>NW_026020163.1:1200000-1809615 GCF_900185275.1 Solanum verrucosum
AAATCATACACAGGCGAGGCATCTGAAGGCAATCATGATCGCTGCAGCAGAGCTTGCAGCATTGCGTCTTAGAGATTTTCCTTCGGCGAATCAAAAAGGTCTGGATATTGACAAGAGAGGCAGGGTGTTCCGTCTTCTTGACAAGAATGGAGATGGTAAAATAAGCATCGGCGAACTTATGGAAGTGATGGAAGAACTTGGTGCCCCAGGAGACGATGCACGGGAGATGATGCAACTTGTCGATTCAAACAGTGATGGTTTTCTGAGCTCAGATGAATTTGATATATTTCAGAACCAGGTACATGAACTAATATAAATCATTTAAACTTTCAAATTGCCTTGAACAGTTCTTTGCTCTTGGATGACATATAAACAAGTTCCTACGTGAGTCATTCTCTAACATGTTCAACTTTTGACTATAATACTAATGTTGTTTCAGGTTGAATTCATCCGGAATTTAGAAGATAGAGATGATCATTACCAAACACTGTTAAATGCTAAGCTACAATCGGCAAACGACACGGGTTTCATTCAACTGTACAGTAAAGAGCAAGGTGGTAGTCTGGTAACAAATTAGTACATTCTGTTAAATCTGTGTTCTTTATGTATGTATTTATTGAGAAGGCCGTGCGCTATACTGGGGATTTTTGAAGCCTCAAAGCAGATATCTTTCCAGGAAAAGATACTCAATCCCTCTGTATAATAGTTATCTGCGCACGGTCTCAATCAAATATAATGCATCTGTATGTTGTAACATGTATCATTTCTGTACAACTCTTGTACATAGTATTTTATGGACAGAATGTACACATTTGAGTGAATAAATATACCTGTAGTTCATCATTTGGATTGGAAAATTTGTCTCTGGTTGTACGGTCTCATTCTTTGGAATAGTATTTGGATCTCGAAACAATATTTCTACGATGCTTATTTTATTTCCAATGACCAGAAAATTTGGTTTTACTTTCCTAGTGAGAATTTGATATTTCTGTTTAACATTGAACTCTTTTTTTCCTGATTCTGGTACAGAAAGGAACATTGCTTTCGACAATCTGCTGAGACAAATTGTCATGTATATGTACTCATAGATTGTCCAAATATAGAAGAAAAGGGTAGAACCCATCCACGGGGTTTGGTCTAGCGGTAAGAGCACGTGATGTGCACACACTACAAGTTCGAACCCTGTTGTTGGGGGCGGACCTAGTAAGGAGATGAACCCCCTTTGACGGAAAATTAGAATGTTTATACATGGCTAAAATTAACTTTTATGTATATGTAGTAGATGTTGAACCCCCTTCGACTTCTGTGTGTTTAACTCTTTATATATTGAACCCCCTTAATGAAAAGCCTGGCTCCGCCACTGCCTATTGTTGCAGACGAAAAAATGGGTATTTAAGTAGATAGGGGTAGAGGGGCAGGCCCATTATCCACCAAGTTTCGAACTGTGTGCCACTGGCCCTCAGGAATTTCTTAGGACTATTTCTCTTGAATACAATGAGAAAAAACCCAAATACATGATCCGATTTGATAGGTTGCTCGTAGAAAGAAAAGTTTGCCGACCACATAATAATTCATAATAGTATGTAGCAAAGAGTGAGGCAAGATAACACAGTAAAAAGTAAAGACATGATGTCTAGACTAAGTTAACTATTTTTGCCCTTTATTGATAGTTTCATTGTGCCTTCTTTAACAAAGCTATGTGAATGTACAAAATAACAGCTGCTTCAGAGTTAGCAGAGGGGGAAAACGAAAGAAACTTATATTTACCGCGGATTTTTCTTATCCAACAGCTGTTATATGAACATTACAATAGACCTATATTTATAGTTGCATCTCATTTACTGTCTTCTACTCTGTTACTCTCAGTTGTTGAGGTAATTCTTGCTTCTCGGACGATAAAGAATGGGCTTACTCACTGGTATGATTTCCATCTTTTACAATTAGATTTGTCAGTAGTTCTTCACTTTGCTGGACTCCCAATTCATCTGATAATCTATTACACAACTGTGAAATGAAAAATATATTGATTAGTGTCTACGGTTTGACGACCAGAGCAGATCCAGGATCTCGAGTCTGTGGATTCAAGGATCGAGCTGAAAGCTATGAGTTTAGTTGAATCCATAGAACCTGTCCTGGATCCGCCTCTGGTTGTTACTAATGTTGACGAGGGTGTAGATATAATGTACCTGTCTATATACTGTAGAATCCCCGGAAGATTTTTGTAACTCTACAACATACAAGGATGTACTAATCTCGAAAACCTGAAAAATTTGGTAAAAATGTTAGATTTTTACTACTTTGTTGTATTATTCATGAAAACAAAGAGAAGTTAAGTATCTCAAATGTTTACTTACCTCTGCTACTATTGAAAGACTGGCTTGTGTTTTTTGACCTTTGTTCTCTAGCAATAATTTTAACTACAATACAAACACAGAAACAAGGTTTTACAACAACGACAACAACAACATACCTAGTATAGTACCACAAGTAGGGAGTGCGGAGGGTAAAGTATACGTGGACCTTACCCCTACCGTGACAGGTAGAGAGGTTGTTTCTGATAGATCCTTGACTCACGAAAGCAAAGACAAAACATTTATGAAGGCGTAAGAGACAACATATGAACATATATGTACTAACCTTTCCAGGTTTTTTCTGGACTTGAAATCCCATTTGAACTGCTAAATTCTCAATCCTATCTAGCAATTCTTTTGGAGAGAGATTAGATGTGAACCTGATCTTCCTCTCAGAAACATCCTAGATAAATTCCAAGTAATTATGTTTAGGTATTTTTATCGATAGATCATCGTATGATTCGAAGAAATTAAGGTTAAGAGCTTACCTCATTTTCAAAAAATCCAGAAAGATCAAAGCATGAGGACATTCCTATGAGTTGAAAGGCATTGTTGATTAGAGAAGG
Organism: Solanum verrucosum; assembly: GCF_900185275.1. NCBI lineage: Eukaryota > Viridiplantae > Streptophyta > Magnoliopsida > Solanales > Solanaceae > Solanum > Solanum verrucosum. The sequence continues at coordinate 1,202,918 of NW_026020163.1, forward strand.
TGATTCTGGATCTCTTTCTATGTCAAGTGGCTGTCCAAGGATATAAAGAAAGATCAATTAGTCAAAAATAACGACATCGTTGAAGATATAATTAAGTAAATTAACATGTTATCGTAGTGAAGTCCAAGATTCAAGTCTCATGGTCAGCCATATCAAAAAGAATTTTAGCATGCTTGGCCATCAAAAAGTGTATGATCAACACATGGAGGCATGGGATGATCTTCTTAAACTCTTAAACGAGATGATCACACAGTTCAACATACACGAGCATAATGATATACGTTAAAGATATAACAAAAGTAAATGAAAATGTATCCTCTCTAACATGTATATATAGTAGTAGACATAAGTCTTAGGATTCAAATTCTCACGGTCACCCATTATCAAAAAGAATTTTAACGTGCTCAACTATCCAAACTTTTTTTTTTTTTTTTTTAACCGTGGTTTCCGGGCGTCGCTTTGCGAACCCGACTAGCTGTACCCACCGGGTCCCGCTGTTTCAAGGCGGGTCCACCACGGTTAGTTCCACGGGGCCCTGGAGACGCGGCCGGTTTGTAATGCCTCCAGTGGCCCTGCTGGGGCTCGAACCGGCGACCTGAAGGACTTTGACCCAAGCCTTTACCAGCTGAGCTACCTCAACTATCCAAACTAAGCATGTTGAAGATATAACTAAGCTTTTAGATGAGATGATCACACTGTTCAACAAATACGAGATAATGCAAGACATGGACAAACAATTTAAAGATGAAAGACATACTGCTTCATGTATTGTCAACACTTCATCATCAGAGGATGTATCATCACTTTCCAAATCTTCCTCTTCATCAGGATTTGTAGGAGTATAGTTTTGTTTAAACCATTCATCTTCTTTAATCTCTGCCATTGTTATTCTAGTTTGTGGATTTGGATCAACAATCCTCTTTATAAGATTCTTTGCTCCTTGTGATAACCACTTTGGTATTGGAGCATCCCCTTTAAAAATCTGATTAACAATCCCTAAAAACAATATTAAAAACTTCGCTACCAAAGACGACTCCATATAAAACACATAGCAAACCCCTTTAAAAATCTGATTAACAATCCCTAAAAACAATATTAAAAACTTCGCTACCAAAGACGACTCCATATAAAACACATAGCAACATGTATAGTAGCAGACCCAACAAATAACAATAGCATTGCGTATTCAACAGAACTTATCTAGCGTTTGTCCATAGATTTTGGATAAGATTTTGAAAACCTTGCTTAAAAAAATTTCAAGTTCAAAATCTATGGCCAAATGAGAGCTAGTGTTTTAGAGTAGATATCTCTCTATGTGCACAAAAACAAGTTAAACACATATATCAGAACTCATAATGTCTAAATTATGGATCGGCCATTGCACGCGTGCACACACTAGAAGAAGAAAAAAACTAACCTTTTGATAAAGCACTGCAAGATTTCTATCATCAAAGGGTAAAAAACCAGTGAGGATGACATATAAAATGACACCACAGGACCAAGTATCTGATGTTGCACCATTATAGCCTCTGTTAGAAAGAACTTCAGGAGCAACATAGTTGGGACTACCACATGTTGTATGCAACAAGCCATCATCCTATAGATGAACAAGAAGAGCTGACTTAGCTTGACAACAAATAAACATGCTTGTATGGTAAAGTAAGTGAACAAGATGGTCGCTCAACTAATATTTAGAGGCGGATCCAAAGCTAGTCAATAAGTTCAATTGAAATGCACTACTCTTCTGGCTCGAAACATCTTAAGTTTATCATCCGTTTTTTACTTTGAGGTCATTCATACCCTTACTGTGAGCATATTGTCTTGTACTAACCCTTGACTTTACATAATTTCATTGTAGATTGAGCGAATTACACGTGTCAAAAAGATGTAAGCTCAACTTTCAATTATGGTTTATAAATTACCTTCTTTTTTACTTCAAGTTGGAGCTCCATTAGGTTCAAGGACAAGATATGAGATGATTTGTGAACAACAAAAGTATGAATGATTTCAAAGTATAACGAAGGGTTAAATTAAGACATTTTGTATTAGTCCCTCTAAATTTATAATTGATCACATCCATTCTGAATCTGTTGACTCTAAACGTTAGATTCACCTTGACTATTACTAGTCACAAGTTAAGTACCATACCCTAAGATGTTGAGGCAATGCACTTAGTCCAAAGTCTGTTATCTTTATGTTTCTGCCACCATCAATGAGCACATTCTCTAGCTGCATTTTGTGAAAACAAGTATTATAATATATACAATATGTTTGTGACAATTTTCCAATGAAGAAAGTATAAATTTTAAAAAAGAAATATTTACATTTTTTGTACTATATTTACCTTGAGGTCTCTATGGAAGACACCTTTGTCATGGCAATAACTAACACCATCAATTAATTGTTGAAATAGTTTTCTGCCTTGTGTTTCTGAAAGTTTACCTTTAGAAGCCTATCAATGACGATTAATGGAGATAGTTAATTTAATGCAAAAAAAAAAAACACACACACACACAAAGTTAATGGCAAATTAAGAAAGATATAATACATAAATATGTCATTTAACTTAGCCTCAACTGACATTTATGTCCTTCAACTCGTATCATTTAAACTTGTATAAAGTTGAACAAGTAGACAATGTATTCTACGTGGTATAGTACACGTAGGATGCAAATTGCCATGTAAGGTGCGTGTGTCTAATTTATACAAATTTAAGTTTCTATTTGTGCACACTCAAAGTTGAAGGGCATAAATTCAAAGTTGAAGGGCATAAATGACAGATGAGACGAAGTTAAAGATCACATTTATATATTATGTCATTAAGAAAATCTACTTACTATTCTGTCAAATAATTCACCACCATTTACATATTCCAACACCATATAAATCTTGGTTTTGCTTGCTAATACCTGTTTATACATGTCAAGGAAAAAAATATTTATACAATCAGATCACTTAAAAACTACAACAAATTTGACTAGTAGCACTATTTTTACATTGTCATTTTATGAAACTTAAATCCCCCACGCCCCACCCAAAAAAGGGGTATAATTCACAAATAATCACTTTTCAGTCTTGTAATAAAAAAAAAAGTCATTATCATAGCGTTTTACATGTGAAATTGCTGCTACTACTAAAAAAAAATAAAAATGTAGTCAATGTCAAAATTTATGGTACCCCAAGTTGTTGGGCCTTTTATTATTGTGTGGCTAAATTTGGTACCACATGGTCCATTCATCTTAGATATTACATTTTTGGACCTAATTACAAATAATCAATCAAGACATTTATGGAGGAAAATAGGATATTACATAAAGTCAAAAATATGGATGGAGATGGCTAGACAATCCTCACCCATATTATCTTCCGTCTAATCAATAATAAATAAAGTGTTCGAGTCAGCTCACAGACATTTTAATTAATTTGATGAGTACTCTTGTCGAGATTATAAGTTTATTCATGCTTTTTAAAAAAATTAAGCAAACTGAATTTCAAAAGTTAATATTATTTTCGTCTTAATTTATGTGATGTTTGTTGTGACACAAATTTGTGATTCAAAACAAGTCGTAGATGTTTATACTACGATAAATCATTTCATTATGGATAAAATAGACGTTTTGAAGTTATAATGTTACTAAATATAGAATGTATTATTCTTTTTCAGACAAACTAAAAAGGAAAACGTATCACGTAAATTAAGACAAACGGGGTATGTTATATACTAATCACCAAAGGGTGTGGTGGAATAAAGAAATCTTATCGCTTCTTATTAAAGATCTCGTGTTTAAGCTTTAGGTTAAAGAATAGAGATAAAAGTTAAGTATATAGATATTTTTATTTTTTTTACCCAGTATAGCTACCTACTAAACTAATATCCTTTATTATTAATATACAAAGCAACTCATTGATGTAAATACGAAATTTTTACAATTTAAAAATATAGAAACCTTCTTAAAGTTAAATTCAAATTCAAATTATATTACTTAACCCAATCATCTATTTTTTAAAGGAAAAAAATGACTAATCCAAACACTAAAATATATTTTTTATATATTTTAAAAAAGATTTTACTGCACAAACGAAATCTCTTTTTACGATAAGATCAATCTAAACACGTATTACAAGGCACGATAGTACTATTTTAAGATAAAAAGATTCTTTTCTAATTAACTTCAAGATTAAGTAATATACTTTGTCAGTATAAATATTTTTTACATTATCAAGATAATCTTTATTTATTATAATAATTAACATATTTTATTTTAAAGATTTTATATTTCATATTTTAAATCGATTTATTGTAAATATTATTTACATTAACTATGTATAAAGTAAAGGAAGCAAGGAATCTCTTAAACGTGCAGGGTTGTGAACAAGTTATTCTTTCCTTGAAGCAAAATATGAATATTTTGCATTTTGGGTAATATTCAAAAAGAGAATAAAAAAAAAAAATATTCTTTTTTAAAAAAAATAAAGAAAAAGAAATAAATAAGAAGAGAGAGATGACTTGTTCTAATTTAAACTTGATAATGAGAAATAATAGGATCTTAAAAATTTATTCGTATCAGATATTATTGCTAAAATTAATGTACCTCGTATAATCTAACCACATTAGGATGCTTGAGAACTTTTAAGGTTCGAATTTCCCTCTTTATCTGCAAAAAATAATCATAAAGATTTAAATGCTAATTAAGTTGAAGAGACACAAATAGCTAAATTTTACTAGATCGTGACAATAAAATCATTCTACCACTTACTATTTTAGTGAATCTAACATCATTTTCCCCCTTTAGCTACTTTTCATCAAAAAACACAAAAATAGAATCTTGTGCTATAATTTTTGTGATTTTATTTTATATCTTTATTCGAATATACAAATTAACTTATAGTGAATCGAAAGAGAAAAGTTACCTACCCATCTCACCTAAGTAGTAGAGACAAAATTAGTGTTCAAGTATTGGATCTTATGTCTATGTGCATATAAAACTAATATAAACAAAGTTAAATATACATTTTAAAAATCATTCAAAACTCGAAATATTAAGAACTTATATAACTAAAGCCTATCTATAGTATATAACTTTTCGAACGAAAGAGATTCAACTAAAGCCTTTCAGTTCTACTTAGCTTCACCCCAATTAGAACCCGACATATTTGACTATACAATTTATGGAGACAAAAATGAAAGCAAAGAGAGGGGAAAAACGAATTTTTCCTTGTATCGAAATTATATTATTCAATAATTCCTATATAACCAAATAAATCCAATTTAACTTTCTTCACATAATATGATGTTCAAACAAAGAGAATTCAGCTGGACCCCCTTAGCTCTATCCAACTTCATCTCAATTAAAGTCAACAAAAATTAAATTCCGAAATTCTCATATATACAAACCAAAGTGGTGGGGCTAAGACTTTGATTAATAAAATTCAAAATATGAAAAACGATAAATACATGAAGAAATTGAAGGATATTTAATATTTAATATAAATAATTTATTTTTTTAATCATACATAGTATATAAATAACATAATTTTTTACATAGGTCAAACGAACCCTCGACCCTTCCTGGCTCCACTTGTGCGCAAACACACAAAAAAAATATATAGAAAAATAAAGGACAAGAGAAGAAAGATTCAAATTTGACCCCTCGATTCTACCCAACTTCGACACCAACCTAGTAAACCCTAGAACAATGTGGAGTAAAGAAGGAGACAAAAAAACGAATAATTCAACTAAACACCCTCGACTCCACCTAGCTCCGCCTCAATCAAAACTCACAACGTCTAAATTCCAAATCAGACCCAAAAAAACACAGAGAAATGAAGAAGAATGATTCAACAAATCCCTCAATTCTACCTAGCTCGGACCCAGTAAAACCCACAGCAAACAATCTGGAGAGAGAAAAAAACAGAGATGAAGAATGATTCAAACTAAACCCCTCGATTCTACGTAGCTCCATCTCAATCAGAACCCACAACGTCTAAATTCTAAATCCAATCGAAAAAAAATACAGAGAGAAGACCGATAACAGACCTGATCAGTGATTCGAAGGTCCTGGATCCGATTCTTCTCCAAAATCTTAATAGCAAAAGATTGGGCTGAATCTGTATGCTTAGCGAACTTCACTTTCCCAAAATTACCTTCTCCTAGTGTTCTTCCAAGCTCGTATTTCCCTACTCGCATTCCCTTTTTACCTCTTTCTCTTCGTACTATTTCTTCTTCCTGCTGCTGCTGTTGCTGTTGCTGATGATGAATCAGTACCATTTCCCACTGAATTCGAAAAATTGAAAAAAAAAATTGGGATTTGTATAAACCCCTTTTGATTTTCTGGTTTTTTTTTTGTTTTTTGTGTAGATTTTTATTTGGTTTGAAGAAATGGATATGAAGAAAGAATGAGATGCACGATTTGTGTGTTTTTTTGAAGTTTGAAGTTTTCTTTAATGGCTCATTTCGTCAATGGAGTGCGTTGAGTTTTTATACTAGTTTAATTGGGCCACTATTATAACGTGGTAATTTTCGCGGAATCTACAAATGGATAGGTCTTTAATTTTTTCTGTTTTATCAATTAAAAATTTATTTCTAAGAAAAATATGGGATATAACTTGTGAAATATTATGACGTATATACCTAACAAAAATTTTTTTTGCCTTGAAATTTTTTGATTAAAAATGAAAAAATACTTATCGTTATTTGATCTAAGTTCATGAGTTATGATATAGTGGTGAGACTGCTAATCCTAAACCAGAGGTTTCAGGGCTGGGTATGGAGAAAATTTTATTAGGAGCGTTGTACTCCCGAATAGGCTCCGCAGCGCGTGATTTGGATCTAGTCAGAGGTCAAATATAGGCTCCAAATATCGAGAGTGGAAAACCAAAAAAGATAATCTATATTCATGATACATATTATTTATTATTAATTTGTCTTTTAGGTGTGGTACTACACAAAAAAAAAAAAAAAAAACGCATGTATTTAGCGAATTGGAGATATTCTTTATGTGAGATTTGCCTAAACTGTTATGTGTTCTGTCTTCGAAAATCTATAGGTTAATTCTATTTAATTTACCCTCGGTTAGAAATGTCACACTTATCATTCCATCGCCACTTTTATTGATACTATAAAAACTCATCTTAACAATGATGAGTAAGGAATAAATTATAATAAATATAATATATATATTTCTTTAATGATCATGTACAATATTCATATTCAATATTGACCTAGTGATAAGAATATTGAAAAGTTATTGAGAATCAAGCTATAAGTTTCGATCTTATACGAAATGCACTAGTTTATTTATTTTTACTCAATGTCATTTGGACCACACCTTTATCCCTATGGATATAACCTAATGTTATGGCTATAGAATTGAAACACTATGAATTTCATCAATAATGATTCTAAAATTTAATATTATTATATTTAATATTAAATTTTATTATAAGTTTAGACTTATAATTTATTGTAATTTTTTTAACAATATATACTTCTAGAATGCTGATTACCAGGAATGAGGATATATACTTCTAACAATATTAACAACATATGACTTTTTCGTGCCATTTTATTTGATTCTAAGGTAGCTTCTCCATACTTAGAAGTTAGAAGTTATAAATAAATATTTTCAAAAATATATTTAATCGTAATAAATAAATATAAAATTATTGTCATATATATGACATGTGTGCACACACATATATTATTTATATATTATATATATAGATGTTTTGTCATATACATGACCAATAACTGACCCTTTGGGTAACCATTCTTTAAATTTTCGTGTTAGAAAGGAAAAATGTCATTTGTTTTTCGCTTGATGTGAATTTTGATTATTTTAAATTTGTGTTGCGTAAAATTTTATTTATGGGTTCAATTATCTTAGATTCACGTCGGGCGGAGAGTTTCATTCAGGGAGAAAGTGCTTCCTATCAAAAATCTGTCCATAGATAGGGCTCGTCTCTGATATCTCTAATTAAGAAACAAACAATCTCATCCACTGCACCATCGGTTAATGATAAGGTAGAAAACATCAATAACTCACGGCAGGGGCGGCTGGTAAGGCTTAAAAAAAAGTCTTTTGCCTTAGGCCCCCAATTTTAGGGGGCCCCATTTTTTAGTTAATTAGGTAGGATTAAATTAAAAACAATAATATTAGAACTAAGACAATAAATGCAAAGGCCCCATTTTTTAGTTAATTAGGATTTAGGAAGGATTAAATTAAAAAAAATAAAATTATTAGAACCAAGACAATAAATGCAAAACGGCTCAATGAAGTGATAGTATGATAGATATGACTATGATTTTTTTATTTTTCAATAAAAAGTTGTGTACTTTTTTTTTTAATGTACAAGTTATCTTTTTTTTTTTTACCTTATTTTTTTTCTAATTTTATTTTTATATATTCTATCCTCCTTTCTTCTATTTCTTCTCACTTTCTGTTTTCTAATCTTACATCTCTCTCTTATTCAAAGCTTAAAAATTTACTCGTTCTATTGATAGTTTATATTTTAAATTTGGAGAAAACTATATTGCAGCAGCCCGATTCATTTTTGGAAATCAAGTCTTCATAGCTTTTGAATTCGGTAATATCATTCTAATTTCTAATATTATTTTTGTTTTGTGTCTTATGTTTATTATATTTTTTATTTGATATTGTAAATAGTGTTTTAAAATATTCGTTAGATTTTGATGTCGCTATAGATCAATTAAGAGGTTTAGTTTCTTTTTAAAAAAAATATAGAGAAGAAGAATTTACAAGTACTATGATTTCGGCTAAGGAAATTGCATTAGAGATGAATATAGAACCTATATTTCGTAAGAAACGTGTAATTTATAGAAAAAAATAATTTGATGAGAATGTTGATAATGAAATCACAAGATCTCTTGAAGAATCATTTAGAGTTGATTACTTGTTATACATAGTAGACCAAGCCATCTTTTCACTTCAAAATAGATTTGAACAATTTGAAGTATATGAAAATATTTTTGGTTTTCTATTTAGTGGGAAAAAATTGAGATCATTAGATGATGAGAATTTGAAAAAATATTGTCTTAAACTTGAATGTTCCTTAAAACATAATACTCACTCTGATATTGACGGTTTAGACTTATTTTCTGAATTAAAAGTGTTAAGGGAAATCATAAAAGTAGAAGACAATACTCTAATTGAGATACTCAATCAAATAAAAAGACTTGAGAATTTGAAAAAATATTGTCTTAAACTTGAATGTTCCTTAAAACATAATACTCACTCTGATATTGACGGTTTAGACTTATTTTCTGAATTAAAAGTGTTAAGGGAAATCATAAAAGTAGAAGACAATACTCTAATTGAGATACTCAATCAAATAAAAAGACTTGATTCTTTTTCAAATGCTTACATTGCTTATAGAATAACGTTAACAATTCCCGTAACAGTCGCCTCAATCGAAAGAAGTTTTTCAAAATTAAAAATAATAAAATATTATTTAAGATCGATAATTTCTCAAGAAAGATTAAGTGGTTTGGCTATATTATCGATTGAAAAAGAATTGTTAGAGGAGATTGACTACACAAAAATTATTAACAAATTTGCATTTCAAAAAGCTAGAAAAATAAATTTAAAATAAAAACATTTATAATTTTTTTTTAAGGCCTCTAGTTTGATTTTGACCTTAGGCCACAAACGGGTTTGAGCGCCCCTGACTCACAGGGAAATAAATGGTCAAGTCAAGCAAAAGTGGCGGTACGTAACCAAATAGTTTGTACTATACTTACTACTGACTAATAATAAAATATATTTTATTTATTTTAAATTATTTATCGTATTTACTTTTTACACGCTTCTTAATAAATAAATGCTCTTAATTAGGAGAAAGTCCTGACTACCTTAATCTTATTTACGTTTTAATGATATATTCTCTCTTCATTAAATATTTCTGTTCTATTGAGGTGTTTGTAGTCTTCAAGTACAATTACTAATAACCAATAAAATGAGAAAAAAATAACTAATTTTATCTAATACTTCTAAAATGACAAATAATTTTAGTCAATCTGCTATTCATCGATATATCAACAAAACTCCATCTTTTATCATTTCGTATAAGATGCAACACTATCTTTAATAATAACTATTTTTAGAAATGGAAAATGAAAGTGGCCATGAATATTTTGAATCTTGACTAATTTGCCCCTTTGATTTTTAAAATATAGTCAATTTGTTAGTATTTTTTTGAATTTGGTTATCAATGCAATGACATCAGGACCCTACATGCTATTTTTCGCATATAATTCTATTGAAAGGGAAATTTTATGTTGATACGTCTCATTTTATATAATGGTATTTATTTAAATAAATTAATAGTAATGCATATCTAGCTATGCATATCTAGCTTAAATATTAGTATATATATGTATTAATTTGATAGTGAAGAAAATATTTAATTAATAGTAAAAAGTACCTCAAATTATTTAAAGAATTTAAATTTGATTGAATATTATATCCAATGACTAATGAGGATGGCAACTCTTTAAATCGAATCGTCTTTATAAAAAATACGATTTTTATCTATAAAGTTAATTTTTTATTTTAAATTCAAATTAAATAATTGATCCCCAAAACAACTACCGAGTGGGAATAAAACAAGAGTATTACTCTATAAATTTTGCTAATTATCTTGTTGTATGAAGTAATCTTAATGAGAGGTTTCTGGTTTTGAAAATGAACAAAAAATTATTGAGAGCATCATCTAGAAATGAATCTTGCAACACACAAATTTAAAGTCAAGTTTTAATATTGATATTGAATACTAGGTAAGAAGTATAATATTTGGACTTGATTAATGGAGAAAATGACTCCTATATTATATAGCACAATTAGTTACAATAAAATGGAAGAAAACGACTATACAAATATCTCATTACTTTATTTTCTCATTTATTTATGTGTTATATTTAATTTATATAACTACAAAAACTATGTGAGGTATCCTTTTGTGGTCAGCTTCTTACCAAAAGCTGTGTGTGCAGAATTTGCATAAAATTTATTTTTCAAATTCAAACTAATAAGTAAGGTTTCATAAATTCATAGTTTAGAAAAAATAAATTACTATTTTTCTAAAGAGTATTTTCTTATATTTAATTTTGTATTGAACAAAAGAATAATTTCTATTAATGACTGTATTAATTTAACCGCATAAGTCTTTGGTAGGGACTATAGCCTTTCAGGCCGCAGAAATTTGAGACAATAGCATGTTTATAATGTACTTAGATTATGATGTCTTTAATTAAATGTTCTAAACTCCACATACATGATCGATTATGTGTTAAATAATGAATAATTACCTATTCCCTTCGGTCCCAAACACTTATTGATTTCGTAAATTGAATTTATTTCAAAATATTTGACGGTTCAAAAAAATAAAATATATTTAACACTTTTTTTTTTCAAAACATTTTTCGTGGACACAATAACAACCTTATAAAACAAGCATGGGCCAAAATGATTTCAATAATAATTTTACATAAAAGGAAAGGTAGATATTGCCAATGCCCATAGGCCATATGCACCATTTTCTCTATCTTTTAATTTGATATATAATGGCACATACCAATTATTACATTAAATTGAGGAGTGGACGCATTCATCAAATCACGATATATAAAATTGAATTTAGAATTTAAATTTTATGAATTCGTGTTTGAGTTATACCAAGTTTCATTTGATTTACTGAGTTCAAAATATATAACTAATTATTTAATAATCAAACATAAGTATATATACATGTAATGTTTGAGATAAAGCAATAATGTGTACACTATATCGACTTCTAAAAATAATCTTTCGTCGTAAGATACTTGTTATGTTTCAGTTTTTGAGAGTCGAATATATATTTTATCATCAAATTGATATAAAAAAAATTCCGATTTGCAAGTATTTTTCGTTAAATTTGCAAATATCCAATGTATAGAGCTTCAAAGATTTGTGAACGTTGACGTTAATCATGTATAATGGGAACAAACTTGATGAATTATTTAGTTTTATTTATGATGATAAGCCCTAAAGCTACTATATACTCCTATATTAAAATACTATTCAAAGTTCACATATTGTGATTTGTTTTGATTGCATTTTTTGAGCCAAAAGTTTTTATATTGTTGTTATTATTATAATCAAAGTTCACTTAATTTGACTCTTGAAAAATGAAATGTGACAATTTATACGTAATAATAAGGCACGGTGGAGTGTGACGGAGTTGCACTTGACCTGTTAATATTTTAACCCGCTTCGATATGCCCCGCCCCGTTAAGCTCCTAGCCTAACCTTATCCCGTATTTATCCTACCTCATTGTCATTCCTATTAATTAAATGAATAGAAATATTGTATATATGTGTAGGCTTTATATGGACTAATTAATATGTATTGGATAGGCTTGTCCATACAGTATTATTTTTTTTGTCCATAAAGTATTTGCACATGGAAAAATATCTTTTTTAAATTAATAAGCAAGTTATTGAAAGTCTCTTACGACAAGCAATTTGTTGACATAATATAATGTAGGTAAGTAATTAAGCTACTTAATGAATGTCTCTATAATTGCTTTAATTTGTTGCTTAATACTATTACTTATTTCTTAATTAATGAAATTAAGATACATTTAGTAAGCAATAAACTATAAAGTTGGTGTAATGTTGAAGCCATTTCTTATTAGTACTTTGTTTGCAAGTTATCAAAATATTGGCGTAGAGTTGAGATTTAAAAAAAATAAATTAAAATCCATTCTCTAAAATAAATCAAAATATTAATATGAATAAAATCATGAGAAATTTAATATTATATTAATTTTAAATATAAAAATTAGATCTTTTTTTGTTGTTGCAAAAATAGCAAATTTAGTCATAATTAACCTTCAATTATTCATAATATTTCAAATAATTGAAGGTTAAATGTGCATAGATAAATAATACAAGGATTAGAATTGGATTATGCATAAATATAGGATATAAAATTTCTATTTTCCCTACTTTCTAAGGGTAAACTAAAAAGAAGGGATAATTGCAAATTTTATTATTGTTATTGTCCTTTCCTTATTAGTTATCACATATTTATTATGTTATATTTTGCATAACTATTTTGATTTATTATATTAGAGTCGAAGATTCTTTAAAAATAATCTACATTCACTTATCTTTCTCATACCTCATTTATGAAATTTCATTAAATATACCACTGATTACATTAACAAGGAGATCGGTTTGACTCTTTGCATCTTAAGAACGATAATTTTAAGAATGAGTCATTTTCCTTCTTCGATCTGGACTGCCCAACCCGAAAATAAAGAAAAAAAAGGTAGTTGAAGAAATTAAAGAACGATGGAGAACATACAATTTTGTGGAATCGAACGAGCTGCATGTCATTATATAGGGTCAATAAGATTATATATACATATCACTTTATTTATTTCGGATGTGATTAAATAAATATCGTTGTATTTTTATTTCCAAGTAAATTATTAAATGAGAAAATGTTCAAATATACTATTGAATTTTGAGAAAAGACTCATTTATGTCATCCATTAAAAGATTGGTTCATCTACGTCATTTCTGTTTGAGAAAAGGCGTATCCATGCATGGTATAGATGAGCCAAACTTTTAATGTATGACATAAATAAGCCTTTACTCAATGTTTAATGGCATATTTAAACCTTTTCCCTGATTAAATTTTAAATCCAGTGACTCAAATGTTTAGTGAATTAGTGTCTCACCAATAAAATTAAATTGTGAATCTATCTCTAAATCAAAGATCTCACTACAGCTTGTGAATGCGAATGGAAAAAATCTAATAAGAAAAGTTTTCCCTTTAATAAATGGGCACTATGCGATGCGATATCGAGAATAATAATAATAATTGTGAATCTATCTCTAAATCAAAGGTTGAGCTACGACTTGTGAATGTGAATGATTTTTTTTTTTTTAATAAGAAGCGTTTTTCCTTTAATAAATGGGCACTATGCGATGTGATATTGAGAAAAATAATAATAATAAAGTGATATTAATTCCGTATATATGACATAATTAGTCTCATGCTCATTTTCTATGATCCAACTACTACCTTTTTTTTTTTTTTCTTTATTCAAATCTCATTTAAACCAGAAAATGGGAAAAAGATGGGTGACCACTGAGGCACCAACTTAACAAATTATTACTCCCGTCATTTTAATTTATTTGTCTGATTTTATTTTGTAATGAAATTTAAAAAAGTAAAAAAGAAATTGGATCTTATATGCTTTTAAATTAAAGATATATAAAATGTATCAAAATATACTTTAATCTTCTGATCTTAAGTGACAGTTCTTCAAATTCATAAAGTTGTCGATATTGAAATACCTGCTTATATCAACATAGTATATTTCTCTTAAGAAGCCCAAAAGTTACAATTATAAACAAAATTCTATTCAATATTTTATAATCAAGAGGCTATGTGATTTTCAAAAGTCATCTTTGTATCATGTCAAGAGAAACTATATACGAGATAAAAATCATGCATGTTTAATTACTATCGAAGTTAGATCCCAATACAAGTTATTGTCCAAATGTATTTTTTTGAAATTCATTCGATACAGAGTGTTCAATTCGATTTACTGAACCTATGCTTGGTATGAAATAACTTATCCATCACTTTAATTTATAGTTAAAATTTTTATAATTTGATGAAAACATCGAGATGGACTCCATTGTTTCATTTGATAGTGTCACTTACCAATTTACTCTAGTCATTATATTTTAGAGAGAACAATTAAACACACACACATATAAACCCGACTGGAGGGAACTGGCCCCTTAGTCACCCAAAAAGCGTTTTGTATAACTAGAGATCTCGGGTTCAAATTCTGTGAATGAAATCACCTTTGATATAGAGAGTGTTTTATTCTTCAAAGTAAGATCTTCTTATGCAAATTCGGATTAGTTGAGCCACAAAATGAATAACAAATACCGAGTGGAAAGTTAAAAAGAAAAAACATTAATATGGACATGTGTGTGTGTCTAAATTAGACAAAATTGAGGTGAATTTAACTCTCCGACTAGCTAGAACATAAGTGAAGGCTATCAATTTGATTTCATAACTAGTTTGTATGTTCGAATAATAAAAAGATCTCTTTCTAGTGCTATTTGGAATATATATATATATATATATATATATATATATATATACTTGTTATATAGTACTATATTGGAATGTGGCCAAATTTGTATTGGGTCCCTATCTAATGTAACTACCATTTAAAATAAAATAATATATATATATATATATATATATATATATATATA
Organism: Solanum verrucosum; assembly: GCF_900185275.1. Lineage (NCBI taxonomy): Eukaryota > Viridiplantae > Streptophyta > Magnoliopsida > Solanales > Solanaceae > Solanum > Solanum verrucosum. Next base: position 1,218,229 of record NW_026020163.1, read on the forward strand.
TATATATATATATATATAATGGGATCTCAACCACTTGTTAAATTTCACTAAAAAAAAATATGAAACAAAAATCTTCAAAAAATCTAATTTTGGGATAGAATTAAATATTATGAGATATGGATCACAAGTCATAAATAGATTTCTTTGTTGCATGGGCAAGTTTTAATTACTAAATAATGTATCATTCTCTATCGCTATACATTAATATTTATATAGCTAATATCTACATAATTCTAACTAATATCAAACTATCTTAAGGATTTGAGTTATATACACAAATAGTGATGATGCATTATTTTTGCCATATTGCATTAGGTTATATATGTTCTCTTAATTATGCTTCTTTTTATTATACTATCGATATATCTAATTTAAATTTGAGTCATTATTGGAAAAAAAAGAGAAAAAAAGTTCAAGGAGAAAATGAAATAAAGAGCAGTTCTCGAGACATAAAAATATCATATGGATAGTAAATATCAATTATCAAATATTTAACCTTCATTTCTATAATTATGGTGTCTACTCCTAATTAAGATGCAACTGTATTAATCAAACCACTATAATGTGTATTTGAATTATATATACATAATTCCTTCAATTTTAAAATAATTTGGATCAATTGAAAGTTCTTGCAGGTAATAACTATTCATAACTTTTTTCAAACATACAATAATGCTGCTTGTTTTTATTTCGAGTAAGTTATTTATATAAAATTAGGTGATAATGTGTTCTACTTCTTATAATTTATATTAATTAATAGTGTATTGACAAAGTGGTGGTAGGTGAAAGGAATTGAAGACCTTATTGTGGAACCTAATGTTTTCCATAACGGTTATTTGAAAAAAAAATAAATCAAAAATTCTTTACGGAAAAAAAAGTTACTAACTTGTGTGAAAATACGTCTTTATAAAAAATGTTTTTTTTTAAAATTTTGAATTCAAGAGTATTCTTTACATAGTATATTTATATTAAATTAATAATTATCAGAGAATGTCACAGATAATACACTACAATTGAGTAATGGATCATGTATAAACAAATTAATTTATATAATGAATTTAGTTTAACATACATCAAGATAAAGAAAAAGAGAAGAAAGTAATTATAGAGTTGTCAATATGGGCTGGTCAATTCATCCGGACTAGCCTATACATGTCTTGGAATTTGAGGGGTCAAAACGGGTTAGCCTATTTTTTTGTGGCACACCTTTCAAATTTCTAAGCATGCATGGGCTAGCCCGAATGGGGTGGGCCAACTCATATTGATAACTCCAATAATGAGACACTATCAGTAAGTTCACTCACGACTAAATAACCTAGACTTCCCTCCACTAGATAGTGTGAATTTCTTCCAAACTACATCTTTAATCATAGAAATATAAGATGGAAGACCTCGCTTTAATTATATTTGAAAAAGGTTACCAAAGCTTTATGGACAATTGATGCAGCCAATGGTTGCTTTTGCAATGCAACAATGATCATTGTTTCATCAAAAATAAACTCCAATCTTTAATACCAACTTTTCGTTTATTCTAAAATATGTGTAACATAAGAGATTTGTTTCTTTTACTAATAAACTATTTTAAATTACTACAAATTGATTGTTACATACCAGCAAAAAAGGACACTTGCATTCTTGATTATGCACACCAAGATAGGGATAATAGAACTCAAGATGCAAACCTTTTTTTTTTGTAACGGATGGATACCCATAGTGAAATAACAACCCTCAATTTTCCTTTGACAACAATCGAACAACTCCTACTTCGACAAGACTATGGCTTTCCAACTGACACTGATTTTTTTTATAGACAGGACGGTCTATCACAAGTCTTACACTTAAATGGTCGCCCACAACAAAAGTGGTGCAGCCACATTAAAACAAAAATTTTAATTCAACACAACCTAATTTCAAAAAAAACAATTTTTTTTATCAAAAGCTACCAAAACAATACAAACAACATTGCATGACAACTATAACTTAATATCATTTTCATATAATACGATATTTATAAATATAACGACGTTAAGAAAAAAACAATAGTTTCTTTATTTTACAAAAAAAAAGGAATTCAAACATCAAATTAAACCAGAAACTACTTTTGATTGACAAAACAAAGATACCAAATAAACCGCAGTACAAAATACAAGAAAAGATAAAATTTTGATTGACAAAACAAAGACACCAAATAAACCGCAGTACAAAATACAAGAAAAGATAAAATTGTATTAAAAGCTACTGAAATAAAACAAATAAAAATATAATTATTAACATGTTTGAGATGAACCAATAATTTGTACACTATATTGACTCCTAAAAATAGACTTTCGTCCCAAGATACTTGTTATGTTTTAGTTTTTGAGAATCAAATGTATATATTTCTGCACACAAAAGGAGAAGAGAGATAAGAGGCATAATTAGGGTTTGGAAACACTTTAAAGCAAACACAAGGACAAAAGTTACTCTTAAAGTTTATTTCATACAATCATTCTGGTTTAGTTCCATCTTAAAACATCCCAACACACACACACAAAAAAAAGGGTTAATTTTACTTGAATCAGTCATACAACCACTAAAAACTTCATCCCTGATAATCAGAACTTTGACTATTATTAAGAATGAATAAAGTTGAAACATGCATCATTTCAGAATTAAATACTTAACAACAGAGATTAGTTTATACACAAGGAATTTTTATAACCTTACAAGAAGCAATCAACAACCAACTCAATCATCTCTTTAAAGAAAACGTCAAATAGTTTGCAGGCAGTGTAAAAGCTAATTTACAAGAAAATGCCCCTCATAATAACAAACTAAAGCTAGGGCACAAGAAAATCAGAGTAAAGCTAAGGTTCCAAAAAAACTTCTAAAAATACCAGACTACATCTAGGGTACAAGAAAATCAAGTGTAAGTGAAATCAGAAAATGCTATTTCACTTACAAATTTCACTTAATTGCAAGCAGAGTAAAACTTATTTACAAGAAAATGCCCCTCCAATAAAAGACTAAAGCTAGGGCACAAGAAAATCAGAGTAAAGCTAAGGTTCTAAAAATTCCAGACTGCAGCTAGGGCACAAGAAAATCAAGTGTAAATGAAATCAGAAAATGCAATTTCACTTACAAATTTCACTTATTTGCAGGCACAGTAAAGCTTATTTACAAGAAAATCAAGTGTAAATGGAATCAGAAAATGCAATTTCACTTACAAATTTCACTTATTTGCAGGCAGAGTAAATCTTATTTACAAGAAAACCAAGTGTAAATGAAATAAAAAAATGCAATTTCACTTATTTGCAGGCAGAGTAAGGCTTATTTTCAAGAAAACCAAGTATAAATGAAATCAGAAAATGCAATTTCACTTACAAATTGCAAAGGGAGTAGTAGACAACAACTTCTGCACACAAAAGGAGATGAGGCAGAATTAGGGTTTGGAAACGCATTATAAAGCAAACACAATTTATTTTATTTTTCAAGGACAAAAGTAATCAACTTTTACTACATTTAGACACTCAATTCACAATATTATGCTCCATTTTCTTCATTTCTTTATGAATAAAAGCACTTCTTATGATAACTATATTATGCACCCTAAAAAATTTGTCAAATTGCAAAATAATGTATCACCTATAACTTCAATTTGAAATGTAATGAGTTGGTGGATTATTTTGCTAATTAGATGATTCAAGACTAAATAATTTGTTCTCAACATTAAGCAAAACAATTAAAAACTAACAGTGTTTAGGTGCTACCACAAAAATCAGTTGAGAAATGGCTGGAGGAGGAGGATTTGAGCCACCGTCGTCGGCGGAAAAGTAAAGATGTCATTCATCAACAGCGAAAGAGTAAAAATGGACTGTCATCGGCGTTAGAAGAAGATTGAATATCTTACCAAAATCAACGATGGATGGTCTCTAATAACTCACTACGAGGGTTACGTAAAATTTCATTATCATGAAATACCCAGCAATGGCGATATAGAAGAGATCTTTTCTGACAGCCTTATGAGGGAGCAACACCTTGATTTTGTTAAACTTTTTGTGGATTGCAATCATCAGATGGATGATTCCGGGTTTAGATTTCTATTTTATCCTTTGAAATAGTAACGACGGAAAATGATACAACTACTATTGACCTTTTTGACAAGGTTTTGACGGTTATAATTATAACCGTGGAATTTTGGGTATTGGTATATAACCAGTTCAAAATATAAATGAGCCGAATGACTTGTCCCGTGGTTTATTATTGAACCATCTCTTCAGCTAGAAATATTCTTTCTAATTCCTTCATAGAAAAAAAGTTGCTAAAAATGTGCTTTATAAAAAGTAATTTAAAATTTTGAGTTTAAGAGTATATTTTAGAGCAGATATTTATATTAATATAATAATTAAAGATACATTTCTTTTATATACACATAATATACTACTATAGATTAATAGATTATGCATTAACAAATTATTTGTATAATGAATTTAGTTTAACATATATCAAGAAAACGAAAAAAAAAAGAGATTAATTATTAGAACTGTCAATATGGGTTGATCTTCCCTATCTGAGCTAGCTCATACATGCCTCGAAATTTGAGAGATCAAAATGGGCTTTCATACATGCCTTGAAATTTGAGGAGTCAGACTGGGCTCCCATACATGCATTGGAATTTGAGGGGTCACACTAGTCCAACTCCTTTTTTTTTGGGCCAGAAAATAGTTGATATTGATATTGAATACTAGGTAAGAAATAAATAACTAAATAATATTTGGACTTGATCAATGGAGAAAATGACTCTTATATTATATAGCACAATTAGTTACAATAAAATGGAAAAAACGACTATACAAATATCTCATAACCAATGGAGAAAATGACTCTTATATTATATACCAATGTATGCCTCTATTCATCGTTTATATCTCACTCAATTGTAACAACATATATTTAGCTTTCTTCATGTCTTATTGCAGGTTCACAAATACAAGGTTTCGAGTATTGAAAAAGTGAACTATATTTGGGAAGAATCACATCGTGTTCATAACGATTAAGGTTAAAAATCTCAGTCTGCATACACCTCTACAAACCTTCCAAATCCAGGCATACAAGGGACCACATGAAGAGAATATTGTCTATATTTATAGAAGAAAGTCTTGAAGTGACGAATACAATTTTCTTTCTTTACGTGCCTATGACCTCATTTTACAGGAAATTCGCATAACATAAGACCTTGAATAAAGCTCTTTTTCTTGTTTCTTTAGATTTGGTTGCTTAATCTTTGATTTATCAAAAAGAGTAATCATTGCAATGAAGTTAATTTATGTTAGTCAATCATTTATATGTAAAAACACTATTTATCATTTGTTTATCAACAACTCAAAATCATATTAATAACTTTTTTTTAAGAATTTGAATTATTTGAGATTATGCTGTAGAGTTGTTAATATGGGTCGACTCAGCTTATCCAAATATCATGTGTACTCTTTGAAATTTGATGGTCTAGGCCTAAGTGATATTTAGAACTTTAACAGTCATGTAATATTGGAATTATGACGTCAACTCATAATTTGCTTTCTCAACCTTCAAAGCCTTGTACTTGTAAACCTACCAGGAAAGTCAATATATTAAGGATATTAGGGATGAAGGAGACTTATAATTACACAAAGCAAGGGCTGCATAGGGCCAAATGCATACATTGCACTCTTCCTCGTTGTATTGGGGATAGCCAGTTCCAAAAATTTCTCGATCTTGTGAGCAACTAAATTTTGAATTTGAATTGGTTGTATACGGGTACCCAAAGACCAATAGAGATAATCATAATAGTCAAAACCCTGTCACAAAATCCAAACCCCTATAAAGAGTGAAAATTCATTACCAAATGCATTCAATCCAATAGCAACACAAGTGATTTATAAACATAGGTAGCAGAAGCTTGGTTTCAATACTAGAGATTGAGAGGTCGCAGGGTAAAACATATAGACATTCTAAGCAACAGCTTATTCATCATATTCATGGACAGTTAAAACGTATAATCATTATATGTGATGTGTTAGTAATTTAGACTGCAATTTAGGAATATATTCATTTTAATTCATCAGTAGCAAACAAAATAATAATAATAACAAAGAACAACAATTTTATTAACATATATTGTATTTAAACTAACAACACAATATACCATTTAAACAAGTTATTAATAAGAAGAAAAAAAAGTAGTAGGAAGCTAACCTTGGAATTAAACATCTGACGGTCGTAAGCTCGAAAGAGCTTAACAAAATCAAGGTGTTGCTCCTTCGAAGCGCCATCGGGCAAAATCTCATTGACACCGCCGCAGTCTTCAAGCTCACCATAATGGAATTCGGTGTAACCCTTGTCGTTGGGCGTTAGAGACCTGTAGTCAAAATCTTTTGCAAGATTATCAATTTTCTTCTCCGACGATGACAGTGACGAGCCAGATCCGTTTTTACTCTTCTCTCGTGATAACAGTAGCGGATCAAATCCGTTCTTTCTATCCTCCACCAGAGTCGGTGTCACAAATGTTTCATATTTTTGGGATGACGGTGTCTCAGATACTATTCCGTCAAGGTTTTGCCTCTTCAACGCTGTGGAATCGGCCATTTCTCAACTGGTTGTGTTTTATGGTAATGAAATTTCATTGATGTTTTCCATTAGCGCAATTTTAAGAAATAAATATCTCAACTGGTTGTGTTTTATGGTAAAGTGGAGTATTTTTCATTTTCCCGTTTAAAAGTAACGAAACTCATATGATATCATGTTGTAAAATATAAAATTAAAATTGCTTAAAATCAAATTGCAATTTAATAAACTATTGATTTATCAATATTTAATAGCTTATTTAATAGTTTCGATAACATTTTTGCTTTTTTTCATATATCAATTATATAAAGTTCTTGACTTATGATCTAATTCATACTTCTTTTTTTTTACTATCTCAAACCTTTGAATACTCTACGAGATGTGAGCGTTTGCTTTTGAGCAAAGACGCTATATGCCATTCATGTACATGATTCATTTGATTTATCACATTATTTCTAAGTGATTTTCAATATTTTTCTATTTACAACAAATATTAATGGTTACATCAATAACAATTAATAATCGATAAACCTATATCTTAATAATTCTATAGCAATTTAGCATGTCTCCAATCAGTCAAATTGACCTTCCCTATCCGAGCTAGCTCATACATGCCTTGAAATTTGAGGGGTCAGAATGGGCTTCCATGCATGCCTTGAAATTTGAGGGGTCGGGCTCCCATACATGCCTTGGAATTTGAGGGGTCGAACGCTCATTCAATTGTAACAACATATATTTAGCTTTCTTGTCTTATTGTAGGTTCAAAAATACGAGGTTTCGAGTATTGAAAAAGTGAACTATATTTGGAAAGAATCACATCGTGTTCATAACGATTAAGGTTAAAAATCTCAGTCAGCGTACACCTATACAAACCTTTCAAATCCAGGCATACAAGGGACCACATAAAGAGAATATTGTCCGTATTTGTAGAAGAAAGTCTTGAAGTGACATATACAATTTTCTTTCTTTACGTGCCTATGACTTCGTTTTACAGGAAATTCGCACAACAGAAGACCCTAAATAAAGCTCTTTTTGTTGTTTCTTTGGATTTGGTTGCTTAATCTTTGATTTATCAAAAAGAGTACTCATTGTAATGTAGTTAATTTATGTTACTCAATCCTTTATAGATAAAAACACTCTTTATCATTTGTTTATCAACAACTCAAAATCATATTAATCATTTTTTTAAGAATTTGAATTATTTGAGATTATGTTGTAGAGTTGTTAATATGGTCGACTCAGCTTATCCAAATATCATGTGTACTCTTTGAAATTTGATGGTCTAAGCCTAAGTGATATTTAGAACTTTAACAGTCATGTAATTTTGGAATTATGATGTCAACTCATAATTTGCTTTCTCAATCTTCAAAGCCTTATACTTGTAAACCTACCAGGAAAGTCAATATATTAGGGATGAAGGAGACTTATAATCACACAAAGCAAGGGTTGCATAGGGCCAAATACATATATTGCACTCTTCCTCGTTGTATTGGTGGATAGCCAGTTCCATAATTTTTCTCAATCTTGTGAGCATCTAAATTTTGAATTTGAATTGGTTGTATACCGGTACCCAAAGTCCCACAGGGATAATCATAACAGTCAAAACCCTGTCACAAATGCCAAACACCTATGAAAGAGTGAAAATTCGTTACCAAATACATTCAATCCAATAGCAACACAAGTTATTTATAAGCATAGGTAGCGGAATATTTAGCACCACATTAAAAAGCATAGAGTTGGAGCTTGGTTTTAATACTATGAGATTGAGAGATTGCAGGGTAAAACATATAGACATTCTAAGCAACAACTTATTCATCATATTCATGGACAGTTAAAATGTATAATCATTATATGTGATGTGTTAGTAATTCAGACTGCAATTTAGGAATATATACATTTTAATTAATCAGTATAAAAAAAAATAAAGAACAACATTTTTTTAACATACATTGTATTTAAACTAACAAGACGATATAATCATTTAAACAAGTTTTTAATAAGGAAAAAAAGTAATAGGAAGCTAACCTTGGAATTAAACATCTGACGGTCGTAAGCTCCAAAGAGCTTAACAAAATCAGGGCGTTGCTCCTTCGAAGCGCCATCAGGCAAAATCTCATCGACACTGCCGCAGTCTTCAAGCTCACCATAATGGAATTCGGCGTAACCCTCGTCGTTGGGCGTTAGAGACCAGTAGTCAAAATCTTCTGCAAGATAATCAATTTTCATCTCCGGCGATAACAGTGACGGCCCAGATCCGTTTTTACTCTTCTCTGGCGATAACGGTGGCAGATCAGATCCGTTCTTACTATCCTCTGTCAGAGTCGGTGTCACAGATGTTTCATATTTTTGGGACGACGGTGTCTCAGATACTACTCTGTCAAGGTTTTGCCTCTTCAACGCTGTGGAATCGATCATTTCTCAACTGATTGTGTTTTATGGTAATGAAATTTCGTTGATGTTTACCATTAGCGCAATTTTAAGAAATTAATATCTCAACTGGTTGTGTTTTATGGTAAAATGGAGTATTTTTCATTTTCTCGTTTAAAAGTAACGGAACTCATATGATATCATGTTGTAAACTATAAAATTAAAATTGTTTAAAACCAAATCAAAATTTAATAAATATTGATTTATCAATACTGAATTGCTTATTTAATAGTTTCGGTAACAATTTTGCTTTTTTCATATATCAATTATATAAAGTTCTTGACTTATGATCTAATTCATACTTCTTTTTTTACTATCTCAAACTTTTGATTACTCTACGAGATGTGAGCGTTTGCTTTTTGAGCAAAGATGCAATATGCTATTAATGTACATGTTTCATTTGATTTGTCACATTATTTCTAAATGATTTTCAATATTTTTATATTTACAACAAATCTTAATGGTTGCATCAATAACAATTAATAATCGATAAACCTATATCTTAATAATTCTATAACAATTTAGCATGTCCCCAATCAATCGAATTGACAAACTCCACTACCTTTCCTTCCATACTATTAGTTCAACTCCTCTGAATCATGTGAGTTTGCTTCTCTTTCTCTCACGCTCTCTTACACACCTTATTTCTAGAGGTAACATCATATAATCCAATCGAGACGTCTCTCTACCCTAATTTGTGATACAGGCTGCACATCGCGATTAATACAGTGTTGTTGGCTGTTGTAAGTTGCTTCTCTCTCACACACGCATACACGCAAACAAATGTGTCGATAAAAAGCAGAACAAGACATAATGAAATTTTGTTTGTTAGGGTGCATAACTAAATATATATTCATTTTATCAACTGTCTATACGACTTTTTTAAAAAAGTTACCAGGTGCACGTGCACCCTCCCCTGGATTTAACAAGATGATACAATGAAATTTAATAATAAGTCATAACAAACACTGTATGAAAACGATACAAGACAATAGGTAACCCATCCAAACAAGCTGTTAAGCTTCATGATAGAAACACTGGAATATTTTCTTTCATCAACCGACAAAACAAATCGAATTTAATGAAAATGGCATATAGAAACTTTGCGATACATTTAACTAATAGCATCAACTACTACTACTACTACACAGAATGCCAAAGGCATTTTTGAACCAAAATACAAACGGAGGGTATTTTTGAACCAAAGTATTGACGGTAAGGGCATTTCTGAGCCAAACTATAAACAGAAGGCATTTTTGTTTCTTTCACATAGTTTAAGGGTATTTCTGACCCTTTTCCCTATCAACTTTTATAAATATGTAAATACATGTATAGACTATGCAATTATAAACTTAATGTATATAGAATGTGTGTGGTCTTTTACTATGAAATGTTCTTCAACCACTACTTTGTGCTGATTTCCCATTGCCTTACCAACTATTGCCGTCATATATATGCGCGCACGGGCAACCCTTTTTTTTTTTAGACAATTTTTTTTTCAAGGAAAATCCGTTGCCGCTACCCTTTGGGTGCGCACAGGGTAAAACCCCGCTCCTATGCAATAGCTCGCAAACCACATAGGAGAGGTAACGCGCACGGGCAACCTTCATCTTGTCCGGCTTCATAAAAAAAATTATTTTAAATATCTTAATATTATCATTTTTATTGTGTTTTTTGTTCATCGCCAACTCCACTGTCAACTTTAATAAACAAGACAAAAATAACATCTCCTATAGCAAGAAGGAAAAATCGTAAAGCATAGGCTGCACATCATTAGAGTGGTTTACATATATAAAGGGCTGGCTAACAGAAATTAACTTCATTATGATCGAGCATTTTTTTCGATAAATACTGTAACTCATTTACGTGAAATGATCCAAATCATAATATAACTAGAACAGTATATGCAATACACATAACCAAAATACATCAAACATAAATAGGTCAGTCAATATTAACTACTTTAATGTTCTCAACTAGCACAAGATTCAGAAAGGCTATACTTCAACTGTCTTCCCTTGTCATATGACTCAGCTTAGCAGATAAACCAACCGCATGTTAGTCCAGGAAAAAAATAAAATTAGCAGTCAAATTAGAGGTGCAAACCAAAGCAAATTAGCTATATTGTTTACTCCAACTACTCTTATTGACTGCTAGAACATTCAGGGTCTTCTGCTGAGTCAATGGCATGGAATGGTAAAAAGGAAAAATAGATACCTCACATCAGGTCTTTCTCCTGCAAAGAACGACAACATTCTCTCCATGTGGTCCCTTGTATGCATGGATTTGAAAGGTTTGTAGAGGTGTGCGTAGAGTGAGATTATCAACTTTAATCGTGATGAAATATTCTCGACATGATTCGGTCGAGATATAGTTCACTTTTCCAATACTAGAAACCTTGTATTTGTGAACCTACAACAAGGCATGAAGAAAATAAATATTGTTGGGAACACTACTTAAACTTAGGAGTATATATAGCTAAGGCAGCTATAGTTCTCAAACTCTAGATATGGTGTATATATAGCTGCCTTAGCATCACCCGGATAGATGTCAATGTCAAAACCCTGTCAAATATAGCTAAACACCCAATAAAAGAGAAGTCCAGTAACACAAATTAAGCTCATCTCTAATGAAACATTAGACTTCTTTGAATTTATAAAAAGAAGTGCTCATTGTAATGAAGTTAATTTATGTTAGTCAAATCCTATGTAAACACTCTTTTATCATTTGTTTATCAACAACTCAAAATCATATTAAACTGTGTTTTTTTTTTAAAAAAAAAACAAAATTGAATGATTTCAGATTATGCCGTAGAGTTGTTAATATGGACCGACTCAGCTTATCCAAATATCATGTGTAATCTTTGAAATTTGATGGTCTAAGCCTTAAGTGTGCGGTTGATCGATTTGGTCTAGTTTTATCTAATGGAATTATTATGATATTTTTTACTGTTAAATTTGATTTTTGGTCTAGTTTTATCTAATGGAATTATTATGATATTTTTTACTATTAAATTTGATTTTTGGTTCAACCAAAGAAATAGTAGCATAAATAGAAGTGGATACACATTTCTACACAGTTTCAAAATTTTCATTAAATTTGATTTTTGGTTCAACCAATACGAAAGAAATAGTAGCATAAATAGAAGTGCGATACACATTTCTACACAATTTCACAATTTTCATTATAATATTTATTACTATCAAATTTGATTTTTGGTTCAACCAATACGAAAGAAATAGAAGCGCGATACACATTTCTACACAGTTTTAAAATGTTTCTTTTGCGTGTGGATTTCTACACAGTTTTAAAATGTTTCTTTTGCTTGTGGATGGGGTGAAACAAGACTTATTTCTAGTTAGCTAATCAATTTTGGTGATGCAAATTGCACATGACATTGTTCATCACGAGTAATGTGTGCTGCTCTGAATCTCAGTGAATCATAACAACAAGGCTACTCCGCCTAGTTTTAACACCCAAAAGACACAAGTAAACTAAGACTAAACATCATTGTTATAAAAGAGAAGTCCAGTAATACATTTTTTACAACACAAAACAGAACAAAAGACATCAGCTTTCTGTTTACTTGTATATATATATATATATATATAAACCTATGATACTCCAAAATACAAGCATGTAGCAACCGATATGACACGACATTGAAAGTAAAGAAAGTAAAAGAGTCAAAGTAAAGAGTCCGCGCAACTTTAACTTGCTTACAACTCTTCATCTCTTTTTTTCCCTTTTACTTTCTCCTTAGCTGATTCCAAATTTGAAGCTACACTTTCTTTAGCTTTCTCCAATGTCTCTCCCGCTTTGTTTTTCGCGCTTTCGTATCCTTCTTTCGCCCAATTTATATGTTCCTCCGCCTCCCCCTCCGCTTTTTCGCCCGTTTCCTTCATTTTCCCCATCGCTTCCTCTGTTTTCTCTGCGGCTTTTTCCTTTGCTTCCCCTGTTTTGTGGTAAGCTTCTTGTGTTTTCTCGGAGGTAGTGTGTTTCGCCTTTTCAGCATCTGAACAAGCCTTTTCTTTTGCTTCCCCTGCTTTGTGTTTCGCCTTCTCAGCTTCTGAGTAGGCTTTTTCTTTTGCTTCCCCTGCTTTTGAGTAGGCTTCCTCTGACTTCTCTGCTGCTTTTTCTTTTGCTGTTTCTGCTGTTTCGTATGCTTTGTTTTTCGCTTCTTCGGTAGTTTGGTATGCTCTGTTTTTCACTTCTTCTGCGGCGTTCTTCAGATCTCCTGTCTTGTCTGCTACGTATTGTCCAGTTCCTGACATAGTAAATTTTAAAAAACTATCGTGTCAAAGGGCACGTCTACTTGGGCATCAAGTAATGTTTCCATCACACTACATTGTGCCTAAATTTTGAGACTTGGTGATGATGTTGTGTGACGGATGCGAGGCCTAAGGCCACGAGCTTTAAGTGGCACAAACTCAAGGCCTAAGGCCACGAGCTCGTATCTGGCATAAATGCAAGTGTGTAATATTACTATTTAGGTATGTATAATAGATGTCGAAGCTCCTTCCACTAGTTCGTGTGTTTAGTTCTCAGATTTTAAACCCCTTCTTAAAATTTCTTACTCTGCCACTGGATAAGACCGTTCACTATTTTTCGACTCCCTAGATGAACCATATAGCCATGAGAAATTATAAACCAAACTAAAGAACTTGCCCTCACTCGTGAGTAAATATTTCATAATTGCCTCATTATTAGAGCGTACATCTTTCTTGATCACGAGTTCAAGTGACAACAATAGACTGGTGTTCAATTAAAAAAAAGGTTTATCTTTGAAATTTATGGTTTGAAATGAATCTCAATTGAATTCGACATCACATTTCGTTAGATCTTTCAATTAAAGAAAGAATTTTGAAGTTAAATAAGTATAACAAGTGCCTTTTTTAAAAAATGAACCAAAAAAAATGTGACATAAATCAATTTAGTTACTTAAGAGCCAACTAAGCTTACACACCACAAAACTATGAATTCATAACTCATAAACTTAAAATACTGGCTCTTGCTCGACATATAAAAGAGAGTACTAACCTGTGAATCCAGAACTCATAAACTTAAAACTTTTTTAAAAAATGAACCAAAAAAAAATGTAACATAAATCAATTTAGTTACTTAAGAGCCAACTAAGCTTACACACCACAAAACTATGAATTCATAACTCATAAACTTAAAATACTGACTCTTGCTCGACATATAAAAGAGAGTACTAACCTGTGAACTCAGAACTCAGAACTCATAAACTTAAAATTCTGACTCTGCGACGTATAAAAGAGAGTACTAACCTGAAGCAGTATCAGTAATCTTATCTTTAGCATTCTTAGCAGCATCCATAGTTGAATCAGAAGCATGTTTAACACTAGAATCATCATTATCATTAGATTTTAAACCAAGTCCTTCAGAAATCTTATCTTTAGCCCATCCTGCCCATGATGATGACTCTGAATTTTCATTTTCTTTACTAATTTGTTGTTCAACAACTTCATCATCATGAATTTCTTTACAACTACCAAAATTAGACAAACATAACACCACAAGTAACAACACACAAATCAACTTTTTTGAGGCCATAATATTTTGTTACACACAATAAAACTAACTCAATGTAATTTGTATTGAATTTAATTTTGTGTGGAATTTTTTTGTTGAGATATATATAAGAAGAGTTATGATATGGTTAGTGGACATGTGGCATAATACGTGGGTATACGTGTCATTTTTTTGTGTTTTTGGAAAGAGTATAGTCAATATAAGGTTTATACGTGTCATTCAGTATCAAATTTTATTTTATGTTGGCTCTTTGGATAGCATTATTTTTGTTCATTGTTCCTATCTTTACCCTTACCGTTTACATTGTGTTTGGATGGTTGTTCCACGGGTTTCATATTGTATCGTATTGTATTGTTTATTAAATACAAAATTTAAATAGTTTATACTATTATATATCATTATATAGTATTATATATCAATAATTAAATGAGAAATTTACAAGAAAAGTAAAACATAGGGTAAGTTTACAGTAAAAAGATAGAATAAGGAAAAAAATAAAATTATTAAATAATAAGTAGAAAATATTAGAGTAAATAGGTAACAGAGAAAATATTAGAGTACATAGGTAACAGTGCGATCACACAAAATTGATTGTTATATAAAAGATGAGACTTTTTGTCGTAACCTAATTACAATGGATTTAACAATTATGATAAAATAAAATTGAAATAACAATTAAAACAAATATTGTATTTAAACTAATAATACAATATAACGAGTAACAATCATCCAAACAAGGTGTTATATTTTATTCCTCTGTTTATTTTTATTTATCTATATTAAACTTTACGCTCTACTTAAAAAGTAATGAGTAATATGAGCATGAACAGAGCTAGTAATCTACATGCGAGTGTGACATAATCAAGTAAATTTTGCTCAAAAATATATATTAATAAATTCATTAAATATATAAAAATATTAAATTTAAATTTAATTAATATCACTTAAAATAATCATTAAAAAATAGAACTCATAAAATTAATATACTAGTTTCACCTTTGAATTGAGTTTCAAAAGCTAAGCTATATATTATACAATGTATATATATTATTTTTCTCTCCCCATTCTAATAAGAAATTTACCTAAAATGCCATATACATCTTATTCATAAATACTTTTTAAATTAGTAGAAAAATTATTATTATCAAATATAATTTTTTATTTTTTTTACTTAATATTTTTTCCTTTTTATTTATTTTTTATTTCATATATATACTCATCCTCCCTCTATCTTATCCTTTTTATTATCTTCAAAAAAAGTCTAAGAAGAAAATACAGCGACACTCTTTGTTGAAGAAGAAGAAGAAGAAGCCATGTCTTGTGCTTCATTTTCACTTTCATTTCTTCACAACGCTTGTGCTGATAGCAAGCAGCTTACTTTCCAATTTCGTCCCAAATTGGTAACACCAATTAGGGTTCTTACAGTTGAAGCTAAGGCCAAAACAAGAAGGGAAGACAGAACTGCTCGACATATTCGTATTCGCAAGAAGGTAAACTCAATTTACAAACTTTTTGTTCGTGGGGTTGTGAATTTGAGGTTTGAGCATTCTGGGGTGTGAATTCGTGGTGTAATGTAGCTATGTCAATTGGGTTAATCTTGTTTTTTAGTAACATGGGGCAATGAAATCTGTTTGTGGGGTTTTTAATTTGAGGTTTAAGCATTCTGGGTTGTGAATTCGTGGTGTAATGAAGCTATGTTAATTGGGTTAATCTTGGTTTTTAGTAACATGGGGCAGTGAAGTATGTATGTGGGGCTTTGAGTTTGAGGTTTAAGCTTTCTGGGTTGTGAATTCGTGGTGTAATGGAGTTATGTCAATAGGGTTAATCTTGTTTTTACCAGCATGGGGCAATGAAATTTGTTTGTGGGTTGGATAAAGTTGAAGTCTTTAATAACGAATTTGTGGTATAATGGAAGTATTTAACTAGTAGAGGGGACCAAACAAGCCAACTTTTTTCAGTTGGGGGTTATTTTTTTTGGTAAGATTAGTCTTGTTTTTGCTTAAATGGAGCGACATGGTCAATAAGAATTCATATTGCCGGCTTTAACTTGCTTGAGGCAGAGTAGTTGTAGTTGTTGTTGTTATAGGTTAATCTTGTTTACCAATTGGTAATGCAATCTCTTGGGGTCCTGAATTTTGTGTTGTAGAAATCCTAAGTCCCGGATAATGAATTTGTAGTAAAAATGAAGGTTACTAGCAGAGGTAACAAAAAACCCCACCTTTTTCAATTGCGCTTTTCTTGGGGTAACGTTGATCTTGTTTTCGCTTATATGGGGAGACGTGGGTAGTGTTAAGTGGTGATGTGGTTAGTGAGAATTCATATAGCCGTCCCCACTTGCTTGGGATTGAGGCATAGTTGTAGTAGTCGTTGTCATAGAGGTTAAATCTTATTTACCAAAATGTGATGATGCAATCTCTTCTTGGTGTCTTGAATTTGTGCTCTATGCATTGAGAGTTGTACAAATACCAAGTCCCAAATAATGTTGTATAATGGAGGTAGTTAACTAGCAGAGGAAATGAAAAAAGTAACCTTTTTCAATTGTTTTTTGGGGGATAAGGTTAATCTTGTTTTTGCTTAAAAATGGAGCGATATGGTTCGTGGGAATTCATGTAGCCAACCCCAACTTGCTAGGGGTTGAGGCGTAGTTGTAGTCGTTTTCATTAAGGTTAATCCTGTTTACCACTATGTGGCAATGCTATCTCTTCTTGGGGTCTTGAATTTGTTCTCCGTGCATTCACAGTTGTACAAATCACAAGTCCCAAATAATGAATTTGCTGCATGGTAGAGCTATTTAACTAGCAGAGGAAACAAAAGCCATGAGGAAAGGAGAGAAGTAAATAGAGCATTGCGTTGAGATTGAAACCCAATGATGTGACTTGGAGGGGAATGAAAAATTGATAACCTTCCTAGAATTTTTAGGAATATGTTAGATTGACCTCCTTCCAAGAATTCCACTGTAAGTGGTTTCTTTACCATAGATTATGGGCAGAGGGGATAGATGGATCCTCTTTGATGTTCACCGTTATATGCTTGCTTGAAAAGATAGTTCTTTAGAAGCAATGTAATATAGGAAGTCATCAAAAGTTTGGCATGAAGATGCTTGTTGAAAGATTTAGAATTGTCTTCGCATACTGTTTCGTTAGACAAAGAAAGTACACCAGTTCAAGTGTTTTGAAAAGGATGGGCTCTTTTTTTCCTCGCTGTCTTAAGTCCTCAAATCTTCTAAATATTTTTATAAGACAATTTGCACTTGCACTTGCCTTTATACATCATATAGCTTGAACCCTCTATCACCTTTCTCCTTGATTCCATTTCCATAAATATTTGTATGGAATAGACTTTCTTGTTCATCTTGTAAACATATATTTGTGATTGATATGCTACTTTATAGTAATTCTTATTTGACCTGCCGTCATGATCTGGTTTCCCTTACTTGGTCCTCTTCTTTCTGGTTCATTTTCGGTTTATGTAAATTCATGAATTCTATTGCATGAATCTTAGAGGTGAATTCACTGTTGCCATTATCAAAAGAATCTTAAAGGTGCATATATCATTAAGAGTCAACTCTACAACACATCTTTCGACTTTCAGGTTGAAGGGACACCTGAAAGACCAAGAATGTGTGTCTTCCGTTCCAACAAGCATATTTATGTTCAAGTTATTGATGACTCCAAGATGCACACACTGGCTTCAGCTTCAACGATGCAGAAACCAATCTCTGAGGAATTTGACTACTCTGCTGGTCCCACTGCAGTAAGTTCTCAAATATGTTTTCTCAAAAAAGTTTAAAGACCTTTCTTTTAGGAGTAATATTTAGTAAAGTATATGAGAAGAGTTGTTGGGTCCTCATTATCCAGTTTTTGTATTTCCCTGCAAAGGTAAGCAGATATTATTGTAATCTTTGTTGAGTAGGTCGACTGAAATTGTTGCTCTTGTGCTTCAAATTCCTTGAGGCTCCATGCTTCACCTAACCTTTTAAAACTGCAATACTGATCAATTGAAGTACACCAACCCTCGTGGATGTAGCTTCACATTATTTTGTCCTCAGCGCACTTTATGTTCTTATATAGCTAGAGCTGAAATGTGTTAATATCGAACAGTTTTTGGCACTGTTTGTCTTGGTTATCATCTCTTGATTGCTCTTTCGTGGCAAACGTAACAACATTTGCTTTATCTCTCCCATGTATACATATGCTCTGTTATGTTCATGATGGAGTTCTTTCCGTCTATTAGGATCATGTTGATGCTATTAGGTATTACTCCATAAAACACATATCAACTATCACATGGTGTGGTCAGTTGCAGCATTGAAAAGAGGATCTTATGAGGATTTGGTTGGTTTTCTAATTGCATCTCTTTGCTGAACCTCTTAGGCATATCGCAACCATTCTTCCAGACGGAAATGATTAAATGAACTAAGAAACAGAAAACAGCAAGAAGAGCATAGAGTTACTGGAGACAATTACTACGATGTGATTCCCCTGGCAATTTTCTTGCATCGATTTAGTTTCTTGAATACTTGTTATGCTGTTTGTGAACAGAAGGCTCTATCATAACAACCTTTTGTTTGCAGGAAGTGGCAAAGAAAGTAGGGGAAGTTATAGCTAAGGCCTGTCTAGAGAAAGGGATCACGAAAGTAGCCTTTGATCGCGGAGGTTATCCTTACCATGGACGGATTGAAGCTCTCGCTGATGCTGCACGAGAACACGGCCTTCAGTTTTAGAAAGCGGTTTCTTTGTTCCTATTTTTTGTTGTGCAAATGTCCTTTTCCAATCTTCCTATTTGTTCCAGTTTGTAAAACTCATGACTAAGAGAGATGAACTGGAGTTTTAAATGTATGATCTGCAATTTTTGTCTTAGATGAGAACTTTGATTCCTTTGTACTTCAAGTTTGGCTTTGGTTTTCCAATTTAGAGAAACTTAACTAAAACAACGGAGATAATGGTTTAAGATACATCTGAACTATTATTTTTTCGCGAATTTCACACCAACTATTAGTTGTTTCCTTTTTCTACTTGAATTATATCTAGTTGGTCCATTTTCGTACCTGAACTATCACCATTTATGTGTTCAAACACACCTAGTTGAGTAAATGATGATAGTTCAAGGAGAATAAGGAACAACTCATGGTTGGCCTAATCAACTTCGGGATGTGTTTTGATATATAGATAGTGATAGTTCATATAGGAAAAGGGAACAACTAATAGTTGGAATGTGAAAGTCGCAAAAAATGATAGTTTAGTCGTGTTAAGTTATGGGAGAATTTATATATTTAGTTTATGCGAATAATAAAATATGAAAATAAGAATGTCTATTATGATAATATCTCCAAATATTATTAATCATTACATAATAATTTCTTCATTATTTGACCACATCATAATAACCATATCATTACTATTTCATCACACAAACAATTACTGCATAATTTGTTTGTGAACCAAACAACCCTTTAATGTAAAATTACAATACAATTCCAAATACAGTTGAAATCTCTCCATGATATTTAATGATCATGGGGATTGAACTAAAAAAACAAACAAATTGGCATAAAAAACAAGTCTATAACTTGAATAACAACCAATTTGTCACTTGTTTTTTCTACCTAACCAAACTAAGAAGCATTAACAAATTTTCCAAATCTTGCTTTTGGGTGTCAAAGAGTATGGCCACCACATCCACAAGACAACTAGCAACTAAAAAAAAAGTAGTTCAGTACACAGAACATTCTGTATTTACAGAAAGTTCTGAAAAAGGGCCGCATCAGCTTCCACGATTTGAACCCCTGAACTATAGATCGTACAACGACAACTTTACGGATACTCTGAAGCTCCACTTCAAGACAACTAGCAACTATGTACATAAATTGCTTGATTCTTGATAGCTTATCCAATTAAAAAAACAAGTTCAAGTTCTTGGGTTTGACTTGTCTAAAATTGACCACATCACTTGAACATCTTCATATGGACAAGCCATTACTTCCACTTGCAAATTTACTATGTGGTTCTCCGGCCCTGAACAGGTGGATCGAGAATTTAAAGTTAGCACGATCATAATGACTATGATTTTACGTATCAACATAGCTATTCGCACATGTCTGAGTCAATTGAACTCACAAAACCAACGAATCGCTAATAAACAAAGATAAATCCAGCATATAGAATCAACATGTTCACATCTAAATGTACGTACGTACGTACCTTCTTGATGCGACTTCTTATCCCTCGATGATTCTTGATTGAATAAAGTTCGAGCCTTTCTGAAAGGAGATGTGATTGTTCGAACCCATGAATTAGATTTTCCATCACGATGATAAGTTGCCATGAAATCGTGAAAATATTTTTTGTGTTTTACTATATGATCTTATTCTATGTGATATATTTAAATTTCTATTGGCTAAGAACACAAAAATTGGTTGGTTTATATAGAATGTACGTGTCACATATAGATAGAATACAGTATTTGTTTTAAAGTAAAGATATTATTTCCCATGAAAGGCAGGCAAGATCCGTGAGAATAGCTCTGTTTCATTATGTAATCTCTTTTTCATTTTTTTAAAAATGTTTCCTCCATTCAAATTTACTTCACACTTTTCGAATTTCGATATTCAAATAAGGTTTTTCTAATCATAATGTTTTCATACATCTTGAATTATTAATTATTGTGACTTATAGTACTTGTTACGTAACTTTCAAATATGTAAATTTTATTTCAAAAAAATTAGAGATTTCATGTCCAAATTTACAAATTGTTTGACTATCGAAATTCGAACAATGTCATATAAATTGAAACGGAGGCAGTAGCATTTTTGGTGCTTTAACTATTCATAAATTTTGAGTTTGGTTCTTGTGATATATTGACTCAACGCATTATACTTTAAATGGATAAAAATATATGTTTTGATCCCTTTTTTAATATAACGCGTTATATAATAATAACAATAACATACTCAATATAGTCTCATAATGGAGTTGAGGAAGGACGGTGTACACGTAAATCTATGCCTACTTTCGTAAGATAGATATGTTGTTTCCAATAAATTATCGACTCAAGAAAACAATGCACCCCCACCCTACTCCCACCCCACACCCCATCCTCTTTTTCTTTTTAAAAAAAAAAATTTGATTAGAAGTGTTTGTGCACATGGCATTCACGCTCCATTGATGGCCCCTTCCATGTGAAGTTCATTAATTTGGGCACATGACGTTGACGTAAAGTTGATGAGTCCAATTATCAAAGTTATAACTAATTAAACTAACCAATTATAATTTTATAATTATTTAATTTGACTTTCTATAGCTTAATATAATATTAATTCAATTATTTTTTCTAGGATTTTAGTTTAGTACAAGGGCGATTGGCTTTTGGCTTATGACTTATAAGCCAAAAGCCATAAGTTAGGATTAGCCATAAGTTAGGATTTCTAACTTATAGCTTTTGACTTATTTTTGTTATTTTACCCAAACACTTCAAAACTGCTTAAAAACTATTTTGGTTTAAAAGCACCTAAAATAAGTCAATCCAAACGGACACTTAATAAGGATGCAACACACGATTTTAGTTTAAACTTTGCGTATTATGATTCAATAAGAACGCAACACATGACATGTGTTAAGTGCATGTGATCACCGGTTTGACCTTCGAGGTTTTAGTTCTATGGTAATGATACAACATGTAACTGGTGTTATGTTATACATGTTAGATGTTAGGCGTACATTACAAGTTTGAATTTTAAGGTATTTTTGTTTAACGATAACGAAGAAAACACATGTGGCGTGTATTGGGTGCACAACTAGCTATTTATTACTAGGTTCCTTGTTAAAAAATATTATCAAAAAATTATTATAATTTTGCCGCACTTCTTGTTTTTATGTTCGAATTTTAAGGTAAAAGGTTTATTTTTTAATTTCTATGTTTGACTTTTATTAAGCTCAATTGGTGGAAAAAGTGGGATCCACGAGAAGAAAAAACAAGCAAGCTAATATAATCACGACAGATAGGGATGGTTGACGATATATCATAATAGTTGATAGTAATGGTTGGTGATACATAATAACTGTGGTGGTGACTAATAGTGATGGTTGACGATACATAATTACAGAGGTGTTGACTGATAGATTAGTGATAATTGACGATACATAATTATAGTTGATAGTAATGATTGTTAATAGTGCTCAACACATGATGTGATAATAACATTTCTTCTTTTACCTTCAATTAACCATTGTTTGGATCTCACTTTCAGTCTAAAGAAATAATTAAGAAAAGAGATATTCTTAAAGTAATTTAGTTTTTTATTTACAACATGAATCATTTTAATATGTTTGAAAGAGGAAGTGTCATCTATTGGATGAACTATGACAAATATATTTTTACTGTACTATACAAAATTTATTATTTGGGTAATGGTAAGCGTAACGAGGGTGTATCAACCCTAAATCACAAACTTTGAGAGGTATATCAGACCTTTTCCCCCTTAAAATAAAGACGTTTTAACCATGGTTTTGTATGTGATAATTGTGCAAAAGACAAGTTTTAACCAAAAATGCATTATTTTTTGGAGGATCCGACACACACCTATCAACATTTCTGAAGAGTCCGAGCAACATAGTCTTCAACTGCAAGAGTAGCAAGTAGTTGGAGTTGATTCATTTTTCAATTGTATGCATTTTTTTCATTTGACACAGTCAAAATAATCCTAATTATTAGCTGTTTTCAAAATCTTTATTTTCTTGTTATTATGCTCAACATGTTGCCTCAGATGGATATTTTTATTGTTATTAGCTATTGACCATATTACTGAAGTTATGTTCTTTTCTGATCATATTGCTAGTAATAAGCTGATAGTTGGAGATTCAGGTTGAAGTAGGATGATGGAAGAAGAGAATGCTACTCAACGAGGCATCGATAACATGGAAAATAAAGTTATAGTATCCTCAGATGGCTCAAATTGTGCACGAGTACAGGACAAGACAGAGAAACAGAAAGTGGCTGCTGCTGCTGCTGAAGTTCCATACTATAAGTTGTTATCTTTTGCTGATACAATAGATCATGCATTGATGATTATTGGTTCGATCGCAGCTGTTGGTAGTGGAATTAGTTTTTCGATGATGGCTGTTTTTTTTGGAGAGATAGTTGATTCCTTTGGAATGACCGTGGATAACGAAAAAGTTGTTGGTGAAGTTTCTAAGGTACAATGAATTTTCCAATAGAATGCTATTCTGGTTATGTTTTCTTGATGATCTATCTGTCATAGTCCAAATTCTAGGAATGTATGGTCGTTTTGTCCCTTAGGCTATGACATGTCGAGTCCAAAGTTGCTCGTACCATGTTTACTTGTCCTCTGCCTCATATAACACTTCACTTTTCATTTCATTTCCGATGTGTGATTTACCTAAGGTGTTATTCTGTTCCCTTTCTTCAGAAGCTTGCCAATCCTCTTCTCGACCCGTCCTCATTCGGCATCATATACCCCCTTAAGGATATAGCATCCTAGTTTTTCCCCACCATAATAGGAGTCTAACTTTGATACCATATTTGTGACATCTTGAGTTCATGACATGTAAGGATACCTTGCGGATTTGTCCCTTGGTGACGCCACATTGAGCCTAAAAGTGCTTGTACCAGAACATTTGTATTTGGTCTTATATAGAACTTCACTTTCCTTTCCCCTTCTGATATTGGATTTGCCTAAGGTGTTATATGCACCCTTCTTCGGAAGCTTGCCATCTTAAAATCCCCATATCAATCCATCTGTCATGAATTGATACGGGGGTTTTAAGCTGAAGAAGTTCTGATGAATGGACAAATTTCATTTTAATGCTTGCTTTTCTGTCCTATTTTTTCAGGTTAGCCTTAAATTCATTTATCTGGCTCTGGGTTCAGGTCTTGCTACATTTGCACGTACGTATACTTGTCATGACGATATAACTGCTTCTGTTTTCATGGCATTGTTAAAGTAGTATCTCTTTAAGACCAAGAAAACTGAGTACTCATATTAGCATCTTTTCAGAGGTGACTTGCTGGACGGTCACGGGGGAAAGGCAGGCTGCTCGAATCAGATGTTTATACCTGAAAACTGTCTTAAGACAAGATATTGGATTTTTCGATCAGGAGACTAACACTGGTGTCATTATCGAAAGACTGTCTAGTGATACTCTTACTATTCAAGATGCCATTGGCGAAAAGGTATTTCTTCAAGACAGGCCTATGTGTATCATTACCATTTGATATATCTAGAAGACTTAGCCTGCATTCACATTAAACTGCAGGTTGGAAAATTTATCCAGATATTAGCAACATTCCTTGGAGGATTAGTAATAGCTTTTATTAAGGGGTGGCGTCTGGCGTTGGTCTTGTCATCTTCGATTCCTCCACTTGTCCTATCTTCTGCTGTCTTGACTATCCTTCTGACGAAACTAGCATCGCGTGCACAGACTGCTTATTCAGAAGCTGCAACTGTGGTTGAACAGACAATAAGCTCAATTAGAACTGTATGAAGAATTGGAAAAAGACGCTTTTTTTTTTCAATTTTCAACTGTTGGCAAAAGTTTTCATTCACTAAGTTGTGTTATCGGTCGTGCAGGTTGCATCGTATACTGGGGAGAGAAGAGCTATTTCTGAATATTACAATTCTCTGAACAAAGCTTACTATTCTGGTGTACAAGAAGGTTTGGTTTCAGGGATCAGTATGGGTGTTTTCTTTTTTGTTTTCTATTCAAGTTATGCTTTAGCAATATGGTATGGTGCAAAAATGATTTTGGAACACAACTATACTGGAGGAGATGTGATGAATGTCATGATGGCTACACTGACCGGCTCCTTGTAAGTTCTATTCTGGATTTTCTTTGTACGTTTAGTTTCTCTCACCCATAAGACGGGCCGGAGGCTACACTGACAGATATGGTATACAAACCAATAAGTTACAGAACATGTATTGATGACACTGATATATATACTAAGCCTTACTTTTCTAAATTATATCTGCTTATTATTGGTCTTTTGTTCTTTGTTTTCCTTGTAATTGCAGTACTTTAGGACAGGCATCTCCATGCTTGCATTCGTTTGCTGCTGGAAAGGCTGCAGCGTTTAAAATGTTTCAGACGATAAACAGAAAGCCGGTCATAGATCCTTATGATATGAAAGGACGGAAACTTGTTGACATTAGTGGTGACATTGAACTTAAGAATGTTCATTTCTGTTATCCTGCAAGACCACAAGAGAGCATATTTGTTGGTTTCTCTGTGTCCATACCTAAGGGAACAACGACAGCTCTAGTAGGACGAAGTGGAAGTGGAAAATCGACTGTGATCAGTCTAATAGTGAGGTTCTATGATCCACAGGCTGGTGAAGTTCTGATTGATGGTATAAATATCAAAGAATTTCAGCTTAGGTGGATCAGGGGAAAAATTGGCCTTGTTAGCCAGGAACCTGTGCTGTTTGGTTCAACGATAAAGGATAATATTGCCTACGGGAAGGATGATGCAACACTTGAAGAAATTAAAGATGCAGTTCGACTTGCCAATGCATCCAAATTCATTGATAAATTACCTCAGGTCTAGAGTTGTTTTATTTTGATTTCCATCAAGTTATAGCTATCTAAAGTTCTTCTCAATAGCTTATAAAAAATATTTTTTGCCATTATTCCTTCTAATTCAGGGACTAGATACCAGAGTTGGCGATCACGGAAGTCAGTTATCTGGAGGCCAAAAGCAAAGAATTGCTATTGCAAGAGCTATACTGAAGGAACCCAAAATTCTACTTCTGGATGAAGCTACAAGTGCTCTTGATGCAGAATCTGAGAGGATTGTTCAAGATACATTGGATAGTGTCATGATCAACCGAACTACAGTAATCGTTGCACATCGCTTGAGTACAGTAAAGAATGCAGATGCAATAGCTGTACTTCAGGAGGGAAAGATCATCGAAAAAGGTGTGTCAAATATACAATATTTTCCAGCAAATTGGATTGCAGATGATAAAGAAGACAACAGAAATGCATGTATGTTTGTTTATTGGCGAATCTCGTCTTTTTTTTAGAATGCTGATTTCTTATACCTTCCAAACTTTTAGGTTCCCACTTGGAACTAATGAGAAAAAAGGAAGGAGCATATGTTCAGCTTATACAGTTGCAAGAACTTAGCAAATATTCAGGAGAGCAAGAATCAAATGAACTGGATAGTGAAGAGATAATCACAAATCAGCAGATTCCTGTGACACGATCAGCAAGTAGGCACTCATCGGAAGTTGAGAATATCAGCCATCATCCGGTATCCTTTTCAGTTAGTGCAGCAGAGAAAGCAGTTGGTGAATGTCATGATCCTAATTCAACAGTTATAATGAGGAAGGATAAAGATAACACGTTTTATCGCTTGGCCTTAATGACCAGACCAGAGCTTCCAGAATTATTACTTGGTTGCATAGCTGCAGTGGTCAATGCTCTAATATTACCAATTTTCGGGGTGCTTCTTTCTTATGTTATTAAGACTTTCTATGAGCCAGCTCATGAACTCAGAAAGCATTCAGGATTTTGGTCATTGTTATTTCTTGGTCTAGGATTGACATCTTTACTAGCAAAACCCTTGAGGACGTTCTTTTTCGCTGTAGCAGGATGTAAGTTAATCAAGAGAATTCGCTTAATGTGCTTCGAGCAATTAGTTTACATGGAGATTAGTTGGTTCGACAGAAAGGAGAACTCGATTGGTGCAATTGGCTCCCGACTATCTACAGATGCAGCATCTGTCCGAGGTATGCTTGGAGAGTCACTTGCTTTGCTTGTTGAGAACACTTCAACAGCTGTAGCTGGTTTAGTTATTGGACTTGAAGCAAGCTGGCAAATGACACTCATAATGATAGTTATGGTGCCTCTAATTGGACTACATGGATATCTGCGCTTGAAATACACTAATGGTGGTGGCGCTGATGTTAAGGTTAGCTCCAAACTTCTGTTTTCTAACAAAATGTTTTAAGTAAAATTAGCACTCAGTGCTTATGCAAGTAAAGTTTTCTTGTAGAAACTATATGATGATGCAAGTCGAGTTGCGCATGAAGCGGTTGGAGGTATCAGAACAGTGGCATCTTTCTCTGCTGAAGAGAAGGTGGTGCAATTGTACAAAAGAAAATGTGAAGGTCCAGTTAGAGCGGGAATAAAAGAAGGGCTATTGAGTGCTGCAGGTTTTGGTTTTTCAATGTTCTGCTTTTACTCTGTGTATGCTGCCAGTTTTTATGCTGGTGCTCTATTGACTGAGTCCGGTACGGTCACATTTGCTGAGGTTTTTCGGGTAAGGCTCGAGAGCTAAAGATAAAACTTATGTCAAGTCTCTCTTTGTCATTAACTTTCCTACTTCTGAATTTCAGGTTTTCTATGGTCTTAGCTTGACAGCTACCGCGATTTCTCAATCAGGTGGCCTTGCTCCCGACTCCTCCAAAGCCAAAACTGGTGCATCTTCAATCTTTGCACTTCTTGACCGACAATCCAAGATAGACTCGAACAATAACTCAGGAATGATATTGGACAATGTGAAGGGAAACATTGAGTTTCAACATGTCAGTTTCAATTATCCAAGTCGACCTGAGGCTCAAGTCCTAAAAGATCTATGCCTATCCATTAGCTCTGGTGAGGTAAATTCTAATGCATTATTCATAGAACCATTTTCCAGTCTTGTTACGCGATTTGACAACAATTGTGATGAAAAGATGTTATCTTTTATGTTAGACGGTTGCTCTGGTGGGAGAAAGTGGGAGCGGAAAATCAACAGTTATTTCCTTGTTGCAAAGATTTTACGATCCCGATTCAGGCCTAATCACATTAGATGGACTTGAAATTCAAAAACTGAATGTGAAATGGTTGAGAGAGCAAATGGGACTAGTAAGCCAGGAGCCTATATTGTTCAATGACACAATCAGAGCCAATATAGCATATGGAAAAGAAAGTGATGCCACAGAAGCAGAAATATTAGCTGCTGCTGAGTTAGCAAATGCTCACAACTTCATCAGTGGCTTACAACAGGTATGCCTCAGTTCCAAACAAGTTGGGATCGACTATATAAATCCTTACTTCTTCAGTTAAGCTCAACATTTTCTAGAATTTGCAGACGGACCTAAAATCTACACAAGTATGTCAGACAGATAAAGAATCATCATGTAACATAGACTTAATGTGCAGGGCTATGAAACAGTAGTTGGTGAAAGGGGCATACAACTATCTGGTGGACAGAAACAAAGAGTTGCAATTGCAAGAGCTATTGTGAAATGTCCAAAGATACTACTACTAGATGAGGCCACAAGTGCGCTTGACTCCGAGTCTGAAAAAGTAGTTCAAGATGCACTTGATAGAGTTAGATCAGGCAGAACAACAGTTGTGGTGGCTCATAGATTGTCCACAATTAAAGGAGCTGATGTTATTGTTGTAATCAAAGATGGAGTGATTGTGGAGAAAGGAAATCATGAAACTTTGGTTAATAGACAAAATGGTATTTATGCTTCTCTAGTATCAAAGTCTGCTAGCACTATGAAGTAGTGTACATATAAGGAGCTGCTCGGTGCACAAAACATCCCGCATTCACACAAGTTCCAGAAAGGGCAGCAAACCAATGTATATGATGTGGTGGCAGTGACTGATTCTACGGCTTGAACTCGTGACCTACAAGTCACATGGAGACAAACTATGAAGTAGTACATGTTCTTCTTTGTTTTTGTTTATAATAGTAGTGTACGTTCCATCTAATTTAGAAGTTAGGTCGAACTATGTCCTTCAAGTATCACATTGAGCAATTATTATTGGGGACTATCTGATAAATTCAATATAATAGAGGCGTATCAACATTTCAACCTACATTTTCTTTTGACCTATGAGGACCTACCTATTTGAAAGAAAATTCAATACTTCTTGGTCGTAAATATTTAAAATAATTGTTTATTATTCAATTCTTATATACTCAATATTTCATATCAATATTCAGTTGCACCATCACGACAACTATAAATTTATATCTAGATCTTTCTCAATAAAGACGTATAATAAAAAACTCAAAAGTTAATCCGACAATTGTGGACTAGAAGGCGAAAAAACGAATAGAACTTTAGCTTCGTGCATTCCGTTTAGTCGTCGTTAAGTGGATAAAATATGCTCAATTTTACCAAACTTAAAGGATAGTAAATGCTCAAACTAATAGTATAGGGCTAGGTCTTTCTCAATAAAGACGTATAATGAAAAACACGAAAGCTAATCCAAAAACTACTAAACTAGAAGGCGAAAAATTGGAAAGAACTTTAGCTTCGTACATTCGGTTTAGTCGTCGTTAAGTGGACAATAAATGCTCAAACTAATAGTATAAGGATGAAATGAGACCTACCCTCAAACTTATGGGGCAAATTTGGTTGAAAACTCAACAAGAAAAAACAGGACAAATATCTACAGCAAAACCCCCAAAATTTGAAAAAAAAACCGGCAGCAGTTCTTGAAATTCAAAAAATTGGAGTTTTGGAGAAGAAGAAGGAAAAAATGGATTTTGATGATTGGGAATTGAGTGCAGAGGAATTGGATAAACTTGAAAGAGATGCCCTAAGGCAAATTGCTGAGCGAAATGCATCTTCTTCTTCTGCTACGACGAGTTCCTGTTTGCAATCAACTGTTTCGTCTCGCCTTCAAGGAGATGGTAATGGTTCTGGGGTTTCATATAAAAGGGTCAGTTTCATTTCTACTCATGTTTTCGGTGATACCCATTTGGTATTTTTCAACTTTTGTTTGATTTCTGTTAGTGTCTTATTGTATTTTGTAGTTCGATTATTACACTATTTTGTTGTAATTATTGTTCCTTTTTTTTTTGTTTAGAATGGTTTATTATGGTTTCTGTAGTATTTTGCTGTGATTTCTTCAATTTCGTTATTTAGTTTTTCGATTTGCTTTGATATGCTTTTCTTTGAGCAGTGGGTTTATGGGAAACAACCTCTTTAACTCTGTTGGAGGGGTAAGGTCTGCATATACTTAACCCTCCTTAGATCCCACTTTGGGGTTACATTGGGTATGTTTTTGGATTATTTCGACCTATGTTCTTAAGGTTTTAGATTGAAAGTGTAGATTGTTTGACACATTAGGTTACGGATATTTGCATGTTTTAGTGTGTTTTTGTGGCATCTTTGAAGAATTTAGCAACTTTGGCATCCATGTTATGTAACTGTATTTATGTGCTGGTGCAACTTGAGCTAAAGTATTAGGCTTTTTCTGATAAGTAACTAAATTATTAGCTTATTGGGTTCTGCTGCAGGAAGATGTGTTCTCTGCTGCACCTATAATAAGACCTTCGTCAGGATATGATAAGGTCTCTGGTGAGTTTCTTGCATTTTCCATCTTAAGGTGCTTATATCTGATTTTCCAATCTTCCTGACTCCTGTATGCCTGTCCTCCAAAACCCCCCGACAAATAATTAAAGGGAAAAACTCTGTTGGAAATTCTGGGCCTCATAATGACAATCACGTGAAACAGCTAACAGAAAAACGCTCGGTTAAATTTTTTCTTCATGCGAGTGGAAATATTGCAGCAAAGTTTTCATATGACCAGGTAGCTATTGGCCTACTTGCATTATTTTGTTGAAGAGTTTCTTTTTGGTTTTTTGAAACAATGTGGACCTTATTTTCTACCAGATACTTGTTGAAGCTTGCCGTAAAATCCCTAAAGCTAGTTGGAGTGCAAAAGAGAGGTATTCTTGTCCTTTTCTTTGTTATGCTTCCCTCTGCCCTCAGTCTTGCTTTTCCTTACAAATAGGTCTAGGCAGGCAACAGAACTGCTGGTACACAACCCCCCCACCCCCCACCCCCCAACGCCATGACAACAACACTACCAAACTAGTTAGGGTCAGCAAAATGAATCCTCATTTCCAATAAACCCCGATAAAGAGGAGATATGGGAATTTAAAGTCTAAAAGAACAAAAAGCAATGTTTTCTGCGATTCCACCCAAGTACACAAACTGATAGCAAATACATTTTCATTTTATTCTTTTTTCTTGTGACTTTAAACTGCCTTATTGTGGATGTCCAAGTATATTTGCAATCAGAATTGTAAAAAAGGAGGAAAGGATAAAGAATATTTGTTTTCTGGGAAGTACTACTCTCCCATCTCTTGAATAGCTCCATCCTTAACACAATCAATATTTGTTAAGTTTGTAGGTCGAGGATTAGGGTAGAAGGGTAGCAGGTAGTTGTGTGTTTTAGTACTTTCCTGAATCCTGAGGGAGAGGCAGGGAGCTAGCCTCCTTTTCTCATCTTTTTCTTATTCAGTAGTCTTACCTTGTATTTGCATGGTATTTTTTTCTTCAATTTTACTACTAACTGTTACTTCGATTGTTTTGTTTATCTTTCTATTTGTTGTTGTTATTTTCCTTTCTATCCTGTTATGATTACACTTCTTTTGAGCCGAGGGTCTATTGGTTGGGGTAAGGTTTGCGTGCATCCTACCCTCCCCATACCCCACTTGTGAGATTACACTGGGGATGTTGTTGTTCTGGTGTTATCCATGTTAGAATGTGGGTTGGCCAAGAATCTTAAATCATGTTTTGCAGGGATAATTTCGAAATTTAAATGTAGTGACTGCCTCTTAATTGTTGCAGGTTGTGGATGTTTCCTTTGTCATCGTTGTCTGTAGCAGAAAAAGTTCTCCATGAAATTTCTGGCTCCAATCTAGAGGTAAGGATTTCAAATCCTTTTGGTCTCCCGGAATTACAGTTTCCCAACTTCAGATGAGACTACAAAACTATTAGGAGTTAGCTTCGGTGGACCTTGTGCATATTTTTCTTCCCATAGAAGCTGGAACTTAAATATCCTAAATCCTTTTTCGCTCCTCATTCAAGCAAGCTAATGTTTGGTTCATCTTTTACATGCAAGTTGGAGAATTTAGATCCTCTGGTGCAACGTGCCATTGCTGCTGCTTCTGTGATGCCTGACCTTCGTGGTAAAATTATCACTGCTACTCTGCTTGATTACTACCATGAAGATTCCATGGTGATGCTTATCATTAAACAGATTAGCAAAGAAATAACAGAAATTGCACCATCTTTCTTCTAGTGTTTGCGATGAGATTACTGATCAGAATAGGGAGAGTAAATTCAAGAATTAGACGATGCACAGGTTGAACAACTGGTTCAACACCACCTTAAATAAATTCTTGTATGCTGGTTCTTGTTTCATTTTAGGCCCATGTATTTGATGTTGGTTTGCTAAATGCATTGCTCTCAATACCTATAAGACATTCCTTCTGATGGTATATATTGTGAAAGAAGTTGAGCATCCAATCCAAAACATTAAGGTAATGGTTGAGTTTCTCAAGATCTTTAAGCACCTTTGGAATCCCAATCCATTTAGGTCAAGTTGTAACTCAACTCACTTCTGCAAGTATAAAATGATTTCTGGGTTCACAAGTGAACTTCAATGTAGACTTATGAGAGTGAGAATTGACTTGGCACAGGTTGATCATGATTCCATGTGAAAGAATCTGAATATGTAATCAAATGCTGAAGGCAACTAGTGGAATATCCTTAGACCTTCATAAACATCCTTATTAGATCTTATACAGTTCATATTGGAAGGGTCATGTTAGCATATTTTTTTATTACGCTCTTGTTTCCTAGAATTTTATAGAAGGACATCTTATCCTCGTCTATGTAACACCTGCTTTTATATATCACTAAAATATTCATTTTGTATAGAAGGACAGTTCGTCTAGCTTAGTATGCTTATTCAATTCCTCTTTTTTTACCAGATCATTATGAATTTATTCCAAATAGTATTGAAACAAAGCTTTTGCCTTTTCAACGTGAAGGGGTTAGGTATGTTATACAACTCTTTTAAAGTTTTCGAGTTTTTCCCTCTATTTGTCAATATGACCGAGAGAAAGGGCATGTTGTTCTTTGACTAGAAACGGAAGGCTAACGTTTTCCTATTTAGATTTGCATTACAACATGGAGGGCGTATCCTGTTGGCTGATGAGATGGGACTTGGAAAGACTCTTCAGGTTGTGGCTAAAACTATGTCAAAGATGTTAGTTTATAGTCATTTACCTGCTACATGATGATATTTTCATATAACGACAATATCAAGTTTGTATTGACTATTCATTTAGGTTGCAGCCTTTTACTATATTTGATATGGAGTTGTTTTTTCCTATGATGTCCTACTTTATGTCCTAAGTTCTAGCTTGATAGCTTGCTGAGTTATTAAAATTCCCTTATGGATTGTATGGAGGTTTCTAACAGACCCTGTCCTTGCCTTTTAAAATTGGATTAGACATTCAAATTCTTTCACATAGTAGCAGAGCCAACCTTTGGTAAGCCCATTCTCACACCTGAAAGCCATATTGAAGTTCATGTGTAAACCCCAAAATGAGGTCGTAAGCACTGAAGTGTTTGAATTGTGTAAGGGCTTCCAAAGGGTTTGTAAAGGTCTTGGGCCTTGCATCCATTGCCTTAAGGTTTTGGGTTGGTTGCTTAAATTATTTCGCATAACTAGTTGATATTTGATCCCCGTGGAGAAATGGTGTTACTCGTTTCCTGACATCTGTATGAGCACTCGCATTACTTTTATCTAACCATAAGAGATACCTCGAGATGCCATTGCTGCATCCAAATGACTAGATCTAACTCACAACAGCTAAACAACAGCAACAAAGAAACCCAGTATAATCCCAAGAGTAGGGACTGGGGTGGTAGGAAGTACGCAGACCTTACCCCTACCTTTGGGGGGGCAGGGAGGTTGTTTTGGATAGACCCTCAGCTCAAAGAGGAGCATTCAAAGCATGGTTGCAAGAAATATGATAGCAAATTAGCAAGATTCAAAGTAAATGAAGCAACAAATAGTGATACACATTGGAGAATAAGAAACTATGCTGTTACTATATACTACCTAAATATGCCTTGGCAGAAGATTATTTTTGTTTCTTTCAAATCACAACTATATTTGACATAGGTAGTTTTGATTTTCAGCTAGCATGTGTTTATATTCCTCAATCCATAACTGATACACATAAGACCAAAAGTATGACATATTTGTATAATCAAGTTCCTATAATCAGAATTCTCTTTGACATGCATCTTTGGTTACCCTATCTCTGTATATCGTACATGCTGAATTTCTGCTTACATTGCAGGCTATCGCTGTGGTTTCATGTGTCCGTGAATCATGGCCAGTTCTTGTTCTTGCTCCATCTGCCTTACGGCTTCACTGGGCTTCGGTAAGTCAAGTTAATATTTGTAAATTATCAGTAGTTTTGCCTTATTATCACCGTCTTTGGTGCTTTAATGCAGATGATTCAACAGTGGATGAACATTCCGTCATCGGAAATACTTGTATGGTTCAATACCTTTTTTACTATTTTTGTGAAGATGGAGTGAGTTGTTTGATGTTTTATACTTATCAATTATCTTGAGATCTAAATATAATGATTTTCACAAATGCATTTAGTATCATGTTGCCTGCATTAGTCTTTACAATTCAATCTGGGAAGTTAGGTGTACTTCAAAATTTAGCTCTACACAATCCTTGTTTTCTCATGAAAGAGTTCACTCGAGTTCCTAGATATCCTCAATTTCATTTCAAGTAAAAATTTCACATTTTTGTTGTTACACAAGGAAAAAAGATGTATATAATGAATTAGTTTAATTTGGTGGTATAAATATTTAGTATATTGCAGCAAGTTTTGTGATAATTCATGCCGTGGTGAATACTTAAGGATGTTAAATCATTGGAATTTCTTGTTCTTATGTTTTAAATGTCAAAACTTTCTTCAGATATGATTAATTGGTTGATAAATTATGGAGAAGTTGTAATAACAAGAAAATGAAACAAAAAACATAAAATGTTAAGGATAACTGAAAGTCAAGGACAGCAATAAGGTGCCAATCTTAAAAAATAGTGTTGGTCAACCTAATTAATATGGTTTCATTTGTTGTGTTTCCGCGTTATTTTTTTTGAGAAGGTAACAGTCTTGTATTATATTCCAAAAAAACCAACCTGCCACAACTTGTTACAGGTTTACTAATTACAAATAAAAGGAGAGTATCAGGAAGATCTTCAATCCTAAATAAACAAAAATTACAAGGTGCCTAAAGCATTCATTACTGATTCTAGATCTTCCATATACTCCTGTTTACACCAAAAATGAAATAAAACCAAGCAATTCAACTTCATCTTCTGGATGCTGTTACTTTTGTTCTGGAAGCATCTGAGGTTCCTCTCTTTCCACACAGACCACCAGATACAGGTGGGGATGATCTTCCATCTTTCTTTATGACCAGAAATGTAGGCAAAGCTACTCCATATCTTCAGGGCCTGGACAATATTTCTTGGCATCACCCAAAAAAGGTCCTTCCAATTGATGAAAATGCTCCACAAAATATTAGTGATCCTACAGTGAAGAAAGAGGTGATTGACTGTTTCAGCCTCTTCTCCACACAGGAAACACCTAGGGCTCAGGTGGATACCCCTTTTCATGAGGTTCTCCTGAGTCAAAACAGCCTGCTTTGCTAGTAGCCAAGTGAAGCAGGACACTTTAGGAGGTATTTTAACTTTCCAGATAAGTTTCCATGGCCAGCCAGTAACCTGATGGGTGAAAGAGTTGAACTTTTTGTAAGCTTCCTTCACACTAAAATTTCCGTTGCAGTTATGATTCCAAAACAATCCATCTTGGGAGGTAGAAGTTCCTTTGAATTGTTCAAGGATTCCAAAGAAATCTACTAGTCTTTGGATCTCCCAATCATTTAGGGGCCTTCTAAAACTCAAATTCCATCCCTGATTTGACCAAACTTCTGCCACAATGTCTTTTTGTTGCTGGTTCAGAATGTAGATATCTGGGAAGAGGGTTTTTAGAGAGCCTTGTTCTAACCAGCTGTCCTCCCAGAAAGAGACCTTCATGCCATTTCCAATTTTAATGCTGCAATTTTCTCTTAATTTTGGCCAGAAATTTCTGATGGCCCTCCAGATGCTAGTTCCATAAGTACTAGTGACCATTTTGGTAGACCAGTGGTCCTCCATTTCATACTTCTGCTTGATAAGTTCTTTCCATAGTGCATGTTCACTGGAAGCTAGTCTCCATAGCCATTTCATCATAAGGCTTTGGTTCTGAATCTTCAAATTCCTTACCCCAAGACCTCCTTTTTGTTTGCTCCCAATCAATTTATCCCACTTAACCAAGTGGAATTTCTTAGTGTCACTGTTTCCTTCCCATAGGAAATTCCTCCTTATTGCATCAAGTCTGTTAATGACCCCATCTGGGATAGGAAAGATAGACATCATGTAGGTAGGCATGGAGTCAAGAACACTATTGATGAGAGTGAGTCTCCCGCCAAAGGAGAGATATTGACTCTTCCAGCTCACCAATCTTCTTTCACACTTCTCGACCACCTCATTCCAGATTCCTGAAGACTTGCTTTCTGCTCCTAGTGGCATGCCCAAATATACAGTTGGTAATTCGCCAGTCCTCCCCCCAAGTGTACCAGCCAGAGAGGTTAGATTGATGACCTCATTCACTGGGTATAGGAAGCTTTTTTCCCAATTGATATGTAGTCCTGATATGGCTTCAAATAGGCTTCAAATAGCACGAATATGACTCTGAGAACCATCAGTTGGTTTCTGTTGGCATCACAGAAAACCAGAGTATCATCAGCATATTGTAAGTGTGTAATCTCCATGTCACAACCCACCCTATTTGATACTGTGAAGCCCCTCAACCATAGTTTCTCTTGAGCAATCTTCAACATATCATTGAGTCCCTCCATAGCTATAATGAATAAGAAAGGAGACAGAGGGTCTCCTTGTCTTAATCCTCTCTGTGAAGAGAAGAAACCTGTAGGAGAGCCATTGATTAGAATAGAATATTTCACAGTACTGATGCAAAACTTTATCCATCTCACCCATCTACCACCAAAACCTCTTTTGGATAAGGTCTCCAGCAAAAAATTCCAGTTGAGATGGTCATATGCTTTCTGAATGTCCAGCTTGCATAGAATGCCTGGCACCTTGCTTCTAATCCTAGAATCCACACATTCATTAGCCATCAAAATAGCATCCATGATCTGTCTTCCTTTAATGAAAGCAAGTTGTTGTGTGTCCACTAGCTTGTTCATAACCTTTTTAAGCCTCTCAGTAAGCACCTTAGAGATTATTTTATACACACTGCCAATTAAGCTAATGGGTCTAAAATCTGTGAGTTTTTTTGCACCCATCTTTTTGGGAATTAATGCCACATAGGTGGAGTTGAAGCTTTTCTCAAAGAAACCTCTCTCATAGAAATTTTTTACTGCAGCAATGACTTCCTCTCCAACAACCTCCCAACAGTGGGCATAGAAGGCCATGGTGTAACCATCTGGACCAGGAGCTTTGTCTCCAGCACAAAGCTTTACACACTCCCATATCTCTTGGTTCTCAAATTCCCCCTGTAGCATCCTATTGTCTTCTTCAGAAATTTTGTGCCCTTCCCTGCAGCCACCAGAGGGTCTCCAAGTCTCAGTTTCAGAATATAGCTTCTGGTAGAAGTCTATGATTTCTTTTTTTATTAACTTCGGATCTTTGATTGCTTCACCATCCAATTAAATGAGTATTTCCTTGTATTCATGAAATCAAGTTTTACAGTACACAAAATTTGTTCTCTTTATTCTTTTTACCCTTCAGATTTTCTACATGGTATAAAAGCATTTCCTATTAGAAACCTCAGTTGCCTCAGCATATTAGCAATGGGTTTTATGCTTCTCGCCTAGCCACTTGTTGCTCCTTTAGCCTTTATGTGGCTGATTTGGAAAGAGAGGACTAGGAGAACATTTGATGGGGTTGAGAATGTCATTCTATACTTGAGGAACAACCTCATGTTTTTAGTTTCTTTTTGGTGCACACACCAGGTCCGTACTAGTGTAGATGATTGGCATAGATGCTTTCTTCATTTGGTATTAAGAGCAATCTTTTCTATTGACAAATCTCTTTTAAGGCAGAAGCTGCCTTCTAGTCTTTTAAGTTCATTCAACAAATTGGATTGAAAATACTACTTTTCCCTCTAAAAGAAACATTTATTGCACCCTATCTTCTTTGTCTACCATATTGTTATATATGTAAAGAAACTAATTTCTAAGGGGAAATTTTTTGATGTTTCTGTGGTGCAAAAGTTTCTGATGGACTACTTTGCACGCTTAATTCATCACCATAATCTCATTCTGTTACCCAGCCTACTTTGATGTGGATTATGAGAGGCTTTTTGTTGCTATTCAGGCACTAGGTTAGTATGAGTTGATTAACATTTTTACATTTCCATGCAATGGAACCTGCAAAGTGTTAATGCCACTAGAAGTGCATTTACTGTAATATTACAAGCTTGTTGCATTTCCAGTCCCCTGATAATTAATTTTTTTTCTTCTATTTTATATATAGGTAGTTTTATCTCAATGCAGCGGTTCAAATAAGGGAGGATTTAAAATAGTTCCTTCAAACACTAAGAAGTCCATTCACCTTGATGGTGTGTTCAACATAGTATCATATGACATTGTACCTAAGCTTCAAGATTTACTTATGGCATCAACATTTAAGGTAAGTGCAGTACATTATATACAAGGTTTGGCATCAGCTATATTCAACCTTCTTATACCTGAACAATCTGAATCCTTCGTAACTCATCTTTTGATAGACCTTGATGCATGGATCTATATGTGTTTGTCTATTTCTTGTAAGTGATATAACAAGACAGAAAACTAAAGGGACCATTGAGTTATCTGGATTTTGTTCCATTCTTACTTGTTTGGATACCCTTTTATTATATAACGATTGCAATGCAGTTGACATAAATTGCCATTTCATTTTACTAAGTTAAGGCTCGATGAATTTTGTTTGAGGTCGCTCCTTGTTATGTTGGGTGGACTACTTAGAGGAAATGATAGATGACTTTTTGATGGGCTGTAGAACCCTATCCAGGAAATCAAAGAACCTTTTTGTTATCTGGAATTCATTCTATTCTTATTTGCTTGGATACACTTTTACTGCTTCAGTGGCAACACTTAATTGGTTCACTTTCATGTGCTGCTTTTATACTTTTATATTAACAACTTTTAAATTTTTTGAGCTATCAAAAAGACAATTGGAAAATAATTAGTGTCAAGTATCCCTCATGATGGAGGAAATGGGTTATTGTTCAGCTCGAGGCATGCAGGGGGTGTTATCCCACATTGATAGTGGAAGTGGATTGTTGTCACCTTGTATGGTCTTGGCCAGTTATCACCTCATGAGCTAGCTTTTGGAGTTGAATTAGACCCTGGACCCATTTTCTTAACAGATAGTAAATACAAGAGGCTTACTGGTCCCATACTGTTACTTCAATACAATGTTTAAGATCTTCAATGTTTGGATATTGATACTTATCTATGCTCTTGATTATTTTGTTTAGGGTAAGTTCATTGTGTTGGATGTCACGGTTGCATTTTCATGCTACTTAATGATTGTTATCCGTGATGATTTGTTTATTCAGGTTGTTATAGCAGATGAATCACACTTCTTGAAAAATGCCCAAGCAAAAAGAACCAGTGCTTCCCTTCCCTTATTACAGGTCTTTTCCTTTCTTTTATAAAGAAATGGTCTGCATGCATTTTCTCTGTGTTCAGGGGGTGGGAGTTGGTCTATATTGAGTTCTTATCTAACGGTAAGTCAATGGAAGTATTACTTTTCAGAAAAAAAAGAAAAAATGTAGACGGCCATATCACTACATGGAGGCATCTCTTGATACTTCTTAGTGTTAACTTCATCCATTTAAACAGAAAGTAAATGGATATATCACTTGTGAAAAGAGGCACACATCAATTAGTCTGGTGCACCACCCTGAACTGTATGCAATAATATTTCAAGATACAATTTACAGCAGAGAATTCCACACAAGCTCTTCCTTTGTGACTTTGTCTAAAGCTTTCTCCAGTATAGAATACATCGAAATGAACAAGAAAAGAAAAGAAACAAAAAGTATCAGTTGGACCATGGACAAATGGATCTTGAATAACAAACTTGCAAAACAAAATTGGTTTGATATTCCCATCCAAGTTGATGAGCATACATTTTCACCAAATGTATAAGTGGTACGAGTGGTCCTGATGAACTTACATGTTGACTGCTGCAGAAAGCTCAGTATGTGATATTGCTCAGTGGAACTCCTGCTTTATCAAGGCCAATTGAACTATTCAAACAGGTATATGTTCAGCTTTTATGATCAATTATGTATTAGGCTCCGCATACAGTTAATAATGGCAGTCGAGTTTCAAATTGAAGTTCTATTTGTTGGGGGTTTGTGAGCTAAAATTGTGTGGTTTCACAGCTCGAGGCCTTGCATCCTACTGTATATAAGAACGTGCACGAATATGGCAACCGCTATTGCAAGGGTGTAAGTCAAAATTCTCCTGGATCGGAAGCCGCCTCTGAGATCTTACAATAATTAAGAAGTGCTCTAACAGGTTTGCTGAACATTCTAGGGCATCTTTGGAGTTTATCAAGGCGCAAGTAATCATGAAGAGCTGCACAGTTTAATCAAAGCAACAGTGATGATTCGACGACTAAAAAAGGATGTCCTTTCTGAACTCCCTCAGAAACGGAGGCAACATGTATAAATTTTAGGCTTACATGTGATGGTTCTAGCTGCATGACTTCATCTCATTCTCTGTCACTTTATTGCAGGTTTTCCTAAACTTGGGGGAGAAGGAGATGAGACAAGTTAATGCTCTATTTCGTGAGGTACTCTTGAATACCTTTGTGATTACACTTTTGTATCCCCTGCCCACCCTAAAATTTGAATGGGCTTTTAACCAGAAGTGCTGTTTCCTCTGCATTCTTTTATCGTCTAAGTTTATGCGTTGAATGACTTCAATTCTTCCGGAACCTCTTTGACTTTTCAACTGTGAATACCTTAACACTTGCTGTGGTATTTCAAACAGGACACTTAATATTCTATTACTCATTTCTGAAACTTCCTTTTCTTAATTTGAATTTAAAGATAGGAATTTAGTTAAGTAAATGATGTCTGATACTCCCTGTCCAAAGATTGTAATGAACTGTCTTCAATAATGATACCTGATTTTCCTTGATTTCTGAGGAAGATATTTACTTAATCTAATGTTGTGTCCTGTAGTTAGAGGTCATTAAGGGGAAAGGTAAATCAGCTCAGTCCGAGGAGGAGGCTAATTCTCTCAAGTTTGCAGAGAAGAGCCTCATCAGTAAGGTACATTTGCAAACTTCTGTCCTGATTATTTATTTCTTTTATCAGTTTGAGAGCTGATCACTATATCAAGGACTCTTGAAAATATTATATCTGGTCTTACTGCATAATATGCTTCTCTTTGTCTCATGATCCTTGAGAATTGACTCACAAAGTATCCCTTTCTCCAAAAAAAATTGCTGTTAGAATAGTGCTCCTGTGTGCAGGTGGTTTGAGAAGCTTTCCCTCTTATGAGGCTAGTGGATCACATTTCCATGACTAGTCTCATGCATGTCTTACCTGTAGGTAGAAGATTCAAATAAGGAGGACCCTAGATCATAGCATCTCTTCTTATCTACAACTTATTTCAATTAGGAGGTTGAAAACCAGGTCGAAGGAAAAGCTATGACTTCTCTTCCCCCAAACATTAAAAGATCTGTTTTCTGAACAATTCATGTTCAATGCCAGCAGATACCAATGCTTCTTCCATATTCCTACTATTATTAATATATTCCTTTAGAATCTTCTAGTATCTTGTAAATATATTAAGTATGATTTACTCCCTGTAATTAACTACTTATGTATTTGATTCTCTTTTCTTGCTGAGAACATGTCCACTTGGCTATTTAAATCCAAATGACTTGATGGAATAATCAACCTGAGTTTTCTCCACCTTATTCTAATTGTTCACATGGTATTAGACCCATCCCAATTCTTGGTTTGCCCAATGTTGGACCCCCATATTAAACTATCTATGCTCCAGTTGGCAGGCATGGGTGTGCGGGGAAGGGGGTTGAGTTCCCTCATCTGCTAATTAGGGATGTGAAGGTCTCTTTATATTGTTGTGTCAATCCTCACCTCATGAGCTAGCTTTTGGGGTTGAGTTTGGCCCAAGATGCATTTCTTATCCCCTGGCCACCGTATTTCTTTCATTGCTGGTCTATAATAATGAAATTTGACATTTCATTCTTGTTTCTTATTGTGCTCACTGCCAATTTTTTGGATTATTTTCTT
Source organism: Solanum verrucosum (assembly GCF_900185275.1). Taxonomy (NCBI): domain Eukaryota; kingdom Viridiplantae; phylum Streptophyta; class Magnoliopsida; order Solanales; family Solanaceae; genus Solanum; species Solanum verrucosum. The sequence goes on from NW_026020163.1 coordinate 1,261,002, forward strand.
TTTTTCTAAAGCTTGATTGGCTGCTTTATTGCTAGAATTGATAAATTTTACTAGAGTTTTAACCCCTATACTTTGCTTGTGGGCTGCAGATTTACACTGCCTCCGCTGAGGCCAAAATTCCAGCAGTTTTGGATTACCTAGGAACCATGGTTGAGGTGAGATGATTTTTTGTGTCTTCTACATCCTAGATATTCAGAATACAAAGTGAAAGCATCTCCAACTTCTCTATTGAAGTGTTCTTTATTTATATCTTTCATCATGTTGGTTTAGAAAACAATATCATCTGCGAGGAAAGGGAATATATTGTTCTCATGTTGAAGAGCAATAGAGAAAGATAGCATCAGAAAATGTTGGCTTTCAAATTTCGAAGTTATTGCATTTATGTTAGATAGAAGAAAATAAACTACAGTACCAGATACACAACCTAATGACCTATAGATAAATTAGGATATTGGGAGCATTGTTGTAACTCAATGAGTTCAAAGCAACTAAGTTTCAACTTGAGTTCTAGGTATCTGATGCCTGGCTAATGACAACACAGGTCAACTAAGACTTGTCTAAATGTACAAATTCTCATATAAACTACTTTCGAGTCAAGTGCAAGGTTCAAGCTGTTAAGCAATGCTTGGAAGGTCCTCATATCAGTTCTATCATTTAACCAAAGAGTGCTCAGACATGCAAAATGCTACTGTCCTTTTTTCTGACAACGATTTATGCTTTGTGTGTAGAGCAGTTGCACATCTTCTCCAATATGCTCACTTCTTGCTTGTTCATATAAACTTTGATACTCTTTTTATGCTTCTTGGTTTCTTCAAACATGCAGGCAAACTGCAAGTTCCTGATATTTGCACATCATCAATCAATGATTGATTCAATACATGAGTATTTACTTGTAAGTTTTTCATATTTTAGTATATTTTGAGAATTATAGACTACTTGAACATTCCCTTGTTTTGCAGAAGAAGAAGGTTGGTTGTATTAGGATTGATGGCAGCACTCCATCAGCATTACGACAAGATTTGGTGACAGATTTTCAGGAAAAAGAAACAATTAAGGCTGCAGTGGTAATGTCATTAATCTGTTTATAATTAGTCAAAACAGCGTAATTTTACTGTTGGAATGATTTCCTTATCGATCCTTAAATACAGTTGGAAAGTGAGATTATGTAGGATGGAAAATAATATTGTTTTAACTATTGTATTGTAGCTTTCCATCAGAGCTGGGGGAGTTGGGTTAACATTAACAGCAGCAAGCACAGTGATATTTGCAGAATTATCATGGACACCAGGTGACCTTATTCAAGCCGAGGATCGAGCTCACAGAATTGGCCAGGTGAGCTACAGAATGTTGTATAATTGTTTCAGGATGACTTCTCTGCTTGAATTATTTTCAAATCTGCTAGTATGCCTGGCTTGGCTAGGTTTCTGTTGCTGCAAGCTCAGATATTCAATGGCCAGTATTGACCACACTACTTTACTTCAAGAATCACCCTCTCCATGACTCTCTTTCCACTTGAGCTTTGTATATTAGGAATGTGTGTGTGATTAAGCAGTCTTGGCAATGAAACTCATTGATGTCCAACTCCAGCTTCATCCATTACAGTGCTCGTTTGCAGAGTCCTTAAATTCATCTTTGACATAAGCTCTTGATGGTTCCTTAGCACTTGATGCACCCAAAAATAGAAAAATAAAATGATTATAAACAGCAAGACACTGATTCATTTGTCTTTATAAAAAAAAAAGTAAGACACTGATTCATTTGCGGTGTTTCAGTATTACCTGTCTGGATTCCAATGCTTTTGTTTAACTACTGAGTTTATGGGTGCCTCTGTGTGTCCATTTATCAGAAGAGCCAAGTATCTAAGAACTCCAGAGTCAGAACTTTTAACAAACTTCCTTTCTAGGTTTCCTCTGTCAATGTGTGTTATCTGCTGGCGAATGACACTGTTGATGACATAATTTGGTATGTTCCCTTGTTACTAGTAGAGATTTCCAATTTATTCAACTCTGGACGATACCAAATGTAGAAACTATGGTGTAATGGCTATGTTTACGTCTCTTGTACAGGGATGTCGTTCAGAGCAAGCTAGACAACCTTGGACAGGTATTCTTCTACTTAATTCTTTTTGTGCTTGAATACTTAAGGTACAAAACTGACACCCTAAGCTAATAAAGCTATAACTGTATATGACAGATGCTTGATGGCCAGGAGAAATCATTGGAAGTTTCGACTAATCAGTCCCACAGCAGCCCTTCAAAACAGAAGACCCTCGACTCCTTCATAAAGCGTTGTAATAACTCACCTCAGGATCCCAGCAAAAAACACTGTCGTGATTAAGCCACTCAAGAACAAATATTAAACCCCCATCTCTATACACATTAGAGGAGATTGGAGATGTGTATATTCGACTAGTATATGATACTGTTTAGCAAGTAGTATGGTGTATTCCCTCATATTTGTCTGAATAGATGTAGAGCTGTTAGAGATGCAGCTTATGGTGAAAACATTTTTTGTTTCTAACTATTTTTATCGCCTTTTTGCCTGTCTCGAATATCAAAATGGGCAGCACATTTCATGGCCTAAAATGAGTGTGTTTAGTCCTTCATATAGAAAATATGTTAATAGGCAATTAGCAATTATGTTACATTTGTTAAGATTTACAAGTAAAGGTGTTCAAAAATACACAATTCAAATCATTTGAAGATTAAATATGTTAAATGAAACATCACAAGGACTTAAATCAAAATTTATACCAAATATAAAAAGAATAATCTCACTATATAATGATAGTATTCACATAAATAGCAAACTTTATCTATATTGCTGATATTTACATAACATAAAAAGATTCAAACTCATTGCCAAAATCCCAAAAAACCTACCTACTATATTGCTAATGAAAGAAAAGAACATTTAAGGCAAAGCATTAGCCAGCCCTACTTCTTGATATCTGCCAAGTAAATTGGCTGCAATTAGACTCACATCCTCTAAGCCAACCCCAATACATAGAGAGTTACTAGTAGTTGGAGTAGAGCTAACAGCAACCGAGTCACCGACTTGGAAGGCGTCCGAGCTGCTGCTACACCCTGAAACTCTGACATTAGGACCAACTTTACACTTACCCATGCATTTGCAACCAGACACTGCAGCTTCAATCCCAGCAACGCGTTGGAATTCTTCTAATAACGCTCCAGCGCCAAATCTCTTGCACTTACCACCCATACATACTTCGATTCTCTTTGTCCCCTCTGCTGTTATTGTTGTAGCTGCTGCTATAGATGATACATTAGACCTACTGCTGCCTAGAGTGATACTGCTGCCTACATTGCCAATGTGACAATCACTAGCTTCCAAGCAGCATTCGCCTTTTTGCTCAGGGACTGAAAATTCTAAACTTGTTGTCTTCCCAGTTGATTCCTCCATGGAAGTTGATGGCATGCTTGAGATCTCTACTGTTGTATCCACTTCTGGAGTTGAAAGGAAAGGATTTAGTGTTGCATTCTCAAGTGCTCGATCACACGCTTCAGGAATTGTTTGAGCAAGTGTTCCGATTTTCAGGCTTTTCATGTCAACCAAATTTTGACATTCATCATCACTTGATTCACTCGATTCTGAAGACGAGCTTGAAGATGATGACATTGCACAGCTCCTTGTGTTGCTATGTACTTGACTTGCTGCTACTTTCATCTTCATTTGTGCTTTTTCTTCTTTTCTTTTCCTCTTCAACTCCTTCTCCTCTGCCTTTAGCTGTTGAAGCTGTCCCAGCAATAGATCCGCCGCCTCCTACATAGAGAGAAACAACAACATAAATAAACTAGAAAAGCAACATCCTTTGTAATTATAACTAAATCTACTACAACAAAATCGCACTTCCATCGAAATCATTCACACAATTGTGTGTTCCTACAATCCTACTAACTAAACTTAGCAAATCAACAACAGGGGAAGGGGTTCACATTGGAGGATTAACCAAAATATGCTGTTAAAAGTGCAAATCATGTTAAACAAAATTACTAATCAACAAAATCGATAACACTGCAACAATCATTCAATGTCCCACTTCGAAAACTTCAATCTTTTTGCCAACAATGTCTAGTAAGATCTAAGCTTTTACAAATTGCTATAAATTTCACATGAACTTCACCTAAACCACATATAGCAAAGGCTAAGCCTATAATCAGAGACGGATCCAGGATTTTTAAACTCTAGCTTTGATCCTATAGTATTTTTTCGATTGATCGAAAGTACTTCATTCAGATGAAGCCGATGCAACAAGGCTATGTATAATTGCTAAAGCTAGTAAGCATAATTCATAAAAAACTTACCGAAATTGTCTTCCCTTGAACTTGATCAACCAAATCAACATCACAACCAAACCCTAATCCCATCTCATTCAAATTCGACAAATTCCTGGTCAAACCCTTAAGTAATTTCATCTTCTTCTTCGTTTTCTTCAACTCCCCCATATCCTTCTCTTTCTTCTTCTTCCCACACCTAATAATTCCACCTCTACCAGAAGAATAATACTCCAAACAACCCTCATCGTAAAACTCACAACCCACTAATTCCTTCTTCACCGATTTCAAACTAACACATGAAAATCTACAACTACGATTCAATGGACTGTTGCTAATTCCGGCACCGGCGCCGGTGACTGAAGGAAATCGGCGTAAAACTCCGGCAGAGGCTTCCATTATGATGATCAAATTCTTGTTCAACTTTACACTGAACAAGAATTTTTTTTTCCTTTAATTTATAAAATTAATTTATTTTTCTCTCTTCCTTTTTTTATTATATAAAGGAAAAAAAATTAAAAAGTTTGAATAACTGATGTAACTGTTTTCTGACGTGGAGGATTTTGATTGGTTGAAGATGAGGTGGATGATGATGTGGCATGTACACTCGCTAAATTGTGACAGTTTTAAGTTTCCCACGCTTTTTCTTATTCCCGCCACGCGTTTGTAGTGTTCGTTGAACTGTTCGATTGAGTTTTAGGGGAATGGACGGCTGTGATTGTGCCAGGTAAGTGACACGTGGTGATGTGGAAATTGATTACGTGGCAGATTCTGCGGTGTCACTTTTTTTTTGTTTTTTTTAAAGTTAAGATAATTATCCTAGGAAATATTTTATTAAAAGAAATACTCCTCCATTTCAATATGTTTATCCTATTTTTTTTATGTCCGTTTAAAATAGGTTAAATAAATTGAAACGGTGGAAGTATTAAATTTTTAGTAGATGTTATTTCTATATTTTAATTTCACTATTAATGAAGGACTTGAATCTGAGACTTTTAATTAAGAGCGGAGGGATTCTAACAATTTCATTGATGTTATGTTGATAAATGAACGTTCGTGTCACCTTAGTGTAATGTTCATATACACTACACCAAAAGAGATATTTAGTACGTAGCGATAGATTTTTCTTTTTTAGTGCAATGTTTGTGATCGCAAAAATATTTAGAGATATTAATTATATATGCATATTAAACCATAACAAAGGAAAAAGCTAGAACATAAAAAAGAAAATTGTTGATTGTGTACCTGCTTATTACCAAAGTTTGAAAAATACGATATTAATTAGAGCCTTAAATTATTAATTATTAAAATAAAGATTAGGTCTTAAACTAATTAGCTTTAGAATTTGTTAAGTTACTTTAGGAGCAAGCAAATAATCTCTTTTTGGGGTTTCTTTGCTTGCACGACTTAAAAATTCTCCAAATTGAAAAAGGATTATTTATTCCTTTCCTTAATCAAGTGTGAAATTAACAACTTACTACTCTTATTCTTTTTCTTTAGTTAAGCTAACTTTTAGTCAATAGCAAGTAACGTCTCTTTATATCAAGTCTGATATGATAATGTAAAATATAGAGTAATAACCTATTATAACTATAAATAAAAAATGTATCCAATTATTTTATACGACTTAATCCATATTTTGATATAAGGTTGCAACCCCCTCATGTCTTTCACCTTTAAGTTTCTAACTCTTGATATTTACATCGAATCATATTACTCATAGTAGTTAAATAAGAATTAAGGTCGGAATATGTATTAAATAACTATAGTTTATATATAAGAGTATACGTGAAGACAAATGTCATGTATTTATTGGATGGTGTAATGAAAAAAAAGTATCCGATGAAATAATTGAAGTACGTGTAAGTTAGACAAGACACCACCATTGAGAACAAAATAAAAAATAGTACATGTACTGCTTCATTATTCATGTCTTTGTGTGACCTATATATAGGTCACATATTCAAGCAGTAGAATCAACTACTGATGTTTGAATCGGAGTATACCGCCTACATCATACTCCATAGATTTGTGGCCCTTAATTCTCGAAACTTGTGTGAATGCAGGATGTTTTGTGCACCGGGGTGTCCCTTTTATGTACTACTTCATAGTGCTAGCAGACTTTGATACTAGAGAAGCATAAATACCATCTTGTCTATTAACCAAAGTTTCATGATTTCCTTTCTCCACAATGACTCCATCTTTGATTACAACAATAACATCAGCTCCTTTAATTGTGGACAATCTATGAGCCACCACAACTGTTGTTCTGCCTGATCTTACTCTATCAAGTGCATCTTGAACTACTTTCTCAGACTCCACGTCAAGCGCACTTGTGGCCTCATCTAGTAGTAGTATCTTTGGACATTTTACTATAGCTCTTGCAATTGCAACTCTTTGTTTCTGTCCACCTGATAGTTGTATGCCCCTTTCACCAACTACTGTTTCATAGCCCTGCACATTAAGTCTATGTTACATGATGATTCTTTATCTGTCTGACATACTTGTGTAGATTTTAGGTCCGTCTGCAAATTCTAGAAAATGTTGAGCTTAACTGAAGAAGTGAGGATTTATATAGTCGATCCCAACTTGTTTGAGACTAAGGCGTACCTGTTGTAAGCCACTGATGAAGTTGTGAGCATTTGCTAACTCAGCAGCAGCTAATATTTCTGCTTCTGTGGCATCACTTTCTTTTCCATATGCTATATTGGCTCTGATTGTGTCATTGAACAATATAGGCTCCTGGCTTACTAGTCCCATTTGCTCTCTCAACCATTTCACCTTCAGCTTTTGAATTTCTATTCCATCTAATGTGATTAGGCCTGAATCCGGATCGTAAAATCTTTGCAACAAGGAAATAACTGTTGATTTTCCGCTCCCACTTTCTCCCACCAGAGCAACCGTCTAACATAAAAGATAACATGTTTACATCACAATTGTTGTCAAATCGCGTAACAAGACTGGAAAAGGATTCTATGAATAATGCGTTAGGATTTACCTCACCGGAGCTAATGGCTAGGCATAGATCGTTTAGGACTTGAACCTCAGGTCGACTTGGATAATTGAAACTGATATGTCGAAACTCAATGTTTCCCATCACATTCTCTAATGTCATTCCTGAGTTATCACTCGAGTCTATCTTGGATTGCCGGTCAAGAAGTGCAAAGATTGAAGAGGCACCAGTTTTGGCTTTGGTGGAATCAGGAGCAAGTCCACCTGATTGAGAAATCGCGGTAGCTGTCAAGCTAAGACCATAGAAAACCTGAAATTTAGAAGTAGGAAAGTTAAATGACAAAGAGAAGGAACTTGTAAAGAGAGACTTGACAAAAATTTTATGTTTGCCTCTCGAGACTTACCCGAAAAACCTCAGCAAATGTGACCTTACCGGACTCCATCAATCGAGCACCAGCATAAAAACTGGCAGCATAGACAGAGTACAAGCAGAACATCGAAAAACCAAAACCTGCAGCACTCACTAGCCCTTCTTTTATTCCAGCTCTAACTGGACCTTCACATTTTCTTTTGTACAATTGCACCACCTTCTCTTCAGCAGAGAAAGAAGCCACTGTTCTGATACTTCCAACTGCTTCACTCGCAACTTGACTTGCATCCTCGTATAATTTCTGCCAAAAAATTTCACTTGCATAACTACTAATTGCTAATTTTACTTGCTACATTTTGTTAGTACAGAAGTTTGAAGCTAACCTTAGCATCACCGCCAAAACCACTAACGTATTTCATGTAAAGATATCCATTTAATCCAATTAGAGGAACCATAACTATCATTATGAGTGACAATTGCCAGCTTGCTTCTAGTCCAATAACTAAACCAGCTATAGCCGTTGACGTGTTCTGCACAAGCAAAGCGAGTGACTCTCCAACCATACCTCGGACAGATGCTGCATCTGTAGATAGTCGAGAGCCAATTGCCCCAATCGAGTTCTCCTTTCTGTCAAACCAACTAACCTCCATGTAAACTATCTTCTCAAAGCACATTAGGCGAATTCTCCGTATCAACTTACATCCTGCTACAGCGAAAAAGAACGTCCTCAAGGGTGTTGCTAGTAAAGTTGCCAATCCTAGACCAAGAAATAACAATGACCAAAATCTTGAATGCTTTCTGAGTTCATGAGCTGGCTCATAGAAAGTCTTGATAACATTAGAAAGAAGTACCCCGAAAATAGGTAATATTAGAGCATTGACCATTGCAGCTATGCAACCAAATAATAATTCTGGAATCTCGGGTTTGTTCATTAAGGCCAAGCGACAAATCGTGTTGTCTTTATCCTTACTCAATACAACTGTTGAATTAGGATCATGACATTCACCAACTGCTTTCTCTGCTGCACTATCTGAAATGGACGATGAATGATGGCTGCTATTCTCAATCCTCGACGAGCCCCTACTTGCTGATCGTGTCACAGGAATCTGCTGATTTATGATTATCTCTTCACTATCCAGTTCATTTGACTCTTGCTCTCCTGAATATTTGCTAAGCTCTTGCAACTGGATAAGCTGAACATATGCTCCTTCTTTATTTCTCATTAGTTCCAAGTGGGAACCTAAAGTTTGAAAGGGATAAGAAATTAGCATTCTGAAAAGAGACAAGATTCGCCAGTTAACAAACGTACATACGTTTCTGCTAGAGTGAAGGGCCAAAAACACACCTATAGTATTCCGATTTTCGAGTTTCATATCTGAACTATCAGGTAGGAAACTCCCACACCTGATAGTTCAGGTATGAAACTCGAAAAACCAGGATAATCACATTGGTTTCAGCATGATTAACTAACAATCTGGAATCCAGACTGGAAAAGATGGTATATATGACTCACCTTTTTCGACGATCTTTCCCTCCTGAAGTACAGCTATTGTATCTGCATTCTTTACTGTGCTCAAGCGATGTGCAACAATAACCGTAGTTCGGTTGATCATGACACTATCCAATGTCTCTTGAACAATCCTCTCAGATTCTGCATCAAGAGCACTTGTAGCTTCATCAAGAAGTAGAATTTTGGGGTCCTTCAGTATAGCTCTTGCAATAGCAATTCTTTGCTTTTGGCCACCGGATAACTGATTTCCGTGATCGCCAACTCTGGTATCTAGTCCCTGAATTAGAAGGAGCAATGGCCAAAAATATTTTTTATAAGCTATTGAGAAGAAATTTAGATAGCTATAACTTGATGGAAATTAAAATAAAACAACTCTAGAGTCTGACCTGAGGCAATTTATCAATGAACTTGGATGCATTGGCAAGTTGAACTGCATCTTTAATTTCTTCAAGTGTTGCATCATCCTTCCCGTAGGCAATATTATCCTTTATCGTCGAACCAAACAGCACAGGTTCCTGGCTAACAAGGCCAATTTTTCCCCTGATCCACCTAAGCTGAAATTCTTTGATATTTATACCATCAATTAGAACTTCACCAGCCTTTGGATCATAGAACCTCACTATTAGACTGATCACAGTCGATTTTCCACTTCCACTTCGCCCTACTAGAGCTGTCGTTGTTCCCTTAGGTATCGACACAGAGAAACCATCAAATATGCTCTCTTGTGGTCTTGCTGGATAACAGAAATGAATATTCTTAAGTTCAATGTCACCACTAATGTCAAGAAGTTTCTGTCCATTCATATCATAAGGATCTATGACCGGCTTTCTATTTATCGTCTGAAACATTTTAAAAGCTGCAGTCTTTCCAGCAGCAAAAGCGTGCAAGCATGGAGATGCGTATCCTAAAGTACTGCAATTACAATGGGAAGAAATAATAAAAGATCAATAATAAGTAAATATAATTCAGAAAATTTAAGGCTTAGTATTGTGTTGGTTTCTGCGTCATATATATCATTCATAAAGGAAGGCATAATACGTAAACATATGCTCAAAGTTGTCCTGAGCTGACAAGTAAATGCTCTAACTTTGAGATCGCACATTAAGACACCTCAACTTGGTGTCAACTGACAACTAAACACTCCAACCTGTCCTTATTGTGTCTCGTGGACATGACATATGAATTTTGGATGTGTCTAGATGGTCATATTGTAAATTAGAGACGAGTTGAGGTGTTTAGATGTGCATACTCGAAGTTGGAGTTTTTAGTTGTCAGTTGACACCAAGTGTGTCTGTCTATGTATTATGCCATTAAGAAAAGTCAGTCAGTGCAGCCCTGTCCCCCTATGGGTGATAGAAACTAAACATACAAAGAAAAAGGCAGAACGGAACCTACAAGGAGCCAATCAGTGTAGCCATAATGACATTCATCACATCTCCTCCTGTATAGTTGTGTTCCAAAATCATTTTTGCACCATACCATATTCCTAAAGCATAACTTGTGTAGAGGACAAACATAAAAACACCTAAACCAAGCCCTGAAGCTAAACCCTCTTGTACACCAGAATGGTAAGCTTTGTTCAGAGAATTCTGATATTCAGAAATAGCTCTTTTCTCTCCAGTATAAGATGCAACCTGCCCGAACGATAAAGCAACTTAGTGAATGAGAACTTTTGAAACAGTTGAAAATTGAAAAAAAAAAGTGTCTTTTTCCAACTCTTCATACAGTTCTAATAGAGCTTATTGTCTGTTCAACAACAGTTGCAGCTTCTGAATAAGCAGTCTGTGCACGGGATGCTAGTTTCGCCAGAAGGATAACCAAGACAGCAGAAGATATGACAAGTGGAGGAATCGAAGATGACAAGACCAACGCTAGACGCCACCCCTTAATAAAAGCTATTACGAATCCTCCAAGGAATGTAGCTGATACCTGGATAAATTTTCCAACCTGCAGTTAAATGTGAATGCAGCTAAGTCTTCCAGATATATCAAATGATAATGACGTACATATGGCCTGTCTTGAAGATATACCTTTTCGCCGATGGCATCTTGAATAGTAAGAGTATCACTAGACAGGCTTTCGATAATAACACCAGTGTTAGTCTCCTGATCGAAAAATCCAATATCTTGTCTTAATACAGTTTTCAGGTATAAACATCTGATTCGAGCAGCCTGCCTTTCGCCCGTGACTGTCCAGCAAGCCACCTCTGGAAAGATGCTAGTATGAGTAGTGAGGTTTCTTGAACTTAAACAATGGCATGAAAATAGAAGAAGGTATATCATCATGGCAAGTATACGTACGGATAAATGTAGCAAGACCTGAACCCAGAGCCAGATATACGAATTTAAGGGCTACCTGAAAAAAATAGAACAGGAAAGAAAGCATTTAAATGAAATAACACTAGCCAATTCATCAAAACTTCTACAGAACAATCTAAGTATCGGATAATATGACACTCATGACGGAGAATGTGAGGATTACAGGCTCAATGAGGCATCAGTTACAAATCCATGAGGTCTCCTTACATGTCATGGACTCGAAAAGTCACAAATATGGTATCAAAGTTAATTAGACTCCATGGTGGTGTGGAAAAACTAGGATACTATGTCCTTAAGGGTGTATGTGATGGCATAATGTCCAATGATGAAGGGGTGAGCTGATGAGGACAAGGAACATGACGCGCTATTTTGGACTTCATGTGTCACAGGCTCACAGGCCACAGCCCAACGGCTGAAACTGTGATGTCTGAAGGGTCAACACGACGATTTGGGCAATGACAGTTAGATTATCAAGAAAAGATAACCAGAATAGCATTCTATCAAAAATTCCTTGTACCTTAGAAACTTCATCAACAATTTTTTTGCTATCCACGGTCATTCCAAAGGAATCAACTAACTCTCCAAACAGTACAGCCATCAGGGGAAAACAGATTCCACTACCAACAGCTGTGATCATACCAATAACCATCAATGCATGATCTACAGGGTCAGCAAAGGAAAACAGCTTATAATATGGAACTTTATCAGCAGCAGCCACTTTCTGTTTCTCTGTCTTATCTGATACTCGTGCACAATTCGAGCCATCTGAGGATTCTAAAACTTCATTTTCCATGCTATCAATGCCTCGTCCAGTCGCATTCTCTTCTTCCATCAGTCTGATTCTCCAACGATCGCTTTATTACTAGCCTGTAAGCAAGATAATAAAGCATAATGAACATGACTTTGAAAATGATAAAACAAAAAAAGTCAAGTCTTTTAGTGGTACAACATGAAGTAACTCCTCAATATTTTTTCTTAAAAGTATCTATCTAATGGGAACATATTGAGTATAATAATAATAACAAGAACATCAAGATTATGAAGCCAGCCTATAATTGGGATTATTCAACTATACAACAGCAATGACATACCAGTACGCAGCCTTATCCTTACCTTGTAAGGGTAGAGAGATTGTTTCCGATAGACCCTCAACTCAAGTAAAACATATAAGAGAAATACAAAGTGACTGTTTCCGATAGACCATCGACTCAAAAAAAAAAAGAAGAATGTTTGCAAGAAAGTAATATGATTGTCTTACTAGTTTTTACTCAAAGAACTTGCTGCTCTTGAAGTAGAAAATGAACTAAGAATAAAACATATATGAGAATAACAAACTCTCTTTGTATTTATAGTCTTTCAAACAGACTTCAGATATATAATGTCACATCAAATGATGCTTTTGAGAGATAAATTAAAGATGTCTTATTCCATGCTAAGACATAACATAATTAAGTTAAAATATTACTTAAAGTTTTATAACCAGTCTTTCGTAGAAATGCAAGGTAAGGATGGTACAATAGACCTAGTGGTCCGCCCTTTCTCGAACCCCACACATAGCGAAAGCTTAGTGCGCCAAACTGTCTTTTTTTAAGGATCACACAATTAAATATGGTATAAGAGTACACATCGCTCAAGAAAAAGAAAGATATATTTTCATTATTCACATGCTTGACCATTGTAAAAAAGTCAAAGTGTGAGTATAATAGGACGTGTTAAGACATAATATAATTAATATCCTGTGTGGCCAAGTTTCTAAGAAGACAAAAATGTTTATTTCAGAGATTAAGGTGTTTGATCAAGTTTCTCGAGGAAAAAAACAAATATTTTCTTACTAGTAATAAAAGTTGAAAAAAAATAAAAATTCAAGAAGGATTTTTGTAATCTTGGCCAAACACAAAGTTCGATTTTAAATTGGCAAAGTGTTTGATAGCGCCATAATAACGCTCAAATCATCAGCAAAGGGTATATATTCCTTTTAAATATCCTCCAAATTTAATTAATTCCTTAAACAAATCGTCACAAAAAGTACCAATAATTTAGTTATTTAATTAAACATTCGTACAATAGATTTAATATTCTAAAATTGTTATATGTTTAAGCTCAAAACGTCATAGTATTAATTAGTGAAAAAGACTAAATATATAACAACTCTTGATTAGTACTGTATTATTTTTTATATTTGCTTATTCTTTAATGATCTCTGGAATAATCTCTGGTACTACGTGATTGTTTCTTTCACTTCGTTTATCTTATTATCTTGTTATTGCTATTACTTCTTTTTGATCCCTCTATACGCCGAGAGTCGATCGAAAATGCATGCGATCCCTACCCTTTTAAGTATGGTGGAGCTAGTCAGGAGAGTTCGGATAAATTAACTACTACATTTTTATACATGATTAAAATTATTTTCATGTATATAGTAGATGTTGAATCACCTTCGATTTCTTCGTGTGCTACTTCTTCATATTTTGAATTTTAAGTGCAAATTCTGTTACTGCTCTCAAGGTAAAGACAAAATCTACGTATATTCTACGGACCCCACACGTAGAATTATATTGAATATATTATTATTTATTAATGATGTTTATGATGGAACTACTTTGCAATTGATTATTGTAATATATCTTTCTCTCTATTTATTACTTAATAACGTAATAAATTAATATAATTTGATATAAACATATTATATCTATATATATATATATATATAATTATTTTTAGGACCACTTTGGCTAATTCCATGGACAAGAGACTACAATTCAAAATTATATTACAAGTTTCTTATAAAAAAATATTTAACCACTCCATTGCTAATATTGAGGTACTGGTTACCATATTGAGCCACCAAAAATTTAGGAATCTTAATTGCATAAATTTCCAAATAGTAACTAGCAAACGCTGGACATGGCAGTCGATATACAAAGTATTCTGCATTTACATAGAGTTCAACGGATAGCACGTAAATAACTTACTCTAATATAAATATTAGTGATTACTTTCATGATTCAAATTTATAGTCTATAAATCACATAAAGATAATTTTACCATTGCTTCTTAAAATCATCTAGCTAAAATCAGACAAACCAAGTTTTCTTTTCTTTCTTTCTTAAAATTTTTTGTTTTGTTGATTATGTATTATAGAGGAACATAGTGGTGGAATGTTGGATATTCACCAACAGTTACCCATAATTCACTACAAAAGTAATTAAATTAAGTAAATAACATCATACAAGTTGAACAAATAAATATACACGTCCTATGTGACATCTTATATGGCAATTTGAGTCTTACGTGGTGTCTTACGTGTATTATATCATAACGGATGAACTAGCTCTTTTTTCTCTTTTAAGGAAGGAAGTCATCTGATTATTATTGTATGTCTATGCGCGCAAGACACAGAGACTTAGTCTATGATTATATATTAAGTATTAAAAATTATTATAATCTCACTATTTTAGCGATATATTATCTTGTCTATAAATATAGGAAAGAAAGTTATCTTCCTAAATATTTTTTGTACGTAAAATTATTATTTTTTTAATTTTCTTTTAAATAATCTATTTTTTTGTTAAAGGCATCTTTATCAGTGATTAATTAATTACCCTATAGATAATCAAACCATTTTAACAAACTAATTTTAATTTCATAATAAGATTAAGGATACGGTGATGCAAGTACGTACGGTAGGTTAATTATGATTTCTATACTTCTATTCAGTTAATTATTCTTATAATTAGATAAAAAGATTATTTAAAAGAAAATTAAAAAAGATCTTACGTACAAAAAAATATTTAGGAAGAGAACTTTTTTTCCTTATATTTATGGACAAGATAATATGTTGCTAAAATAGTGAGATTATAATAATTTTTAATACTTAATATATAATGTATTTATTAAAGGGAAAAAGGACAAATATACCCCGAATTATCGTAAATGGTATGCAGATATCCCCGTCATACTTTTGGGACATTAGTGCCCCTGCCGTCCAAAAACTAGAGCATATATGCCCTTCACTCTAACAAAAGACTAAATAGGGACACGTGGCGCAATCTTATCCGTCGATAAATATCGGATCAGTGGATAAGATTATGACACGTATATGTCAGTTAGTATAAAGGGTATATATGCTCTAATTTTTGGACGGCAGGGGCACAAATGTCCCAAAAGTATGACGGATGGTATATGCATACCATTTACGATAGTTCGAGGATATATTTGTCCTTTTTCCCTTTATTAATTAAATTATGGTTAGAGATTTACTTAGAGAAATTAAATCTTAACCATTTATTTTAACATATGCCATGTGTCACTAATCCAAATAGGAACTTGGGGAAAATGGAGAGGAGCCAGATCCGATTATAATGTTATGAAGTTCATCAAATTCACTACAATAAATCATAAAATGTAACATGTGATAAGACGAATTATAAAATTACTGATGTTAATCCTGTTAAGACTTGAGAATATATATATATATATATATATATATATATATATTTAAAATGAAATATTGTGTAAGTAAGAAATAAAAAAGAAAAAAAAATAAACTCCTTTTTTGGATCATTTTTTCTTCATTTATTTATTTATATTATTTTTAATGGCCCAAAAAGTTTTAGAATTCAATTAATAAACTTTTCATCTCTCATTATAATTGTGTTCTTTATTATTACTATATTACTCTTATTTAGAAATGGGAGTTTGGGAGGACCAACATTGCATTAAAGAGTTGGACTAAAAGCTATATAAATTGTACATTGAGGCCCACCAAAAAGATGAACTATTCTTTTTTTCTACTTTCCATTCTCCCCTTTTATTCTCTTTAGTTTATCTTTCATCTTAAATTTTTCATAGATCTTTAAAATATTTTGAATTATTAATTATTATGAATTATAATGTTTTGATTTTTACGTAGTTTACAAATATATAAATTTCATTTTTAAAAAATTGAAGATATCATACGCAAATTTATGGTCAAACTTAAACTATTTGATTTTTGAGAAATAAAAAGTGTCACATAAAATGAGACAGACGAAGGATAACTCTCAATTAAATTTATTTCACTTTTTAATTTCCATTTTTAACATAATTTTTGAAGTTGGATTTCTAGGAATTCTATAGTAGACCCATTTAAATTTGACTTTTTTGTTTTAAATTAGAGAACTTGGCCGCACTTCGCACGATCATTAAAATTAAATATTTTTGATTAATTTTATATTTACTCTGTTGTTTAATCGTAATATTATTATTTGTTTTAATAATATGAAAATTGTGAAAAAAATAAAGCTTCACAAATTTTACATCTATTAAATGAGGAAGAATATATTTTTTATCAAATAAGTTAAAATATATTTGCTAATAACAAATTCTTCCATTGCATGAAGTTGATCCTTTAATATATAATATATATTCCAGTGTACCATTCTCCTTAAATGTGTAAGAAATATCTCATAATGTCAAATAACACTGTAATACTCCCTCTGTCCCTAATTACTTGTCCACTTTTAAATTGACACATTTATTAAGAAATCAATTAATGACATAGTGAGTTTATCATTTTACCCCTATTAATTATGAAGTAGATGAAAAGTTCTGCAATTTTCAAAGTACTCATTTAATTGAGGGTATAATAGGTAAAAAAATGTTCTTTCTTGATTTGTCAAAATAGACAAGTAATTAGAGACAACTATAAAAGGAAAAGTGAACAAGTAATTAGGGACAGAGGGAGTACTAAACAAATGCATCAGCAAATGAAATTTATATTAAAAATATATTGAATGATGACGTAATGATACCTTAATAGAATTTCCTATCCATTTAAAAAAAATAAAAAATTCACCCTTTCAATTTCGTTATATCTTCTTATTTAGTAGAAGAATCATCATTTATTATATTCTACTCCACCTTAATTGTACCAGCAGAGTTTTAAGAATAAACATTAAATTTTAAATCGAAATAAAAAATCATTGAAAAATGATAGAAAAAATAATAATAGTATATGAAAATTAAAATAAGGTGCAAGAAAAGCCTTTTCACGATAATTTCTTAAAATATATTGATAACAATTAAAATGAAGCTGTTATTTTATCTTTAAAATTAAGTTTGATTGAATTGAATTAGTACAATGAGAAAAAATATTAAACTAATAACTTTTTAATGTTATTAAATGCATTTTCTTTTTAATTGAGTAGTAGATTAAAAGCTACGAATTAGGATATTAAAATAATATCTTACTCTCTCCTTAATTATTATGGTATTGCAAACATTTATTTTCCTTAAATGGTGATTCATTTTTCATTTACAGTTATATTCAATTAATTTCTAATGTATTGAATGTGGTTATGGGATATTGAAATAATATCTTTATCTTTCCTTAATCATAATAAAATTATAATTTAACATTTATTTTTCTGAAATGATAATTTTGTTTTCATTCTTAGAACATATTCTTTACTATATTGAATGTAATTATAATAAAACATATTGTATTTAGTATGACAAAAGAACTCAAAAATTGGAGAAATTAGATAAATAGTAATCTTAGCTTCTAAGAAATGTCACATCATCATTTACATATCCAACTTTATATATATAAAAGAATTAAAAAAGAAAAAATAAGTGATTTAAGAAAATTATATAAATAACATTAGTGATCAGATGAAGATTAAGAAAAAATGTCAAATAAATTAGTAGTATTGATGATGATAAAAGTTAAATAAATCATTTTTTCTATTATTTAAATTTTTAACATAAAATTTCCAATCTTTTAAAATTAAAATAAAAATAAAAATTGAGGCAATAATTATTTTAAAGAAAAATATAACCAAAATTGTCAGAAAAAATTGATAAAAATAAATAAGTATCTATTACTAAGAATGGTGTCACTACATTTTCTATTTTAACTTTATTGTTACATATGGATAGAAACTTTTAGAAGAAGAAATGATTCAAAAATTTAAAAATAATGATTCCTTAAATGGTGATTCCTTTTCCATTTACAACTTTTTAATTAATTTTTAATGTATTATATATGGTTATGGATATTGGAATAATAATTTTATCTTTCCTTAATCATAATAAATTATATTTTAACCTTTGTTTTTGTGAAATGATAATTTTCTTTTCATTCGGACAACATATTCATTAATATATTAAATGTAATTATAATAAAACATGTTGTATTTAGTATGATAGTATGACAAAAGAATTCAAAATTTTAAAAAATTAAATAAATAATAATCCTAACTTCTAAGAAATGTCACAAATATATATATATATATCTAAGAAAATGATATAAATTACATTAATGATGAAATGAAGATTAAGAAAAGAAGTAAAACAAATTAATAATAATATTGATGATGATAGGAGTTAAATAAATCATTTTTTATTTTTTGTAAATTTTCAATATAAATTTTTCAGTCTTTTAAAATTCGAAAATGCTAAAAAAATAAAACTAAAACTAAAAATCGAGGCAACAATTATTTTAAGGAAAAAATAACAAAAAATGTCAGAAACATTGATAAGAATAAATAAGTATCTATTGCTAAGAAGGTGTCACCCCACATTTTCTATTTTAGCTTTATTATTACATATAGATAGAAACCTTAAGATGAAGAATGATCCAAAAAAATTTAAAATAATAAATCAATTATGTAAAAATACATGTGTAATTATTATAAAGTTATAATAACTAATTTCTTCAAATGAATAATTAAATGAAAGAAAAAAAAGTAATTAAGAAAATAATATAAATAACACTAATTATGAGATTAATAGCATTGATGAAGAAAGGAACTAAATATGATCATCTTTTTAAATTCTTTTTTAAGAAAATATATATAAACTTTAATTAAAGATAAATAAGAAAAAAAAACTTTAAAGATACAAAAAATCAAGACAAAATAAAAGAAGAAAGAAATTAGAAGAATAATGAGGTTGAAAGAAATAATATCTAATTTTCTCTCTTTTCAAATCACAAAATAAATTTTTGCTTGTTCTCCTCCTAATTTGATACGAATTCCATAAATAGAATGATTTTTTCTCCAAATAATTTTTCTTACCCTTTGAAACACTAATCAACCTTCTTATAAATTTGTCAACCACAATGAATTTTCTCTCCTTGTAGGAGGAATAAACATTTTTTCAAAAAGTCTTTTATTTTGAAAAGAACTTTTGTTACATAATCTCTTTCTTTACATCAATGTCTTCACAAGAATCATGAGATATTCTCTCTTTCTCTTTTGTTAAAAAAGTCACATGACCTAGAAATTGGATGGACATCTTAGCTACAGAAGTTGATACCATATATTGATCATCATCGTCAGAAGAAGAAGAGCCAAAGTGAAGAAATTTGTTCTTATTTGTTACAATGGTCAACTATTTTATTTTATTTTATAGGCTAAATAATTATAAACAGTAATGAAAAATGAATAGTTTTTATCTTTTCATCTTCCATTTTCATTTACTTAAATCTATATTAGTGTATTGGATGTTATAAAGGGCATAATTAATCGGGTATAATATAAATACTTTTTTTAAAAAATACAAATAAGAAATACAAAACAAAGATAAAATGACAAAAAAAGGAGAAAAAAGATGAATAGAAATACTTGCCATAGAGAGATGCCACATCAAATTGTCTATATTCAGCTTTATATATACATATATAGGTTCATGCCCTTAGATGTTATTTTATTACTTTAGCTGCCATCGACATTTTTGTAAATCTGATATCTACTTTGGAACATTTAATAATGTGGCATAGGCTGACAATTGAGATCATAAATTTAAAAATAATAAAATTTAATTTATTATAATACTAATATCAATATCATAAAGATATATATATAAAAAGTATTATAAATTGTAATAATTAACTGCTTTATTTTTAAAAAATCATATAACTAATTTGATTTACACTCCAAAATTCATAGGTGTCACATAATTTAGACATTAATTCTTCATTACTTAATATATGTAATTATATCAATGACATATAAATTGAAATAAAAAAAATTACATATTTTATTTGAAAATCACGTAATAGTACTATAAGGTATAATAATTAACAACTTAACATATTTTAAAATTTTAGTTGACTCTCCAAATTCCATATGTCTCATGTAATTGAGACAGAGAAAAACATATATTGGTTTAAAATTAATAAAAATATTATAAATTATAATAATTAACAACTTAAAATTTATAAAAAAATCCTTTAAAAAAATTTAGTTGGCTCTCCAAATTCAATCGGTATTACAATAATTAAAACATAGAAATTAACATAGATTGGACTCCTGCTAACATTTATGTTTCCTTTTTTAAATTTTTTTCTTTTATACTTTATATAAATAAATTTTTTATGTAAAAAGTATTATAAATCATAATAATTAATAGCTTAAAATATTTGAAAACATATAAAAAGTTTTTGTTAACTTTCAAAATTTCATCTATACCACATAATTTGGGAGAAATATAGATATATAGTTATTTTAAGTTGCTAATGATTGTGAGTTATAGTACGTTTTATGTCATTTTCATATATATTACACACTTTATCCTGATTTATGTGACACAAATGAAATTTCAAAAGTCAATGAATTTTTTATAAGTTTTTTTTAAAAAATTAACTTGTTATTTATTGTGATTTATAATATATTCGGAAAAGGGTCAAAATTGCCCCTGAACTATGAGATATAGACCACTTATACCCTCCGTTACATTTTAGGATCAAAAATGCCCCTACCGTTATTCTAAAAGACCACAATTACCCTTAGGACTTAACAGAAGTGATTTGGCAAGCCACATGGCACTAAATCCGCCACCTAGGCTTGCCAACTAGGATACCCACTAAATTTTTTGACCCAATTAATAATTCAATCCTAACCCATTTTTGTTGGATCAACCCACAAAAATATAAAAATCTTTTGCTTCCCCTGCTTATTTACAACTTCATCAATTAGCTATTACTTTGATTTATTCCCTGTTTTTTTATAACTTCATCAATGTACATATATGTTTGCCTTCATAAACTTTGGGACGTTTACAACTCCTTAAAGAAGCAGCAAATTAGTGTACCTTCTCCTCGTCAATTTTGGCGCAACATATAATATTGTGTTTGAAACAGAACATGTAGACTGCAGATGGAACGGTCAGTTCAACCTCATAGCTACAACCCAAGCTTGAGGTATAAAGACGACCATGAAATTTCGCTTTAGCTTTGAAATCAATCCCGATGATCTGGATCAATATCATTCCTTGTCGAATACCCATGAATCTGTTCGATCAAATACGCATCTGCCATAGCAAAACAAACAGGAACAAAGTTACCAGATGCTTTCATCGTCCATAGGATCAGATCAATTTCAGTCACTGACTTCGGCAGCTAAAGAATTCTCCAGAAGAGCAACACAAAAAAAAAAACAAAAAGGTATTCATACCATAACAACAACTTAACTGCAGCAAGCAACAATATAATTGCTAATCACCTGTCAAATTTCAAAAATTGGCCAAACAACAATACTGTAATTCAAACCATAACAGTTGACACCTTAACTAACCCAAAACAGACCAAGAACCTGAAACAAAAACTGGCCAAACAAATATTCATTCAAAACAAAGCTTCGATTCAAAATAAAACATAAGCAGTTGTGTATTGTTTACATCCATAACATAACAACGAAATAAAATAGTAATGTCATTGTTTGCATTTGCCAGATCATACAAAAACCAACATTTCGGTATCTCAAAATTTTTTTTTAACAGAAGCTGACATATACTTAATACTTCCAACTACCAAGAGTCTAAATTTGGGATCTTCCATTTGCTTTCTTGGTCTTCAACTTCCCCACCTTCTTCTCTCTTGCCCTTTCCAACTGATTACTAGTCATAGCTTCTTTTCCTTTCCATGTGACTTTAGTGGGTGAGTAAGGCAAATCTGTAGGCTCACTCACTCCTCTATGATCACCTCTGAAAGTGATCACTCTATTGGCAGATCTTGTTTGTTGGTTCTGCCTCATCTTAAGCCTTGTTAACTCTTCAAAAATTATACGAGGCCTTAAAATAGGATCACTTTCAAGTTCTCTAGTAGGACCAAAAGGTTCATATTGTCTCTGTCTTGGTGCATATATGTCACTTTCAAATCCTTCTTGAGTTAGTTGAGGGGCTGAACTATTGACATCAAAAACTTCTTCATCTTGTTCTACTTCTTCAGTCCTGCCCCTCTTCCTCTTAAGACTTGAAATGCTGCCTTCCTCACTAGCCTAAAATATTTTTAAATAAGTCATTAAATTAGTTCATATGAACATTATATAGCTAACTTTTAAATTAAAAAATTGTTACCTTGCAAGACCTTGCATTGTGAGCTTGTGAACCACACTTGCTACATGTCATCTTAGTTCCTTTTCTTGAGTGAGACCACTCTCCAGCTCTTTTGATTGCTGCATTTTTTTCTCTATCTCTTTTAAATTTTGGCCTTCCAACAGTTTTCACAAGATCAGGTGGGTCCATGGCATGTTCTGGCAATACTTGCCAGAATTGTTCACCTCTCATAGGCAACAACTTGGCCCCGTATGTTCTAAGATAGGCTTCTTTAGTGTACCACCAACTTATTTCATCTCGAGGCTCAATATTTTTGTAGCGCAATGCCTTGATGGCATGAGGGCATGGGATGCCAGTCAACTGCCAAGACCTAAAATGAAAAGCAATAATTAGTTCGTGTGAATATTACATAATCACAGTTACATAATAGTCTCAATTAATCTATTTACCTGCAACTGCACTTCTTCTCCACAATATTCACTATGTGCCTATCTTCACCCTCAGACACTTCAAACCCAAGGTCCCCATTAAACTCAAGCTTGCATAAGTTGGCAATCTTACTGTAGGCAATGAACAATTCCATACACTTAGGACTGTGTTTGTAATGAATGTTCCATGTTTCTGCCTCTTTTTCCTTCTTTCTCAACCTGTTCATTATTTTGACTCTAATCTCTTCAAGCATCTTCAAGATAGGCTTGCCTCTAGGTACCAAGATCCAAGAGTTGAAGGATTCAGTGAAATTATTATCCACCATCTGATTTTTGCACACAGTATCAAAATATGTTCTGCACCATCTTTGTGGTGGAAACTTGACCAAATCTTCAGCAGCTTCCTCTGATAATGCACCAAGAGCATTCAATTGGTCCTTAAAATCTTCTTCATAAGTACACCAAGCAGCCCACCACATAAGTTTCTTCATCTCTCCGGTCCTAAATCTCTTCATCCAATTGGCCTCAACATGTCTTACACAATATCTATAAATAATTAGAAGTTCATGTTAGTTAGCAAAACCAAGATAGCACTTAAAAGCATCTTAATAGTACCTATGGTTTGATAATGGAAGGACATTTTCCACTGCATTCAGTAATCCCTGTACATGTCAAACCAATTAGTACTTATAAAAAATGTATATTATTAGGTTACATAAACACAAATTACTACTTACCTTCTGCATATCAGACATAAATGTGATGCTATCACCATTCTTCAGATTCAATGACTTCTCCAACAACTGTAAGAACCATGTCCATGTCGTAGTGGTTTTCTTATCCACTACAGCCCACGCCAATGGATAGAAAGAGTTATCGCAATCTTGTGCCATAGCCACCAGTAATTGCCCCTTGCATTGGCCCTTTAAAAAGGTCCCATCAAGTCCTATGAATGGTCTTAATCCTTCTTTCCATCCAACCTTCATTGCATTAAAACATATGTACATTCTGAGAAATTTTCTTTTTCCTTTTACCATTGCATCTTTTGATAAGTTGATCACCACATCACTACCGGGATTAGTCATTCTAATCTCATTTGCATACGCCTCCAATCTGTTGTATTCATCCAAAAAACTGCCTTGCATTTTTTGAAGGGCCATTCTCTTGGCCCTTTTCAACTTTGAATCATTAGTATTTAAGTTGAAATTATTCATCAAGTCTTGTTTCATATCCTTCAGCGCATACTTGGGATTATTCTGAACTTTGCTTTTGAAATAATGGGATAAAGTGTTTGTGGTAGCTCTAGGATTGTGTAATGCCTCTTCACAGTTGTGTTCTTGCTTAAAAGTCTTAAGTTTATATCCTGGACCTTTACCATCAAGTGAAACAAGAATTGCAAATGGACAGCCCTCTATGCATCTGTATCTTAATCTTTTTCGGTCACTTTTTGCAACTTTCAAAGGTTTTTTAGTCGCCAGGGCATATAAATTACAAGTTTTCCTAGCATCATCTAAGTTCTTAAAGGTCATATTAAGAAACAGGTCTTTGTAATGACTTAGATTAGCATTGACTTCCTTGTTTTTTTGCATCTTAATGAGCTCTAATTCCTCAAAGTCATACTCACTATCTGAAGTAGGATCAACCAAACCATCATCACTTTCTAACTCGGCGTCAGTCCCATACTCACACTGAACATGATAGGTTTCACTATGATTGATAATGTTAGGGGCAAAAACAATTTCTTCATTATCATCAACAGCAAATACATGAACTACCCTAAACGCTTCAGTTAGTAACTCCTGAAGTATCCTAATTCCATCAGAATCTTGAACCAAAAACAAATTTCCAGAAGGTCCTTTCACAAGTACTTGTTTAACTAATACAAAACCCAAGTTATTTTCAAACACCTCTTTTATGTCAATCAAATTTAGGTGATTGGAATTAAAGGCCCTCAAAGAATGAACATACCTCTCATCATATAGTAGGTGAGGTTTTAAAGTCCATTTACCTCCATGGTGAAATAAAAGATCAACATTCATATCTTCCATATTGAATTTTCTGCAAAAAAAATAGCAAAACATAAATATATAGGACCCCACATTAATAAACTAAGCACATAGAAATAAGAAAAAAGCTTCTAACAAGAATAAAGTGACTTTTATAACATATAAAAAACAAAGCAAGTGACTTAGCAGTAAAAAAACACCAAAAAGAGGGATTAAACAATACTTAGATTGGGACCACATATTCAGATTCGAGAATAAAAATCTTAAATTATTTGAAAGTAGCCTAAATATCTGTCAATACCAACATAAAAACAGCAAGAAGGGACCTCAAAACAAGATAAAAGACATACAAGACATTAACTCCTCCTGACAGATCAAATCCCAACACATGTAAAATTGAAGGAAAAGTAGTATTTTATCTCAAATATGAAGAATCATCAGAATATACATCAATATATACTAAAATATTGGCAAACCAATTTTGCATATAAACCCTAACTTCAAAATACAACTATGAAAAATGTTTAAAATCCTACTGCAAGTAAACAAAAAATCAGTTACATACTGAAATAGAAGAGAATTTACCTTCTAGATCGAGATTCCAGAAGAAAAAATTCTTCAAGTGAAATATGTTCTTCAAAAAATTCTCCTTGGTGAATTGAATAATGAAAATGGAATGAGGTGAAAAATATGACATTTCCCTCCTAAATTTAGTGGGTGGGTCTAATAAAAATGGGTTAGGGTTGAATTATTAATTGGGTCAAAAAATTTAGTGGGTATCCTAGTTGGCAAGCCTATGTGGCGGAATTAGTGCCATGTGGCTTGCCAAATCACTTCTGTTAAGTCCTAAGGGTAATTGTGGTCTTTTAGAATAACGGTAGGGGCATTTTTGATCCTAAAATGTAACGGAGGGTATAAGTGGTCTATATCTCATAGTTCAGGGGCAATTTTGACCCTTTTCCGTAATATATTTACGTAAAACATACTCTAAATAAAAATAATTAGCAACTTAAAATATATAAAAACATACTAAAAAATTGATTAACTTCAAAGTTCATATGTACCACATAAATTAAAACAGAAACAGTAACATATATTGGGCCCCGTGCTGACACGGGGTCCCATATCTAGTATATATAATAAGTGGGAATATCTACTACTTAGCACATGACAAGTATTGGATGATATGTGCTTAGATAGTGTTGTACATTCTTCTTTTATGGTTGTACCTTTAAAATTTATATTAATAGACAATTTAACACCATTAATTACCTACCTCATTTGGGCCCATTTATATATATATATATATATATATTTATTACTATATATATATATATATTTATTTATTACTATATATAATAAGTGTGAATATCTACTATTTAGCACATGACAAGTGTTGGATGATATGTGCTTAGATAGTGTTGTACATTCTTCTTTTATGGTTGTACCTTTAAAATTTATATTATTAGACAATTTAACACCATTAATTACCTACCTCATTTGGGCCCATTTATATATATATATATATATAAAATAAGCCACAATGCAAAGATTTTTATAGTATTTAGTTACATTGTAACTATCTTGTTAGCTTTCAACCAAAAGGAGTACTTCTTTTAAATAATAAATATGTCATTGTATGAGCTATTTATTACTCATTCCTTTTGAATTTGTTAATCTGATTTTGATTTGACACATAGTTTACGAAAGTAAATTAGATTTTGAGAAAAAATATTAAGTGATACTTGAAGTTGTCCCAGATTTGCAAAAAGACACCTTAACTTTGCGTGCGTCCTATTACCCCACAAAACATTCAAAATCACAATAAATACACTTTTTTTACACAATATTTCCACTTTGGACAAAAATATCCTTCGAATGTGCAATTTCTTAAAAACAAAAAGTCGGACCCATTATTGATGTATTGAAGGATGCTTTGGTAATTTCCTATGATGAATTCATTATTTGAAAATGACGTAAAAGTATTACAAATCATACAATAAGAATTAACAATTTAAAATTTTAAAAGACTTTAATACTTTATACTTATTCTATTTCCACTTTGGACAAAAATATCCACCCAATATGCATATTTTTTAAAACAAAAAGTGGGATCCATTATTGATGTATTGAAGGATGCTTTGGTAATTTTCCTATGATGAATTTGTTTTGTTTGTTGTTTAATTTTTTTTAAATAATTGTATAAAATATTATAAATCACAATAATTATTACTTAAATATTCAAAAGATATAAAAATATGTAAAAGATCTGATTAACTCTTCAAATTTTATCGGTGACACATAAATTGGACAAATGAAATAATATATATTATTTGAAAATTACTTAGAAAGTACAATAATTTACAGTAATTAACAATAGAATATTTTAAAGACAAAAAAAATTGATTGAATCTCGAAATTTTATTAGTACCACATAAATTGAGAAAGAAAAAATAACCTTTATTATTTGAAAATTGCGTAAAAGATATTACAAATCATACAACAATAATTAGCAATTTAGATAATGATAAGGGGTAAACTATCCATTGATTTCATAAAGTGTACAAGTATTGTAGGACATTCCAAAATAGTATAATAGACAATAATTATTGGACGGATGGAGTAGGATTAAGTCTTTCTTTCAGTACTTTTCTCACATTAATTAATTTCTCTCAACATTCAATTAGTGAATCTTTAGTAGAATTAATTAGAATACTTTTTACTTAATACAATAAAAGTTTAAATAAGATTAACATAAAGAAAAATAAAAAAAATCCTAAAAATCTATCAATATATTAAACAACATACAACATATATAACAAAAGTTCTAATAAGATTAACAAAAAGGAAAAAAAAAACAAAATTCTTAAAAACCATCAACAAACTACATATTGAGGCAAACATTTTAATTTAATGTCATTTCTCTCCAAAGAAAGAAAGGCATTGAATATTTTAATTTAATGTAAAATTGAATTTTTTGGGTTATGAATATAAAAGGTTTGAAAGTTATGAATATTATTAATACTAATTAAAAGTATAATTTATGAAGATGAAGAAGTGTGAGTTATGAAAATAACTTTTAAAAATAATATAATTGAGAAAATTTCAAAAAAGGAGAAAAAAGAAAAATGACAATGAAGGTCATAGAGAGCGCCACATCACCGTTTAAGGTAGCTCTACTGATAATTGTGAAGAAAACATATTAATGGATTAAAAATAAAAAAGAGGTAATTAAACCCTAAAATATTATAAAGACATCTATAAAATTTGGTTGAAGCTCAAAATCTATTAGTGCCATATAAATTAGGATAGAAGAAATAACATCTATTATTTGAAATAACATGAAACGTACTACAAATCACACAATAATTAGCAACTTCAAAATTTAAAGGACATACAAAAAATTTGATCAACTCTCAAAATTCTACTAATGTCACATAGTTTGGGATAGAAAAAGTAACATATACGTAAAATGTACTATAACGCATAATAATTAAATAACTTCAAAATCTAAAAGACATATACAAAATTTGCTTGACTTTCAAAATTCTATCAATGACACATAAATTGGGACAAAGAGAATATTGAAAATTACATATAAAGTATTATTAACCACAATAATCAACAACTTAAAATTTAAAGAACATACAAAAAAATTGTTTGACCGTTAAAATTTTATTAATGTCACGTAAATTAAAATAAAAAATAAAAATATATGTTGGGCCCGTGCTAGCACGGGCTACTGTAACTAGTATATATATATATATCTTAATCTTAGTTATTGGTTAGAAGCGTTGTTCTATTATTTTTTTTACTATGTCGATTAACATTTATGCAAAGGTATATACATATTTACGTAAGCATCTCTTAAAAATTAGAAATTCTATTTATCTATTTTTTTTCCTTTTTGAATTTATCTTCCTATTGATTTACTTTATCTTATTTATTAAAAGTAATTGTAAAAAAGATAAACAAGTACTTTTATTTGAAGAAGTGGTCCTTCAACACGACAATTTTAAAAAGAAATCTTATTGAAGAGTACAATAATGTCCTTGTGGTTCATTTATTCTCAATATTCAGAAAATATGATATGGACAATGCTATTTGTGGTTTTTTTTTTCTTTTGATAAGTATATTTATACATGTATTTATGGTTCTTTTTCTTAAAACATTTAGATTTAAAAATAAATAATATATAATATACACAAAAATAGATACAAAATCTCTTGAAATGCTTTTCTTTCTTTACTTCCTACTAAGAAAAATAATTAATTATTTTCTTCACTTATAACTACACCACACAAGTATTTATAGAAGACTAAAAAAATTTAAAGTGATAAAAAAATCATAGAAGAATATATAAATGAAGCATTAATGTATATTTGGTGAAAGATTAAAATATTTGACTTTGACAATTAAGAGCTTTTAAAATATAGTTGAATTGAAAGATTAATCAACGCCAAAATACGAATTAGTTCACTAGTTAAAGTACAAATTAAAACCTTATAGATAAATATATATAAATTTCAAGAATCTATGTTATATTTACAAAATCTAATTATATTTTTTTCCCTATACATAAGTTAAAATTTTTGCTAGGAGTGTCAAAATCAAATCATTTTTTTTCTCTAAATATAAGTTAAAAACTTTGTTAGGAGTGCTCAATCAACCTTCAAAAAAATGACTAATGTAAAGAGTTTTGCTAAGAGTTTCCAGCCAATCTATATGAATGCCTATAATATCCATCAATTTGGCAAATTGAAGACAAATCAAAGGAGATTTTCAACTCTTACAAAATCAATCATGACTAAAGGTATGTTCCTATTTTATTTTATTTTTGCTATAATTGTGTATGAACAGAGACGGAGCTAGGTGGGAGTTTGTGGGTTTGGACGAACTCAATAGTTTTTTCGTAGATCCTGTATTTTTACTAGAAAATTAAATAAATATAAATATATATTAACTTTTGAACTCGGTTCAGTGGTAAAGAAGTAACTATAAAATGCTAGAGTTTTGGGTTCGAATCACCCTTAATCCGAACCCCTCTGAACCATCTTCTCTTTTAGAACCTCCAAATTTTTAATCTTGACTCCGCCTCTATGTATAAGTTAGTTTCAACATATGTAAGTAGACTGATCACATAGAATAAGAATAATTGAAATTTTGTGCAATCAACTAAAGCTTGATGGGTGATAGTCTATTTTTTCTCTCGCATTTTTTAAGCTGAATTACATTAATCATCCTTCTATAGTGAAAAAAGTACTACTCCCTCCGTCCCATTTTATGTGGCACCATTTCCTTTTTGGTCAGTCCCAAAAAGAATGTCACATTTCCTTATATGGTAAGTATTTAAAGGTACAATTCCTCTTTTATCCTTATTGGTCTCACTTAATCTTAAAATAATACTCCAATACATTTATGAAGAGAGAGAAAGTAGGTCTATTTTTTAAAGGACAATTTGGTAAACATTTCAAAGTCTTCATTTATTTCTTAAACTCCGTGCCGGGTCAAATGTTGCCACATAAAATGGGACGGAGGGAGTAATATTTAGTGGTTATCAAGATTTATTTAAATTTCTTACTAAATAATTGGGTTATAGTTCGTATATTTAAATTCACGTGTTCTATTTCTCGTTTGATGTATTTGAGAAAGTATCTCACTTTTGTTATTCAGTAATATAATAATTTTGATATTCTATATGATATGTTTAATATTATTAGATTTAAAATAATATTAAATCTAGTATTATTGTATGTAATCTTAGTGGATAGAGTAATCGGTATCTTTTACTTGGTGAGAAATAACATATATCCTCTAAAATTAGTCTTGTTGCACGAAACAATAGTTCCGGTTTCAAATGCTATTTCTAAAAGGGCATTTGAGTCATTTACCAAATCTAAGTTGAACCCTAGGTGATGTTTGGTTTTGGTTTTAAAATATTTTCAAAAAAATCTTTAAAAAATAGTGTCAATTTTTTGACAAATAGAGAAAAGGGAAAAAGACTCAACTTTTGCGATCATTGGTCGATAGAATTTTGGTAAAGTATACACGTCACTCCCCGGCGGCGAACGGACCGGCGACGGAAGTAGCGGCGAGTGGTAGAATTCAACTTCAACCGCCGGCAAACCGGAAGAAATACACACAAAAATCCACGCACATGAGCTGTTCGACAGTTTGCCAAGCTGTAGCAAGCTGTATGAGTATACCAAATAGTACTAGTAGAAGTCCGGCGGTATTCTCCAGTACCCAGAAACTCGATGGTGCATTGGTGTTCCGTTCATCTGTTTCGTATAATCGAGTGAATGGATTCTCCTCCTGTCGCTGTAGCGCCACTACATCGGTTCCTCCTGGAGAGGATGTGTTTTCTGTTGTCACTTCTTCCACAACCTCTGAAGTGGATTACCTTGGCGAAAGCACAAAAGGCGATTTGAATCTCAATTTTGGTACATTACATTCCCAATTTTGAGTTCATGTGTTGCACCTGGATGTGGGGTTGGTGATATTTCCTGTTTTTCCTTGGCATATTTTTAGTGGAGTGGAATACAAACAGTGATGCTTGTTTGTTCGATGTTGGATGTTCGATGTTCGATGAACTGAATACGAATTTGGTTTGTCATTTTCCGGACTCCCAAATTAAAAAGAGAGGATTTTCGCCTGTTTAGTACTTTGGTTGAGCTTTTGAATTGATTCTGAGTAGTTAAGTAAGTGTTGCTAATAGCTTAATTATAAAAAAAGGTTTAGCTTTTAGAGTGATTATTATGGTTATTCAAATATTCCCTCCCGCCCTGAGCGTGTCTTCCAGTTTATATGATGCTCTTTCCAGTTTGGTTCCACTAATAATATTTTGTAGGTAACTTTCAAGAATTCAAGTTCATTTAACTATTTGAATTTTATATTTTGATTTTGATTTTCTTGATCAAACTAATGTTTCAACCACTTAACTTTGTGTCAAGTCAATCACCGAGATAAAATGGAAGAAATGGTGAATGTTTAGTAATCACATGCATTGGAAAAATAAAAGTTTTGTTGATCACTTGCATTTGAGAAAAACAAAAGGTGGATTTTTATGATAAGTTGATAACTGAAGTTTTGGTTTTAATGAATGAAATTGAATATCCAAATTAAACTTTTGATGCATATAGTATTGTGTTGTTTAACTATTATGTTTTGAACTTGGCAGTTCCTTACCATTTTTGCTACAAACGATGCAGGAATTGATGGCAAGGCATTGCAGGGCCCTGTTGAGGAGGTGGCAAAGATGGAAACTCAAGAAGCAGAGAACTTGCTTCAACACTTGGGCATTCCGGTACTTTAATAGTGAACTTGTCTTTGTATTGCATTTATCAAGTTGGCATTTTGATATGTGTATCACTTGCTGAAATTTCTGGCATTGGCTAAATGCTTTTGCTCAGTGTCAGAGAACTTGTGTATCCCATGTTGCTCCAAAACAGTGTCGATCATCTGCCCCTCACGTTGTCTTCCTTTCATCCTTGAGTGATGGAGAATATGTCTGTCCTTGCATGTCCATTCACTTTTACTTTTCTCATTTTCTCCCTTTGGGCTATTTTTCCTCGTCAACATTTCAGCATTTTAAAAGGATAGAGCTTATCTCTTCTATTATACTCAACTTATATTTGAGTGTAATAGAAATAAAAATTGGAATATAAAAGAAAAAAGAAGGGAGAAGAGGCTGTATGTTTTTATCAGTTCAATATGTAACCAAAAATGTGAATTGTTCTTCTTTAAAAGCTTTGAAAAGGTTCTATTTTAGTTGCCAAGATAAATAACTGAAGGAGAAGGGTTAAAGCCTAAAGGAAATGAAAAGATGGCCGGATCGTGGGTGGGGGGTGGGGGTGGGTCTGCACTCTATACTCATTGAAATGCTTTACAGCATGAAGTGAGAAAAGTCATGGAATCTTAGCATCTTATTAATGGCTATCTTCTTGCAATGTTTATGTAGAATCTCTGATGGTTAAACTCACTGAAGATTTATAACCTCTTATTTTAGAAGCAGTATTGGCATTGGCATGTAAATCTTAGCAAATTTCTAACTCACATAATGTGCAGGTTCCATATAATGCTCGACATTCGCCACGTGGCATATTTTGCAGCCGCACATTAAATCTACGATCAATCAGTGCAATTGGATATGATATGGACTATACACTGATGCACTATAACGTGATGGTACCTTTTAGTTCTTGTTTCATGTGATGTAAACTATTAGCTCATGTTTTCTTTGTTACAAATTGAGGCTAATGTTCATTGCTTACACATTTATTTCCTTCATTTGCCACCACATCTATTGTTTGCTTGATTGTTGAATTGCATATGACAATGTTGTACCATAGCAGGGAACTAATCCTATAAGGCAGCGTAGGCAGTTTTTATCCATATATATGTTTTCTCGTTTTCTCTGTTACTAATCCTTTTATCTTGGTGCCTGATGAAGCTCTTATTTCATTTATGTGTTAAGAGGATTAAATTCTGATGATAAGAAAAAGTGCTTTATATGCGTTATCAAAAAAGAGAAAGTACTCTATTTGCCCCAAATTCATTTATCTTTTTTTTGAGTTGCAATTTTTTTTCCAGTTTTATTCTCTTAGATTGTTGTTGGAAGTGCCATGACCGACTAGCATTTAGATGTTTAAATTTAAAATACGCTGCTGTCTTGTATATTCTTTTTGTTGTCCCTTGAGGAGCTTTAAATTGTTTTTGTATTTGGCATATGTTACTGGTGTAGTATGATTAAGTCCATAATTTACAGGCCTGGGAAGGAAGGGCTTATGATTACTGCATGGAGAATCTGAGAAATGTGGGTTTCCCTGTGGATGGGCTTGCATTTGACCCTGATCTGGTATAGTCTGACCATGTGATCATGCTAATGGTTTATCTTAATACCCATTTGAGGACATTTCATTATAAAACAGGTGATAAGAGGTCTTGTAATAGACAAAGAGAAAGGTAACCTGGTTAAAGCAGACAGATTTGGATATATCAAGAGGGCAATGCATGGAACAAGAATGCTTTCAACTCGAGAAGTGAGGTATGGCTTGGGCTTTTGTGTCTACTTGTCAGCTCAAAATATTGATCCATATAACCATAATTCTAGCAAAGATTGTCCACAAAACGTTGCTTTGCAAATTGGGAAATAGAAGCTTAAAATCTATTTGCTTCATGTAAATCTTTGGTTGATGGATGCAGACTGCACTACACAGCCAAAAGTTTTATTTGCTCCATGAAAATTTGAATGAATGTTCTACATTTTTATGTGCTCTGGAAAATTGGGTAATGTTTTGGTTAGTGTCTCATATTTTCTATGTTTGGAAGTGAGATCTATGGGAGAGAACTGGTTGATCTGCGTAAGGAGAGTAAATGGGAGTTCCTCAATACACTATTCTCAGTTTCAGAAGCAGTGGCTTATATGCAGGTAGATCACTTGGCCTCCCTCAGTATACATGCCATGACTCGATACTAAAAGACATTATTTCTTCATGTTTGTCATATACATTTGTTAGTTTTTTTTTTTCTTGTGAAGGGATTTGTATGACTTCTATCTCTTCTTAATGCAGTTTCTTTCCTTGTTAAAATAAGATGTACTGATTTAGTAGGTTGTGACTTGTGGGTTTTCATTATTATTGTTATGTTTCTTTCTTTAGGTTGAGACATTTTGGTTATCTATTTTCTAGTTGTTTTAGGTTTTCTCTTGATCATAAGAAGTAGATGCTTTATTACTGAAGTGGTTCTCTTTAACCAAATTTATAGATAGTTGTCTACTCCTTTCTGTAGAGGCTGATATTTTGCTTAATTTATTTGGACAGAACGGTTCATCCAGTTGCTTGTTTCTGATTAATGATGATATTTGAATTGCATAAATTTATTGAACACCTGAGGTTTCAACTAAAAAGAATGTAATATTGCTTCTTCTGCACTTGCCCTATATCCTAGACATGTCTCTTTTGCAGTTGGTAGATAGGCTGGATAAAGGAGTAATAGGACCAGATCTCTGTCCAAATGAGTATAGAGGGCTTTACAAGGTATGGTTGGATGCTGTGTGTGAATGGATTGTGATGTGAGCCTTGAGTTTGCCAACCTTTTTGTATTCTATTTAGGCTGTCGGTAAGGCACTCTTCAGGGCACATGTAGAAGGCCAGCTGAAGGTATGTGTTTCATTGATCCATTGCTTCACATGCCGGGAGCTGCAAATATCACTCTAAACTATTTCACCCATGCAGAGTGAGATAATGTCCAAGCCTGAATTATTTGTGGAACCTGATCCTGAGCTACCTTTGGCATTATTGGATCAAAAGGAGGTATTTCTAACTATATCCATTTGATTGAATATCACAGTCTATTTAGAGCCTTGCATAAATAATCTTAATGAATTTAGCATAGCAAGTGTAGAAGTCCAATAGGACATCAATTGGGAGATAAGTTGTCCAATTTCTTATTAAGATTTATTAATCCCCTATCAAAAAATGATGGTTAATTCAGCATCTAACATTTCATGTTTTATCAGGCTGGGAAGAGGCTCTTACTGATTACAAATTCAGATTATCATTACACAGACAAAATGATGCAGCATTCATTCAATCGGTACCTTCCCAATGATATGAGCTGGCGAGATCTATTTGAGATGGTGAGTAAGCAGAACAGGATTTTGATAACAGCTAATCATTAAAGTCTTTATCTCATAGTGTAATGCTTTTGAAGAGAAGTTTATATAAAAGATAATTTTGTCAATGCCAAATGTCATTGTTAGAATTTGATGGCTAACTATTTTGACTCCTTTATTGCTTCCTACAAATTTATATTTCTCAGTGATGTGTTAATTGTTAAATGGCTCGATAACCAAATGTATTTTCCTTCTTTACCCAATACAGGTTATAGTCTCAGCTAGGAAGCCAGAATTCTTCCAAATGGCCCACCCAATGTATGAAGTGGTGACTGGTGAAGGTCTGATGCGTCCTTGTTTTAAAACTCGCCCAGGTGATTAAACTTCTAAACTGATGATATGAAAGTCATCCCTATTTTGGATAAGTAAATGAAACTCGTCTTCTCCTCCTGTCTCATTCTAGCACAATTTATTTTTTCAACATTTTTTGCCGTCTTTGTATATGGTTAGTTAAACGTGAAACACTTTTTTTTATTTCTTTCAATAAAAAATATCATCTTATTGAGATATATGTATTTTGAAAGTTCGACTTAAAAGGTCACTGTATCTGCTAAGATTGTCCTTAGAGTTGGTGCAAGTAATATCATGGAGGTATTTTCTAACCTGTTGCAAATTACTAAACTTGTGGTTTATCTTATGTAAAATTTGAGAAGAAGAAAAGGCTTCTTTCATATTTCAGTATGTCTTTACATACCATGAGAAGGGGTATTTATACAAATGGTCCTAACTAATTAAGGAAAGACAATAGAAATATTTTTTTCCTATAATTACGCTAGGAAAAGAAAAAACGGAGTCTCGTCAAATCATGCTAAATATAATACACAATCAACACCCTCCTCAAGTTGGAGCAAAGATGTCGTACATGCCCAACTTGCAAACCAAAGTATGACAAGTCTTTTGGCTGAGGTTTTTTGTAAGCACATCCGCTAGCTGTTTTTCTAACGGTACATAAAGTAAACTCAAGGGTCCACTAATAACTTTCTCTTTGATGTAATGTCAATATGTTTTGTTCGATCATGCTGAATAGGATTCTTAACTATACTAAACTCTGTTGTCGCATTACAAGGAAAGTTCCCTTTCTTCAGACAATCTCAATTTTTTTAGTAATTTTAGTAGCTAAAGAAGCTCACAAGCACCTTGGTCCATAGCTCTATATTCTGCTTCCAGACTTTATCTTGCAACTACACTTTTCTGCTTACTTCTCCAAGTAACTAGGCTCCCTCCTACGAGTGTACAATAACCAGATGTAGACTTCATCTAGTTCTATTGGGAAGTGACCTTGTTTAGAGAAATGCAAACCTTTTCTTGGAGCTGATTTCAGATACTGTAAAATGTGAAAGACAACTTTCATATGAGGATCTTGGGGATCATGCATGAACCGACTGGCCAAGCTGACTTCATAGGCTATGTCTGGTCTAGTATGAGAGAGACAAACGAGTCTTCCGACCAGCCTTTGATGTCTCTCCTCATCAAGCTGACTTCATAGGCTATGTCTTGGTCTAGTGTGAGAGAGACTCGCATAATGTCTTTCTATGCTCTATTTTTTTTTACAGGTAACATTTTTGTGTATTCATAACAAACTACATAAAGGGTGTGTAGTCCCCCATATTTACATCCAGATGAGCAAAAAAATAAGCTCCTAGTCCTTAATCTTCTCATAAGGAATCTAGTACAACATAAATTGATTCTAACTCTTCCATTAAGCTATGTTTACACCAAAAAAAGAAAAGCCTAAACATTTCATCTTTAGTTTCTGTATACTAATGGCTTTGACTGGAGTAAATTATCAAATCAGGTCATCCAAACACCCAACAGTCTCCCCTTGAATTCTTCTTCCAGAAACTAGGGAGAATTATCTATTCTTTTGTTACTCTTCCAACGAAGAGGTAATGATGTAATATTCAAATAGAGCTCAAACTCTTGAAAGATAACATCCATGCTGACAAAGGATCTCTTGGAGGGAGGATGATAGCATTTGTACCCTTTATGTGTAGGAGAATATCCAATAAAGACACATTTAAAGGCCCTAGGATCAAGTTTCTCAGAATTCCTAGTGTGAACAAAGCAGACACACCCAAACACCTTCGGAGGAGCAATATATTAATACTCGCCCTTTAAAGTTTCTAGAGGACTCTGAAAATTGAGGATTTTAAGTGGCATTCTCTTGATAAGGCAACAACTACAATGGTAACCCCCAGTAAACTTTTGGTGGATTCATGGTAAACAATTCTGCTGCTAAAGATTTGCCTGGGGGTTAAGCAATGTTCCTGGTGTAGTTATCTTCTCATTGGAGAAGCATGCTGACCAAGTTCTAGATAATGGGCTGCCATAAAAACTAATAAAGCACATTGCAGTGCCCATAATAACTGGCCCGATAGCGCAACGAATGACCCTAACAATGTATTTAGACTCCAAAAAAAAAGATGAAGGAAAAATAATAAAATAGAACATTCTCCAACTGCGTCATGCAAAAATGATGTTATATTTGTGGATGTAGGATTCTCTTTGTGCTTGAAATACATCTGACATTTCTTGCTTTTAATTTAGGATCAGAATTTTGTGGGTGTTAGGCTTCTTTGAATTTTCATTTGTGAGGAGTTTTCTCCAGCGATCACCATCACATTTGGTCATTAATGACATTTCATATTTTCTTTTGAACATGGATAGGACTTGTCCATTCTAAGCAGCAGCTAATAATTTTCTTATAGGTGGATTATACTCTGGAGGAAGCGCTCAGATGGTTGAGAGTTCGCTCAATGTTCATGGAGATGAAATCTTATATGTCGGTGATCATATATATACTGATGTAAGCCAATCCAAAGTTCATCTACGATGGAGAACTGCTTTGATTTGTCGAGAACTAGAAGAGGAGGTTAGTTAATCTTCATCAGGTCTCTGGAATGGATTACAATTGTTTATTTGCTTCTTTTTGCTCCGTTAGTTGGATTTGGGGGGTTCCGTTCCGTCATGACCTTTGGAGTTTAGTGTCTACCTGCTTTGGATTTTGTTATGATCCAGTTCTTGTTTTCATCTTTGTGCCTTGGAGCCATTTTAGAACTATCATTGTTTGGTTCATTTTTCGACTTCTCTGCTTCCCCCCTCCCCCCCCACCACCCTAAAGAGACTTCATTGTTTCCACCTTACACGTACCAGTAATGAAGAGTTATAGATTTTGCAAAAAACGAATCACAGTGAATTAGTGATGGCTCTTTGACGATTTTGTTCTGTAAGACTGCTGCATATGATGCCTTTTATTCTTGTTCTGCAGTATAATGCGTTAATTCATAGTCAAGAAGAGAGAGCTACTTTGATAGATCTTATCAATAAAAAAGAGGTTTTAGGTGATCTCTTTAACCAACTTCGGCTTGCTCTTCAGAGGAGGACCGAGGGACGTCCTGCACAGGTAAGTGTACTAGTTCTAGCATATGCATATTCTTGCATTTCTGTAGATTAAACTTCAATTAAAATATTCTTCCTCCTGTTTCATGGTTGCAGTAGTATCTTCAATCTAATATTCACCGAGGAATTAATAAGTAGTTATTGACATATTGCTGGAATTATGCAAATTAAGTGCAACGAATAATCCATTAACTCTTGATATTGTATAACATACTCATAGAAGGTGTTTAGCACTTTCCTTGTGGATTGCTCTCGTTGGGGGGGGAGAATGGAAGAAAAAGTTTGGCTCTCTAAAAAGCCTCATTGTAGTGTCTTTAATGACTTGTGTGGGTTACTTTGTGATATCAATTTTGTTACTTGATGTAACCAGTTTAAACCTGTATTCTCTTAATATGCATCAGACCCTTGCTGCCACACGTATGGAAGATAATGAACTCACAGAAAGCATGCAAAAGCTACTTGTTGTTATGCAGAGGCTAGATCAGAAAATTGGTCCAATGTTGGATGAGGATGGAGAGCTTTTCAACAAAAGGTTATTTGAGGATTTTTCTTTTGAAATAACCTGTCCCTTCAATTCAGCCTCAGATTTGTTATACTAGATTACTTTATTTATGGTTTCATTAGCTCTTAGTTGGCAATGTAATGTTCAGAATGAGTTAACATCACCTTGGCTAAGTTTAACCTATAAAAGTTGCCTGGAATATTTACTTGAACATCTGCATGTTTTCTCAGATGAGCTCACAGGCATGGTTTCTTTTTCAGTTGACGAATTTGGACTTGAGGGTTATCAATCTGTCTTATTTTCTCTTTCAGGTGGGGTTATCTTTCACGTGCAGGCCTGTGGGATAAAAGTCACTTGATGCGTCAAATCGAAAAGTATGTCAATGTGCTGTGACAATTTCTGTCACTTTTTACGACCTATTAATTGATTGTAAAATTTTTCTTTAAGCACTTTTGACTGTTTTTAAAAAATTCTCTTGAAACTGCAGATACGCTGATATTTATACGTCCAGAGTTTCAAACTTTCTCCACTATACACCTTTCATGTATTTCCGTGCCCAAGAACAGGTACTCAATGGCAATTTGAAATTATGAGTGTTCTCTAATAAATAATATCAAGCAACATTGAAATAGGTTGAAACTTATTACTCCCTCCAGTCCAAAATTAGAATCTCTTTCCATTTTGGGATGTTACTGAATATTTGAAACCATTCCATCTCTGGGAATATGAAGGTCAGTGTTGACCAATTGAGCTTGAGGTGAATTTGTTTTTGCTTTCCTAGAGAACATGTCTCATTCATGCTAGGAAATCTGGATTTTAAATAATAAGCGGTTGCCCCTTAAATCAAGCCTTAGGTTCCTTTCAAAATGCTTACAACGTAGTTTGCTGGTTGAGTTCATCTATTTCCATATCCTTGGTCATGCCTTAGAAGATTTCAACCATGCCTTCTAATGGTCTGTAGACTGTAGTAAAGGCTCACTTGTATGTACAATTTGCATTTCTTGTTCTGTATGTCTTGTCACCCAAAAATTTGGTCAGTAATTACTTTCGAGATGTGTTTTCCCTTCTTTCATATAATATACACACAGTTAAGTTGCATAATTTATTTGCGAAGGACAAAAATACTCTTTTTTTATGGTAAAAGGCTAAAAAACTTCTTCACTTGACGATAAAAAGTAATAGAATAATCCTTCTGAAGTTATGGTGTGATGTAATTCCCAAAGCATTGCTAGTTCCATTCAAATTGGAGGAACAAACCGATCTCTTGGAATAATGGGTGAACTATTTCTTTAAGCTGCACTGATATTGTTCTTTAAATTGAAATGCCTCTTCCATTTCTGGCAGCTCTAGCTCTATTAAGTGGCTTATATTGTTCAATCTTGTTTGTTGGACAGTGAGCTTGTGGTTACAATTCGGATATAGTAGTCTCTGCTAATTGCTGTAGTCTCTTTCCATTTAGACATACATTTACTCTTTTCCTAATGTACTTCATTCTTCATGCAGAATCTTGCTCATGATTCATACACATTTGACCATCTACGACGTGAGGAGAACTAGCTGATACCAGGAGCGGCAGAATTTCATTATAACTCTATAGCCAATCCTTGTTGTATTATATGTAGATGTTGTGTTTGGCATCCTCCACTCTTGTACTTCAACCCCACATCCCTGCTACAACTTCTTGTTGCAGGACTCCAGTATAAGCTATCGAATGTCATAGCTATGTTATTGTACAAGTAAGCAGTTGAGGAAGTTCATAATAATAATCCCTAGAAAAACTTAATTGTCAAAATTGACTCATGTTTTAATGAAATTTAGCTCTCTTTGATGATCCTCTACTTGCATTTGTTTTTGCTCCTCTGATCAGTAATTCTTTATTAAGTATCAATGGTGACATTGTTGGATGTTGTGTTATAATTAGCCTATACATTTGGTGTCCGGAGCATCCAAATTTTTTTCCTCAAAAAACTTTATGAGTATCTCTGTAATGAATTGGGAACCTTTACGTATACTCACACCATTTATTAAATGCCCAATTCTTGATTTAGAAGTCCCTTTTTAAGAATCGCTCAAATTCTCCATTTTTTCGTATGTATTAGCCCATGGAGCACTCAAATTTCTTTCTCAAAAAACTTTATAAGAACCTTCTTAATGAGTTGGAAAACTTTCACGTATACTTACCATTTTTTAATGCTCATTTCTTCATTTACAAGCTTTTTTTAAGAATCGCCCAAATTTCTCGTTTTTTTGTGTGTGCTAGCCTATAAATTTGGCACACGGAGAACCCAATTTTTTTTTCTCAAAAAACGTTATGAGGACCTCCGTAATGAATTGGGGAACCTTCACGTATACTCACACAATTTTTAACACTCATTTTCGCATTTACAGGCCTTTTTTTCAGAATCGCTCAAATTCCCCAATTTTTCGTGTGTTGCCCATGGATCTGGCGCTCAGAGTACACACATTTTTTTCTCAAAAAACTCTAAGAGGACCTCCGTAATGAGTTGGGTAAGCTTTACGTATATTGACATCATTTTTTTAATACTCATTTCCGCATTTACGGGCCCTTTTTTAAGAATCGTCCAAATTTCTCAATTTTTCGTGTGTATTGGCCTATAGATCTAGCGGCCGAAGCACCCATATTTTTTTCACAAAATACTTTATGAGGACTTTCATAATGAGTTGGGCAACCTTCACGTATACTCACACAATTTTTTTAACGGTCATTTTTACATTTGCAAGCCCCTTTTCAAAAATCGCCCAAATTCCCTAATTTTCAGTGTGTATTAGCCCATGTATCTGGCGTGCGGAGCACCCAAAAATTTTTTCTCAAAAAACTTTGAAAAGATCTCTGTAATGAGTCGGGGAACCTTCACGTATGCTTACACCATTTTTAACGTCCATTTCCTGATTTACAAGTCCTTTTTTAAGAATCTCCTAAATTCTCCGATTTTTCGTGTGTATTATTCTAAGGATTTGGCGCCCGGAGCATTCTAAATTTTTTTCTCAAAAAACTTTATGAGGACCTCCGTAATGACTTGGGGAACCTTCATGTATACCCATACCATTTTTTTAACGCACATTTCACATTTACAAGCCCTACTTTAAGAATCACGTAAATTTCATAATTTTTATTGTGTTATCCCATGGACCTGACACCCGGAGCACTCAAATTTTTTTTCTCAAAAAACTTTATGAGGACTTCCGTAATGAGTTGGGGAACCTTCACGTATACTCACACCATTTTTCACACCCATTTCCACATTTACAAGCCTTTTTTAAAGAATCGCTTAAATTTCCAGATTTTTCGTATGTATTTTAGCCCATGGATCTGACGCCCGGAGCATCCAATTTTTTTCCTCAAAAACCTTTATGAGGACCTCCGTAATGAGTTGGGAAACCATCACATATACTCACACAATTTTTTTAACGTCCATTTTCGCATTTACAAACCCTTTTTTAAGAATCGCCCAAATTTCTAGATTTTTCGTGTGTATTAGCCCATTGATCTGACGTCCGGAGCACCTAATTTTTTTTTCTCAAAAAACTTTATAAGAACTTTTGTAATGAGTTAGGAAACCTTCAAGTATACTCACACCATTTTTTTAACGCTCATTTC
This sequence comes from Solanum verrucosum, assembly GCF_900185275.1. Lineage (NCBI taxonomy): Eukaryota > Viridiplantae > Streptophyta > Magnoliopsida > Solanales > Solanaceae > Solanum > Solanum verrucosum. The sequence goes on from NW_026020163.1 coordinate 1,304,395, forward strand.
CTCAATTACAAACCTTTTTTTATGAATCTCTCAAATTCACCATATTTAGTGTGTATTAGCCCATTGATCAAGCTCCCGGAGCATCCAAGTTTTTTTCTTCAAAAAACCTAATGAGGACCTCCATAGTGAGTTGGGGAACCTTCACGTATACTCACATCATTTCCGCATTTACAAGCTTTTTTTATGAATCGCCCAAATTTTCAATTTTTCGTGTATATTAGCCCATGAATCTAGCGCCCAAAACACCCAGAATTTTTTTCTCAAAAATTTTTATGAGGGCCTCTGTAAAGAGTTGGAGAACATTCATGTATACTCACACCATATTTTCAACGCCTATTTCAGCATATACAAGCCCTTTTTTAAGAATCGATCGAATTCCTTGATTTTTCGTGTGTATTAGCCTATGGATCTGTCCCTTGGAGCATCCAACTTTTTTTCTTCTCAAAATGCTTTATAAGGACCATCGTAATAAGTTTGAGAACCTGAATAATCAAATTATTTTTTAACGCTCATTTCTGCATTTACAAGCCAATTTTTAAGAATCACCCAAATTCTCCGATTTTTCGTATATATTAGCCATTGGATGTGACTCCCGGAGCACCCAATTTTTTTTTCTCAAAAAACTTTATGAGGACCTTCGTAATGAGTTGAGGAACCTTCACGTATACTAACATGATTTTTAACACTCATTTCCGCATATGCAAGTCCTTTGTATACAATCGCTCAAATTTCTGATTTTTCGTGTGTATTAATCCATAGATCTAGCGCTCAGAGCACCTAATTTTTTTTTTTCAAAAAACTTTATAAGGACCTCTGTAATGAGTTGGGAAACCTTCACGTATAGTCACACCAAATTTTTAACGCTCATTTTCGCATTTACAAGCCATTCTTGAAGAATCGCTCAAATTCCCGATTTTCGTGTGTATTAGCCCATGGATGTGGCGGCAGGAGCACCCCATTTTTTTCTCTAAAAACTTTATGAGGATATTCGTAATGAGTTGGGGAACCTTCACATATACTTACATAATTTTTTAACGCCCATTACCGCATTTACAAGCCTTTTTTTAAGAATCGCTTAAATTTCCCAATTTTTCGTGTGTATTAGCCCATTGATCTTGCGCCCGGAGCGCCTAATTTTTTTTTTCAAAAACATTATGAGGACTTCCGTAATGAGTTAGGAAACCTTCACGTATACTCAAATCATTTTTTAACACGTATTTCCGCATTAACAAGCCTTTTTTTTAAGATTTGACCAAAATCCTGATTTTTCATGTGTATTAGCCCATGAATATGGCGCCCGAATCACCCAATTTTTTTTCTCAAAAATCTATATGAGGACCTCCGTAATGAGTTGGAAAACCTTCACGTATACTCACACCATTTTTTACGTCATTTTCGCATTTTCAAGCCCTTTTTAAATAATCGCTCAAATTTCATGAATTTTCGTGTGTATTAGCCCATTGATCTGGTGCTCGGAGCACCTTAGATTGTTTTCTCAGAAAACTATGTAAGGACTTCCGTAATGAGTTGAGAAACCTTCATGTATACTCACACAATTTTTTAAGCCTATTTCCGCATTTTCAAACCCTTTTTAAAGAATCGCCCAAATTTCTCAATTTTTCGTGTGTATTAGCCCATGAATCTGGCACCCGGAGCACCCAAACTTGTTTTCTAAAAAACTTTATGAGAAAATCTGTAATGAGTTGGGGAACCTTCACGTATACTCACATCATTTTTAATGTGTATTTCTGTATTTACAAACCTTTTTTTAAGAATCACCCAAATTCCTTGATTTTTCATATGTATTAGCTCATGGATCTGGCGCTTGGAACACCTATTTTTTTTTCCAAAAAACATCATGAGCAGCGACGTAATTAGTTGGTGAACCTTGACGTATACTCACATTATTTTTTTAACGTTCATTTCCGCATTTACAAGCCTTTTTTTAAGAATCGCCAAAATTTCATGATTTTTCATGTGTGTTAGCCTATGGATCTGGCGCCTGGAACACCCATAATTGTTTTCTAAGAAAACTTTATGAGGACCTCCTTAATGAGTTGAAGAACCTTTACGTATACTAATATCATTTTTCATGGCCATTTCCGCATTTAGAAGACCTTTTTTAAGAATCGTCTAAATTCCCCAATTTTTCGTGTGTGTATTAACCCATAGATCTGACGCCTAGTGCACCCAATTTTTTTTCTCAAAAAACTTTATGAGGACATCCGTGATAAGTTTGGGAACTGTCACAAATACTCACACCATTTTTTTAACCCCAATTTTTGCATTCAAAAGCCATTTTTAAGAATCGGCCAAATTTTGTGATTTTTCGTGTGTATTTGCCCAAGGATGTGGCGCCCAAAACACCCAAATTTTTTTCTCAAAAAACCTTATGAGGACTTCTGTAATGAGTTGTGGAACCTTCACGTATACTTACACAAATTTTTAATGTCATTTCCATATTTACAAGCTTTTTTATAATAATCCCTCAATTTTTTGATTTTTAGTATGTATTATCCCATGGATCAAGCGCCCGAAGCATTCAATTTTTTTTTTTCAAAAAATCTTATGAGGACCTCCGTAATTAGTTAGGGAACCTTCATGTATACTCTCACCTTTTTTTTAACACTTATTTCCGCATTTAAAAGCTCTTTCTTAAAAATCGCCCAAAATCATCGATTTTGCGTGTGTATTAGCCCATGGATCTGGTGCCCAAAACACCCAAATTTTTTTTCTCAAAAAATTTTATGAGTACCTCTGTAATGAGTTGAGGAACCTTCACATATACTCAAACCAGTTTTTAACAGTCATTTCTGCATTTACAAGCCCTTTATTAATGATCGCTCAAATTCCCCAATTTTTCGTGTGTATTAGCCCATGGAATGAGTGCCTGGAGAATCCAATTTGTTTTAATTGTTTTTATAAGGATCTTTGTAATGAGTTGGGGAACCTTCACGTATACTCACACCATTTTATTAATGTCCATTTTCGTATTTACAAGTCCTTTTTAAGAATCACCCAAATTCTTTAACTTTTCGTGCGTATTAACCCATGGATATGACAGTCGTAGCACCCAATTTTTTTTCTCAAACACCTATTTGAGGACCTCCGCAATGAGTTGGGGAACCTTCACGTATACTCACACCATTTTTTTAAATGTCATTTCCGCCTTTACAAACTCTTTTTATAAGAATCGCCCAAATTTCTTGATTTTTCGTGTGTATTCTCAATTTTTTATGTGTATTAGCCTACCTATGAATCTGGCGCCTGGAGCACCTAAAAATTTTATGTGGACCTTCGTAATTAGTTGGGAACCTTCACGTATACTCACACTATTTTTAACGCTTATTTCTGTATTTACAAGACTATTTTAAGAATCGCCCAAATTTTTCGATTTTTCGTATGTATTAGCCCATTCATCTTGCGCCCGGAGCATCCAAAAAAAAATTCTCAAAAAACTTTATTAGGACTTCCAAAATGAGTTGGGAACCTTCACGTATACTCACACTTTTTTTAAACGCCGATTTCTGCATTTACAAGTCATTTTTTAAGAATCGCCCATATTTCCTGATTTTTCGTGTGTATAAGGGCATGGATCTGGCGCCCGAAGCATTCAAATTTTTTTCTCAAAATACTTTATGAGGACCTCCGTAATGAGGTGGAGATCCTTCACGTAAACTCACACCATTTTTATAATATCAATTCCGCATTTACAAGCCTTTTTTTAAGAATAGATCAAATTTTCTTGATTTTTTTGTGTGTATTAGCCCATAGATCTGGAGCCCCAAGCACCCTAATTTTTTTCTCAGAAAACTTTATGAGGACCTCCATAATGAGTTGGGTAACCTTCACATATACTCACACCATTTGTTTAACGCCAATTTTCACATTTACAAGCCCATTTTTAAGAATCGCTCAAATTTCCCAATTTTTTGTGTGTATTAGCCCATGGATAGGGCGCACAAAGCACCCAATTTTTTTTTTCAAAAAACCTTATGAGGACCTCTATAATGAGTTAGAGAACCTTCACGTATACTCACACCATTTATTTAATGCCCTTTTCCGCAGTTACAAGCCCTTTTTTAAGAATCACCCAAATTTCCTAATTTTTCGTTTGTTAATGCCCATGGATCCGACTCCCGGAGCACCTTAAAATTATTTCTCAAATTCTTTTTTAAGGACCTCAGTAATGAGTTGTGGAACCTTCACGTATACTCATATCATTTTTAACGCTCATTTCCGCATTTACAAGCCTTTTATTTAAGAATCGCTCAAATTCACCAACTTTTTGTGAGTATTAGCCTATGGATCTGGCGCCCGAAGCACCCAAATAAATTTTCTCAAAAACTTTATAAGGACCTCTATAATGAGTTAGGGAAGCTTCACATATACTCACACCATTTTTTTAGCGCCATTTTTCGCATTTACAAGTTTTTTCTTTAGAATCACCTAAATTTCCTGATTTTTCGTGTGTATTATTAGCCCATAGATCTGGTGTCCAAGCACCAAAAAAAAATTCTCAAAAAACTTTATGAGGACCTCCGTAATGAGTTGGGGAACCTTCACGTATACTCACACCATTTTTAACGCCAATTTCTGCATTTACTAGCCTTTTTAAGAATCGCTCAAATTTCTCGATTTTTCGTGTGTATTAGTCCATGAATCTGGCACCCGGAGAACCAAAATTTTTTCCTCAAAAAACTTTATGATGACCTCTGTAATGATTTTGGGAAACCTTCACGTATACTCACACTATTTTTTAACACTCATTTCCGCATTTACAAGCCCTTTTTTAAGGATCGCCCGAATTCGCCAATTTTTTTGTGTATTAGCCCTTTGGCGCCCGAAGCACCCAAATATTTTTTCTCAAATTTTTTTATGAGGACCTCCTTAATGAGTTGGGGAACCTTCATGTATACTCACTCTATTTTTTAACGTCAATTTTCCGCATTTACAAGCCCTCTTTTAAGAATGACCCAAATTCCCCGATTTTTCGTTTGTATTAGCCCATGGATCTAGCGCTCGGAGCACTTAATTTTTTTTTCTCAAAAAACTTTATAAGGATCTTCATAATGAGTTGGAGAATCTTCACGTATATTCACACTATTTTTCTAACGCCCATTTTCGCATTTACAAGCCTTTTTTAAAGAATCGCCCAAATTTCCCAATTTTTCGTGTTTATTAGCCTATGGATATGGTGCCCGGAGCACCCAAATTTTTTTTCTCAAAAAACTTTATGAGGACCTTTGTAATGAGTTGGGGAATCTTCATGTATACTCACACCATTTTTTTAACGTCCATTTCTACATTTACAAGCCCTTTTTAAGAATCACCCAAATTCTCCTATTTTTCATGTGTATTAGCCAATGGATCTGGTGCCTAGAGCACCCAAAATTTTTTCTCAAAAAACTTTATGAGGACCTCCGTAATGAGTTGGGGAACATTCACGTATACTCACACTATTTTTTTAATGTCCATTTCCGCATTTACAAGTCCTTTTTTAAGAATCACCCAAATTCCCCGATGTTTCGTGTTTATTAGCCCATGAATCTAGCGCCCGGAGCATCCAAATTTTTTTTCTCAAAAAACTTTATGAGGACCTCCGTAATGAGTTGGAGAATATTCACGTATACTCACACCATTTTTTTAACGTCCATTTCTACATTTACAAGCCCTTTTTTAGGAATCGCCCAAATTCACCGATTTTTCGTGTGTATTAGCCAATGGATCTGGCTCCCGGAGCACCCAAAGTTTTTTTTTCAAAAAACTTTATGAGGACCTCCGTAATGAGTTAGGGAACCTTCACGTATACTCACACTATTTTTCTAACGCCCATTTTCACATTTACAAGCCTTTTTTTAAGAATCGCCCAAATTTCTCAATTTTTCGTGTGTATTAGCCTATTAATCTGGCGCCGGAGCACCCAATTTTTTTTTCTGAAAACACTTTATGAGAACCTCCGTAATGAGTTAGGGAACTTTCACGTTATAGTCAGGTGGATTTAATCCACTACCTTCCAACACAAGTGGATAGTGTTTCCTTTGATAGCGGACTTTAGATTAGTTGAACTAATTCATGTAGTGTCTTAAGATAAACTGGATTAATTTAGTGGCATCCCCTGCATGGAAAAAGAAGTTTAGTGTCTTAGATAAACTAGATTAGTTGCATGTATCTCATCCCCTATTCCATTAAAGAATGAATGGGAATTGATCCGACAACATCAAGATAAAATGCTAAAATCCATCTATTTCCATCTCTAATAGAAGTAGACAACACGACGAAGAAGGGGAGATATTGAATATATCCTTCCACCTTTAATCAGAGGCTCGATTGAGCACCAATAAGGAGCACTACTCTAGCGAGTATTTAAGGGTTCAAAACTCTCCTTGAGGTAATTGGTGTACCAACATTTTGTGTATAGTATAAATCCATAAATATAATACAACACAATTAAGTACAAATATAATACATAAATTGACAGAACATACACCAGGTGTTCTTTTAGGAAAAACAAAATATAGACACCCCTCAGTTCTCAGGGAAATCTTCTCAACAATCTCACCATGTAAGTTAAGCAATCAATCAATCAAATCCTACACACCAGTTTCAACAAGGGAAAACTTCGAAGTCTTGTTTTTTTTGAAATCATGTTACAAATGAAATACTGGCATGATATACCAAAACAGTTGCAAATTAGCAGTAGGAATTCCAAAACAAGCGAGCGACAATAGGCTCCCTATATTTCTGGAGCAGGTGCAGCAGGAGCCCTCAGAAGTGGTTGGAGAGCTTTGACAACGATACTCATATTTGGACGGAATTCAGCTTCATATTGTACGCACAGTGCTGCCACGGCTGCCATCTAAATTTAAGAGAAAAAAGAATCACCAACCCGAAATTAGTTGCTAGTGAGTGAAGGTGTTAAAAAGGGAACTAAGGTAGACATAAATCACATGGAACGAAGATGTCTTGAAGGACCTACTAAATATTAGAATAGATGCAAACCTAGCGAAAAATAAGGCACACTGGAAGAAAGATATCTATATAAGTGATATCAATTAACTGGGATTGAGTTTTAGTCACGTTCGTATGTTTAATTTATGTCCTATGATTTCTAGGAGTCTTTTAGTCATATCAGATTTAATACCAGTAGAAAATAAAGAACTTCGAGTACTTACAATGTTCACATTGTATAATATTAGTCTGAGATGAGTTCAAATAGAGTCACATAGCCAGTGAGAATATATATAACTTAACCAAAACTTGCTTGGGATTATAACATTGCTTGTTGTATTGCATCTGATGGGGAGAGGAAGAGAGACAAAGCAGATATAGGATGACAAGGGGAGAAGAAGAAACCTTAGCCACTGCTTTCGGAGGACATCCTTTCAGCTTTGGATCAACACATTGCTGCACTTTATCTTCACTCAGTCTCGGGGTAGCCTACAATTTAAAGAAGTAATTATACATCAGGAAATAGAATCTAAACATATTACAGATCAAATGGAGGAGAAGAGCACATAAGGGAAAAAATATTTAAAAAGAACATTTCTGGTAAATCGAGCAGGAAGCAGTGCTCACCCAAGTAACCAGGCTCTGCTGTCCTCGAGGCATTGTATGATCTACAGGCTTTCTTCCAGTCAAAAGTTCAAGCAAGACCACTCCAAAGCTATACACGTCACTCTTCTGTGTCAGTTGTCCAGTCATAGCGTATCTGTAATAATTTTTAGGATGTTTGGGTTAGATAACTCTCCTGAAACAAAACTACTTCTTAAGGCATCTTTTACAAGAATAAAGGAGTAAAGCAGGTGACAGATATGCCAACGGGTTAAACAGAAAATGGCACAATTGGATAAGAATACTACTCCAGTAATTGAATATCTCACAACTTTGCCATCCCATTTTGTAAAAAGAGCTTAAATACATAATTAATCATCATCTAGAAACACTCATAGAGAACAAAACTACCTTCACTCAAAAACTTCAACATTTAGTCATTTGCGAGAACACAACCTTGAGTAGAAAACTGGTACTTACATATTTTATAGCCATGAACAAAAGTAGCATGTTAAGGAACATCAAGAATAACCATTATACATTTTATAACAAGAGATCCCACCATTCCACCTCAAATACTGTAATGGTTAATAGCAATCCCAGAAAAGTATAAGCAATACCCAATTTATTAAGTAGTTGCTTTTGCCATCCAAACAGATCAAATAACTAAAGATATGGCCTAAACAAACCAAGCTCCTTCCCCATAACAAGCTACCTTTAGTGGCAAATTATATCTTGGAAGTTGTCAAATACAACATCCCTGATGAATAGGGGAAAACAATGTAATAGCAAAGATGGGCTTTTCAAATTTCCAAGAATCTCTCAGCCTTTTACATTTAATAGTCAAAAACTTAATTCCAAGTAGCTTTTGGCCTTTTGAGCTGTATTTAGCTTTTTATCCCAAAAGGAAGGAAGCACCTTAATTAATTATAAATCCTTGCTTAGCCCCAATGGATTCTTAGGTCACATAAAGTAGAGAAACCCTGTAAATCTGATGCATACATTATACACTTTGAGTAGTATATGCATTAATAGCAACTACATATATTGTTTCGGTGGCTAAAACCTTCTTTTACTAACTGATTCTTCGTCTCATCAGACCCTTATTCTAGAAAGCTGGCACTCAATCTCATCAAAAATTTCCAGCAAACATGCTTTACATAAGGAGCTCCCTTACATATAAATATACTTTTTTTTAGTCTTGTAAGTTGTCCTACAGAACTACATATATAAAACCACAGTTAGAAGCATCAGAAAACTTAGTTACTATATTCTTTTTAAAATAGTAACAATGACTCAGTCCCTCCCCCCTCACTTCTACACTTGGATTCTATTCCTAGTTCAAAATGTATCACACCAAAAAGGAAGTTAATCTAGAGCCAAGAACTCAAAAGGCAAAGAGTTCAGAATAACACCAAAAATACACAACTGTGTATAAAACATTTGAGGAGAAACAGAGTACAAATTGAAGAAAACAAAGCTTAGTCAAAGAAGAAAAAGGCAGGAGACCATACTCTGGTGCATGATAGCCAAATGTTCCTAAAACTCGAGTAGAATGAAGGCGAGCAGCCATGTCAGGAGCCTGATTTGACAGGTTAAAATCTGCAATCTTTGCTTTGTAGTCTTCAAAGAGGAGGACATTGCTTGATCTGATATCCCTGTGTATTACTGAAGGTTGGACCTTCTCATGCAAATACTCAAGACCCCTAGCAGCATCAACAGCAATCCTTACCCGCTGCACCCACTCAAGTGTTGGGCCAGGCTGTGCCCCTTGTACTCCTTTCCTTCCTGTAAGCACATATACAGTACAGAAATAATAGATTATATATCAAGCTAATAATTTCTCTCTCATTCAACTACATACATTTTTTTTCATACCGTGCAAAATATCATGCAAGGACCCCATCGTTGCAAACTCATAAGCTAATACACGAATGTTTCCTTCAACACAGTAACCAAGCAACTCAACAAGATTGTCATGCTTCAATCTTGAAACTCTAGCAACCTTAAGATGAAACAGAAACATATATCAGAGATTATTTCAAGTAATAAACTATCACAGCAATACACGGAGCAGCCAAAAAGAACCATATAAGAAAAGACACTTACCTGATTCAAGAAGTCAACATTCGTCTCAGGCTCGGATGAAACATCAAGCTTTTTCACAGCAACAGCCTTGCCATTGCTTAGATTAGCATAGTATACTCTCCCATAAGATCCTTCACCAATTAATGCTTTCGATCCAAAATTGTCAGTTTCCTGTTTCAGTTCATCCAAAGACAACGAAGGGACCTCTATAGTTGGTACTGCTTTATCCACTTCAGCCCTGATAGGATCTGATACTCTTGACCCTTTCTGATATCCTGGTACCAGACACAGAGAATTAAAAAAAAAAAACTACCTCGTCCATTGGATAACTAAGACTTGTCTAAGAAGCACTAGAAAGTAAGCGCTGTCAAACATGACATAAATATTATTATCCTAAAATGATCCAGATATATAGATTAAATGTGGCATGCACATAATATAGTCAATCGAAGGAAAATATGCCATACTTCTGTAATTTTTGATTGGTCTAAATGAATATCTCATAGTTCATTGCAAAAGGTTAAAAGTGAAAAGAAAAAACTTCTAGTCAGTTATGTAGAAAAGAGTTAGGAATATTCATTGAAACATTTTTTCTATCAGTACCATTGAGCTTTTCTCTTTACTTTTCATAATCACTAGTTTCATCTGGGACTCTGTGACACTCATAAACTAGAAAGTTTAAATAGAACAGCTGGGAGATGTTCCCTGTAAGGTTGTATATACTTTCGATACAATATTTCCTGAGCCAACAAGCACAAGGGAATTGTTTGATGCTCTTTCCAAGTTTATCAAGAAAGTATTTTATAACCAACAGATCCCAAAATAGATGAGCACAGAGAATCAAATTTCATATTTATTTATTTTTGCTGAAGAGAATAAATTTCATATTTGAAGTTGACATTTGGTCTTTCAGATTTTTTTAAAGTCAAATCTTTTAGGAAAGCGATGAAAACTTCCTAGGAGGCTAGAATTAACAAAAGCAAATCAAAAGGCCTATCACTGATATCCAGTATAAATTATTCACAAGCAAATCTTCCTTATGCCACGATTAGACTATCAAGAAAAAAAATAAACAAGGCTTCTGTGGAGAAATTACAAGAGTTGGATCAAAGCGGATCTTATCTAATTTTTTATCTTGCGAGGAGACATCGGGATTATCTTTAACCAGAATCTTCTGTGATTCCTACAATCCTGTTTCATTAGAATTTCGAGTAGATCTTTTTTTTTTTTTTAACCGAGAAATCCGTATGTGACCCGCCCTTTGGACCAATCACAGCCTTCTAAACTCGGTGGATAATGGGCCCACCCCTCTACCCTTCTCCACTTAAATACCGGGCTTTGCTTTGCATGGTGTGGGGCTTGAACCTGCGACCTAAGCCACAAATCCTCCACCTTTTGCCACTCAAGCTAGGCCTTGGGGGCAATTTTGAGTAGATCTTAATTTCAGCAAAATCTTCATTTAGCCGGTCTAGTTTCCGGATTTCGTACTGCTCGCATAGGACAAAGCTTCTGAATACTGGGGTTTTGAATATCTTGGAAACTCTCTCAATTTTATTTTATTTTTGAAACTGGTAACTTTGGAAACTCTCTCAAATTGAATGCATATAAAATTTTGGAAACTGAACTAAGATTGATTTCTATCATTTTGCATAAGAGGCAAATGAATTGATCGTAAAATTAGAGTCACCTATAAGGTAGCAAGCTTAGGATGCATCCGGACATTGGATCTCAGTAAAATCATTCTCTTGTCGTGTAGGCTTACCAAGTTCCATAAAACTTGGTCCCACAATTTCCCAGAATACCTATTTTCCAAACTGTACACAGAGGTCTATGGCTTAAAGTTGTCAATTACAGTCACCTTAGCAGAACTGTGATTAATCTATAGAAGTACCCTGTTGGTCAACAAGCAGCAGATGATGCCTCACAAAAGATTTATAAGACATGTACACTATAAAGACTAAAGAGAGAGCCCAAACAGATTACAGATATCACCCAGAAAAACCCAGTAAATTTAGATTTTTACGACATTAAAGGCTTTGCTCACAGAATGACATCTTAGATAACTATTTAACTTCAAAGCATCATAAATTTGTACTCTAGTATGTGATGGGGATGCAACGACAAATTATCACTTTCAATCAGCTAAAAAATTGGCATTGACAATTCAAAGACTCATCTCAAGGCAACAACAAGGAGAGAAACAGTTTGGTTTTCACTAAATAAAGCTTAAGCTTAAATTTGAAATAGTGTACCATCAGCATGACTTGCAGGGTGTTTAAGGTGCTCGGTTTCATGTGATGGGTAGGACTCCTCTACTTGACAGGTACAACACAGCCACCTTCTCATCCTTACTCTCTTTCTCAAATAAAGATCGTCTTCAGCCCTTCTGTTCTCCAAGCGTGAAAAGTAACCAGGAGGAGGAGCATGTGCCTGTGCAGTAAGTCAAATGTAAGAATGATTCAAAATGAACAAACTTCATTATATCATGCAAACCACAATACCTACAACCACTTCATTTAAAATATAAATAAATTGAAAATGACATACCACTCTCTCCTTGTTCGGAGGATGATTTACAAAGGTACTTGCAATAGTTGAAATGTAAATGAAGAAAATGTATTTGACAAATGAAACACAAGCTGTGCATGTCTTTAAGAGCACATTACCACAGAGTTTTCTCTTTTTTAAAAATAAAATAAAATTAAGAGTGCATTACTGCTGTGATTCCAAACCCAAAAATCAGTTTCAACAGAAATAAGGTAAGAAGAGCTCCATTTCAAGGCTATGGATATATCATTCTTTATGTAAGATGTCTAACCGTAATCTTTATGGAAAAGGGAAAAATGTCCAGGCTTGCCAACAAAAAATATCTTAAAGTAAAAGCTACTATTTAAACATAACTTGCATTTTAAAATGAAGAGGAGAACATGGAAGGTAGGAGCAGACAAATATAAATATTACTTTTCCCGGCAAATAAAATATGAAACTGATATCGAAAGATACAGAAATTAATACCAACCTATTGATGCAAGACTACAAAAATACATCACATTTTAATGCTTCCAATTTTATTTCCTTCTATACAAGCCTTAAAATGGTACATTCCTCATCATTGGGCAAAATGGAAATTTTTTTAAAAAAGAACTAGACAAAACTGTCATGGAATCAAAGCACTAAATATAGAATTCGACAATTAATTCCATTTCCAACAAACCAAACTTCCACAATCCATATGTCAAAGCAAACTCACACGTAGCCAGAGATCAATCAATCAATAAACTAAGCTTCGATCCGAATACAAAATACATCCTCTTTCGTAGCACGAAACTCGACTAAATAGGAAAATATACGTCCAAGAAACCCAAAAAGAGAAAATCTAATACAAGCTATCAATGCAAGACTACATAAATACATCACAATTCAATGCTTCCTCATTTGGAAAAAAAGGAACAAAATAAAGACAAAACCGTCCTGTAATCAAAGAACTAAAAATAGAATTCTACAATTAATTCCATTTCCAACAAACCTAACTTCCACAATCCACATTTCATTGAAAACTCACATATAGTTAGAATCAATCAATCAACTATGCCTTGATCCCAATACAAAATAACTCCTCTTTTGCAGAAAATAAATGTGCAAGAAACACCAAAAGGAGAATTACTAATACAAGCCATCAATGCAAGACTCCAATTTCATTTCCTTCTATGCAAGCCCTTAAAATGGTCCATTCCTCCTCATTTTGCAAAAAAGGGAACACAACAAAGACAAAACCGTCATGTAATCAAAGCACTAAACATAGAATTCTACAATTAATTCCATTTCCAACAAACCAAACTTCCACAATCCACATTTCAAAGCAAAAAACTCACACACAGCTAGACATCAATCAATCAATCAACTACGCCTTGATACCGATACAAAATACCTCCTCTTTTACAGAAAACATATATCCAAGAAACCCAAAAAGGGGAACATCTAATCTTACCACTAGCCCTTGCCTGTGATAATTGCCATCCATAGCCATCAAATTAATCAACTACAGCTACAATTCACAAACCCAAATAAACAAAACAACACAAAGAAAGATTCTTTTTGAAATTTCCAGACAAGGGTTAGTTAGATCCAGAGGGTCCAAATAAAGAATATGGGAAAAGTTGAAAAAGAGAGAAAGAAATTGAAAATGGGTCAAAATTCAAAATTAATCCCTGAAAAACAAATGAAACCCTGAAAACTCAAAAGGGGTTACGCCTCAGAGGCTAAACAACTAATTCCGATAAACTACAGCCATAGAAATCAACCGCAATTCAAGGGGTTGTTTTTTCTTAATTTTCTTACCTGAAAAAATAAATCTTTTCTTGTCCTTCTTGTTCTTCTGTAGCTTCTTGATTATGCTAAATCAAGAAAAAATATAAGGTGAAGAACAGGTAAGCAAAGACAGCGAGAACAAACGACACAGAGAGGAAAAAGGTAGGGGTGGATTTGCTTTGTTTGTATTGTTAAACTTTGAGAAATTGGAGGAGGGGGCCGAAAGAGGAAAATATCAAGTATATTTAGCTGTCAGCAAAGGTCTAACCCTTAGAAAAGTTATTTTCCTTTCGAGTTCGATAACCGCATTAAAATTCGACTAAATTCAAGTCTCTTGTTAGATAATAAGATGCTAATTAGAGCTTGAACATAATACTTTTGATTAGGACTGAAATGCTCCCTCCATTCTATAATAGTTGTCACGTTTTATTTTTCAAGCGTCAAACAACACCATAACAGATCTCGAACACGATACTTCTGATTAGAAATGAAGTATTGCTTCTGTTTTAAAATAGTTGTCACGTTTCACTTTTCAAAAGTCAAACGACACAGTAACAAAGCTTGAACACGATACTTTTGATTAGGAATGAAATACTCCTCTGATTCAAAATAGTTATTACGTTTCATCTTTTAAAAGTCAAACGACACCTTAACAAAGCTCAGAGATGATACTTCTGATTAGGAACGAAGTATTGGCTCTGTTTTAAAATAGTTGTCAGGTTTCACTTTTCAAAAGTCAAATAACACCATAACGTAGCTTGAACACGATACTTTTGATTTGGAATAAAGTACTCCTTTAGTTTCGAAATAGTTGTCATATTTCACTTCTCAAGAGTCAAACAACACTATAACAGAGCTCGAACACGATACTTCTGATTTGGAATGAAATACTCCCCTGTTCCAAAATAGTTGTCGGCTTATCGCGTTTCACTTTTCAAGAGCCAAACGGCACCATAACAGAGCTCAGACACGATACTTTTGATTAGGAATGAAGTACTTCCTCTATTCCATTTTTTTTTGTTGCACTTCACTTTTCAAGAGTCAAACACCATAGTAGATCTCGAACGCGATACCTCTAATTAGGAATGAAGTACTCCCTATGATCTAAAATGATTCGCTTTTCAAAAAGTCAATTTGACTAACATTCAAAACTAAATTTGATTTGCTTAATTTGATATTTTAGAATTAAAATTTAGATATTCTAATATTATCAAAAAGTACTATAAATTATATATTTTTCTTGTATCAAAATATTGGTCAAAATCCATTTTGTTTGACTATAAAAAAATGTGACAATTGAAAAGAAACGAAGAAAGCTATAAATCACCCTAACTGTTTTTAGATTTTAAAGTTATATATATATATATTGTTAGTGTAAAATAATTATACTATTAGATCGACTTCAATAAATATTATTTGGGAGACTGGATAGCAAAAAAAAATCTTTATACTAACGATAACAATGTGTATAAATTGAAATTTTATTTTTTAGTATTTTCTTTATGATACTCTCTATGTTTAATTTTTTTTCTTCGTAATTTAATAATACAGAATATTAAAGATAAAAAAGACTTAAATTAAATTTTATAATTTTAAACTTGTATCCCTTTTTTTAAGCACAAAAAAAGGTAAGATACATAAATTAAAAATTAAAAAAAGAGAACAAGAAAACGTCAAGAAGAAAAATTCAAAGAGTGGATGGAACGTTTCTTGACAATTATTTTTGATTGCCTTTAACGTGGTAAAAAGAAAGAGGCAATCGTATGTTATTCTCAACTTCTTCCTTCCTCTCTAATGATTCTTTTTTGATGATCGAGAAATTTTCGAAGATAATAAGATATAATTTAATATTTGATAGACAATAAACTCGTCTTTTTACTCTTCTCTGCTTAAATGCTTAACGTATGTTTTTGCGACATGATTCTAATTCATAATTTGTGAACTATGCTTAAACTAGTAAAATATTATCCAAAACTCAATAGATAGTATATCTATATATTTTTTTTACTCTTATCTACTTAAATATCAATCTTATGTTAGAGATAAGATCCGAACAATCTTATGTTAGAGATAAGATCCGAACAATCTTATGTTAGAGATAAGATCCGAACGCATGACATGTACCTAAATCAGTGACGCATGGTCTAACACTCAATTGTAATAGGTAGATGCAAATCCAACATTTAAGCTTCATGAATTCAATTTTTTGAAGTTATTCAAATCAAACTAAACGTATTTTCAATGTTATGATTTCATATCTGTATCTATCATTTGTTGCAATTTTTGATTTTTGTATATTTTGCACATAATTTTTTACGTCACGCTGAAAATACTAAGTTTAGATGAACCCGATAATGGACATTCTACATCCAGCTCTGATAATAGGCACACTCCTTTGCTCTTTAACCAAATTCGAACTCGTGACATGTGCCTAAACCAGCCCGGAGGGCTTTTGTGATGGGAATTTTCTTGTGTTGTTGACTGACAACAAACAAGTTTGCAAATTTGAACAGTTCAAAAGATTATTACAGACTAAAGTTTCACATACACTGCATGTATTGCACTGATCAAGATTCACTTCAATAAGACACAACAAGAAAGGGTCAACACATCCTTAATCCTTATTTATAGAACACCCAAACACACAGTTTACACCGGGAGCAGGACGACAACGTCTATCTTGCTCCACTTATTGGATGTTTTCTTAGTGAAAAAACGTTGAGGATAAAAGCAGCAATCCTAGCTAGGATGTCTAGAATCCCATATGAGTTAATCAAGAAGAAGAAGAAGAAGCAGGGGAGGAAGATGGATTGAAAGGTTTTTGTTCCGCGCAGGTGAGTAGTTCGTGAGGCCCTGCCTCCTCCCGATCAATGCCCATCAAGTCGAGGTAATACAAGTAGTGTGAAATGATGTTGTTCATGGAGTCAATATCACCTTGGTTACAGACATTGTCATTGTAGAGGATGTTCATGGTGGTGCCAAAACCGGGAACTCGTTTAGACAAAGTATCGTTCTTCGTTGGCTTCCAGTTGCCAACAAAGGCATCGTGAGCTGAAGGCTGGCCCTTTTTGACTGGGTTCATCCACTGCCAAATTGCAGCTTGGAATGCCAAGGTCGCATTTTGTTCAATGTATTCGGGATGATTCAACAGATCTACCTTCAGTGCTTCGCCTATTTTTCCGTAGTTGTAGTTCCTAAGTAGGAGTATCAAGAAAAAGAAAATATTTTCAGTGCTAATTAATGGTAGAAGAATGAAATGAATACCTAATAACAGGCATCCGGTTAAGTAGAGCATAACAAAGCAACAACGAAGAGAACTCAACCGTCTTGAGTGGTGGTTTGATAGCAAAAAAACTATGTTGCTCATATCAGATCCTAAAAAATGAACGACTTTTGGACGATCCAACACTCACAGGTGGCATTTTTGAGAAGTTCAAGCAACATAGCAGAAAAAAATCAATATATAATCAAGATATATAGGTAATGAAATATTTACCAGTAGATAGGTAAGGCACCACGACCATAATATTGGACTCCGGGAGAGCACGGGTAAGTTAATTTGAAGTAGTCATCACAGTAATCTTGGCTAGGACTCATTTCCTTGTTATAGCAAAGGCCCCAAGCCAATGGTCCACCGGTGGCAACTCCGTAACCACCTGTTTACGTTAAGTGATGAGAAATGAATACAAGTACAAGCACGTACAGCAGAATAAACCAGAGGATTGTGCTAAGTTTTGGTGGATGATAGGCAGTAACAAGTGATTTCCAAGGGGACGACAATTGGAAGTTAAAGTGTACTTATATTACAACAAAGGTCTAGCTAGAAAGGAGACACACACACGGACACATAGAGATACATATCAAGCAACAAGCTCACCGATTAACTGGAGCTTACACAAGTCAGATAGCCAAAACAGAATTGGTACCACATTTATTCTGATTCTCAATATCTAGACTAGGCCAACTAATTGCTCAGATATCAATAGAATTAGTTCATCATATATTAACTGCGCCAGATTCTCAAGTTCTCAATCAGATTCCTCAAGACTCACGATCCGAACTGATCTCAAACAAGATGAGTTTCAATTTATGATTCTATGCAATTGATCTTTCCTAAGTACTGTTATGTTTGATCAACTCAAAGTTTAATCCTTACAAGATCAAAACTTTTCATGAACTTCTCTTAATTTCAACATTCTCAATTCATTGAGTTCTCTAAGGAAATGTTCTCAATATTACTTTCAAAATCTGAAGGAAATCAAATATCTCCGTGGTCTAAACATTTCTCCATTCATCTTTTCACCATTTTCTGAACAAGAAAGCACCAAAAAGCAATGTTGCTCAGATCCTTCAAAAATGTCGCTAGGTGCATGCCGGATCATCCAAAAGTTATGCATTTTTTGTGGATCCAACATGGATGCAACAAATTTCTGCAGGATCTGAGCGACACAGCAATAAAATGGGAAATCATACTATAAAAGATGACACAAGTAAATAAATACGACACCAACAACAAATTATGGCTCAATCCCTTACTAGTCAAGAGTCAATTATATGAATCCTCCACCCTACAATAACAACTACTACTACTACATCTCAGTCCCAAACACGATGAGGTCGGCAAATAAATTAAATTAAATATATACAAATACTAATTATCCTTAAACTAAGGGTCTATCGGAAAGAGTCTATCTACCTCCAAGGTAGTGGTAAGGTCTGCATATATTTTACCCTTCCTGAACCCCACTTTTGTGAAATTACACTAGATATATTGTTGTTGTAATAATTACATAAAATATGTCACTTCACTCACTTGTTCATGCAATGACATACAACAAGTCAACAATAACAACATACCTAGTGTACTCCACAAAGTGAGGACCTTAATTCTACCTCAGAGGTTGTTTCTGACAGACAAACCAATTCATAAACAGTACAAGAAACAACAGATAGTAACAAAAATCGAACAATAGTAACACAACAATACTACAACAAAATAATCATATAATAACATAATTTAAAACAACAACAACTACTACTACTTACAAGAAGTTTTGCTACCAACATGGCCAAGAAAAGCAGCAATTTCTTTCATCTGCATTTGTTTACCACCAGTAGTACCAAAACCAAGAGGTTGAAAAAGAGATGAAGCAATTATAAAAGATTTATAATCCCAAAAACCAACAGCATGAGCTACAGGTGAATTCCTCTTTGAAAACAAATTCTCAAATTGATAAGTCTCAAAAAAATCAGAAATTGTCAAATTACAACAAAATCTTGACAACACATTACATTCCCAATCTTTAACACACAATTTTTTACCCTTTACCATTTTCACCAATGTTGGTGGCTTAGATGATGATTCATTTTCACTTTCATCCCCTTTTGCAATTGCAGAAATTGAAAGCATTATTACCATAAAGCCCAAAATTTTCATCTTTAAAGTTGCCATTTTTATCACTCAAAATGAAAAAATTGAAATTTGAAAACTGAAAAAATGGAGAAATTAGTGAATTGGGAAGATGAATTAGTGGTTTTTGAGATTTGGGTATGAATCAAAATTGGAACTTTTGCACTTTTTATATATTTTCTTGGGTTTTTGGTGAAGTTTTTTTTCTTTGGAAGTGAAAGAGACGATCTTTATTAACCAAGAAGGAAGCAATACTTAAAAAGAAAAAAAAAAAACTTGTTCCATTACTTGGCTACTTTTCTTTTACATAAAACTTTAAAAAATCAAAAACAAAAAAGATATTTTTATTAATTTATTTTAAACTCTTTTTACTACATTATATTTACCCCTCTATCCATTAATATAAAGATTAATAATAAAAGTTTTTTTTAAAACTTTACGATATTTATATTTTCATTAAAAAAAATTAATTTAAGGGTGCTTTATTTTTTTTATAATATCAAAGGTTAAGGATGATGGGACTATTATTAACTGAAAATGAAGTGAAAGTGTATGAGAATTAGCTTTTTTTTTAAATAAAAGAATAAAAACCTTGTTATTTACTATTTTTATAATATAGGAAATGGATTCTCTGCCTTTTTATTTAATTTAATAAATAAATCATTCTTGAACATTCTAGACTTGGAATAAAGCAAAAAAAGCTGACATTTCATAATACGACAGGTCACCGTTTCATATTTGGTACTCGCAACAAATTTTATGACACAGTTGGCATTTTTAATTTATTTTTCTCAATATCCGATCTTCATATTAAGATAGAATTAAATTTAAATTTACTTATTATATGATTTATTTACTAAGGCGACATTTCAAATAAAAAAATTCAACTCGAAAACTTGAATAATATACTTTTGATTAAGGATGAAGAGATCTCAAACATCTCATCACAAATTTATATTGTTGCAAAGTTGGCATTTCGTTGTGAATGGTTCTAATAATATTGATTTTATGTAATTTAAACTTAAATTAATTGAAAACTCAAATATAAATATCGAATATTGAATAGAAACAAAAAAAAAACTCTATCTTCTAGCGATCTTTTTATATTTAAAATTTATTGACCCGATTTAACTTTGCAATTTAAAAATATAATTAATTTAATGTAAAAAAATATTTTAAAGAAATATTACTATATCGTTTGAAGCAGTGTGGAAGCATCTAGATTTAGCCAGAGATTACTTACAACTGTGAGACCCAAAAATATAAATTGCTGAAAATGACATATTAACTACCTAAATTAACATTCAACACTAACCAAACATTTTTGTCTTTTTTCTAGAACAAACCAAAAGTGCTCTAGCATTTGTTGCATATCATTTTTTAAAAATGTGATTAGGATAGCAGGTTAATAAGTAATTTTATTTTATGTGAAAGAGATAGAAGGTTATTTAGTAAATAATATAGTTTTTTATGGAATTTTTATTTAAGTAATACATTTTATTTGATTTATTACCTTTTTAAATGCTACTTTATTTTTGTAACTATTTATGACATAATTTTAGCTTTAATAATTTTTTGTGTCCTTCTCATATATAGCTACTGCTTGATACCATCAGAATATGATGATATCAAACATCAATTTAGATAGTAATAAAAAGATTTGTGCATAGAATTTGGATATTAAAGATAATTTGTGCTTTGAGTTAAGGCAAAGGTATTAAATCATGTTTGGTGCATAGGATATAGGTTTTATAGGTAGTTTGTATTAAAAAAGTATCAAATCAGCCAGGTGTTAACAAAGTTTGTGCATAAAATTTGGGTATTACAGGCACCCAAATGTATGTGTTAGGCACAAAGGTATTAAGTTAGGTTTGATGCATAGAATTTGGGCATTATATGTACTTTGCAATAAAAAGGGGTGATTCAGTGAAAACAACCTAAATTGATGCTTGATACAACTTGAGTATATATATGTTGTGATGGTATTAAGGAGGAAAAACAGTCCTTCATCGAAAATACTAGTAGTTATTGTTTGATACCATCAGAGTGTGTGTGTATATATATACTTTGATGGTATCAAGGAGGAAAATGTACTAATTCAATGAAAACTACCTAAATTGATGTTTGATACCATCATATATATATATATATATATTCTGATGGTATCAAAGAGTAACTAGTAGTGTTTTTAGTGAAGGACTGTTTTTCTTCATTGATACCACCAAAGTATATATAATTGACAGTCATAACATAAAAACTCTTATTTTATGTTATGATTGTCAATTTGATTTGTTATTTTGAAAAGTAAACTATCAATATCTCACAGATAATTGTGTTATATTTTATAACAATTATATGTATACAACTTAACACATTATTTTTTTGGTCAAATTTACTCGATAACTGAATTAGTAATTTTGAGTCAAGCAAAGGAGACAAAGGGTTTATTTACATGTAATTACTATAGTTAAGTCTTTCAACAATTATTATTTCTGTAACAAATAATAATTCATTTTTTTAGGTGTATACCATGAAATGGATAATGGTTTACTATTCATAATAAGAAAGACATATGTTGATCGAATTTATGTACAACTTTTATAAAATACTACTCTCCTTCTACGGCAACTTCTTAATATATATGCAATTGTAAGAAGGTGGAGATTGTTGTTTCTTAAAAAGAAGACAAAAACTTTAAGACATGAAATATTTTACAAACATGATGCCAACATTCAAATTATGTATTGTGACATTAAATAAGACTTTAATAAGTTGAATACTTGATGTATATTATAATAATTGCATAACTAAAGTTGTTAGAGTAATTTGCTTTTGAAATTCAGTTGATAGCAATATATATGATGTACCTTGCCATTAATAATTTAGGTTGAATAGACTCATCATTCATTAATTTGAGCTTTTATTTATTCTTCAAATTCAATATAATTCATTACATATATTATATCATCATATCACATATATTACTATTACTATTACTATTACTATTTACTTACTATTTACTATATTACTAAAAGTGGGAACAAAAAAAAGTTTGAAAGTTGAAATATCAAAATACCCCTATAAAGTTTAGTTACTACAATATCACGTATCAATATATTTAAGATTAAATGCCAGATAACCACTTAATATCTCATATTATACTAATTAAATTGGTTTGCATTTAAACCCGATTCGAAGTTTTTTTATCTTTTGCATTTTCTTTTTCAGATGGACAAGGAAGCATTTACTTATAAATTATTATAGATAGACTGAAGTAAAACGAACTGAAACAGAGTTAACACAAAATCTCCATTAACAAGGAGCTAAGATAGAAGAAGAGAAACTCTCATTGTTTGAGTTCAAAGACTAACTTTTACAATGCTGAAAAGTACTATTTATAGAATCTAACTTCTAATCAAACTAACTAACTAACTTGAAGAATTAGTTGTAACAAACAATATAAAAGGTCTATACTACCCTTGAGCATCTTGGTGAAATAACTAACTCCTTAACTACCTTACACTCATATCTCATCACTCCCCTTCAAGTTAGGTGGGGCAAAAAATATTTAAGACACCTAACTTGGATAAGAGATATTCGTGTTGATACTTTGATAGCCCTTTTGTCAATACATCTGCAGGCTGCTCTTGTGTAGGAAGGTAGTTAACTTTGATCAAACCTTGTTGTAATCTTTCCCTTATAAAATGACAATCGATTTCAATATGTTTTGTCCTCTCATGATATACCGGATTTGCAGCAATCTGTATGGCAGCTTTACTATCACTATACACTTGAACTGGTAGCTGCACGTCAACTTCTATTTCTCTAAGTAATCCAAGTAACCAAATTAACTCTGACACAGTGGAGGCAAGACTCCTATATTCAGCTTCAGCTGAGCTCTTGGAAACTATAGTCTGCTTCTTTGCCTTCCATGACACCAAAGAGTTCCCTACCTTAACCACATATCCTGTTACTGATCTTCTGGTAAGTGGACAAGATGCCCAATCTGCATCACAAAATGCAGTGACTACTTCATCAGAAGAGCTAGGAAACAATAACCCCTGCCCAGGCTGTTTTTTCAAATATCTCACTACTCTTAAGGCTGCATCCATGTGAGATTTCTTTGGCTGTTGTAGGAACTGACTTAGGTTCTGTGTGCTGAAAGACAAGTCTGGTCTTGTCATGTTCAGATACAACAGTTTTCCAATTAATCTTTGATACATTGTCTGATCTACTAGAGGATCTTCAGGAGCTCCATGACTTTTCTCATGTTCATCATATAGTTTTGAGGTTAGTTTAACATTAACATCAATAGGAGTACCTGCAGGCTTAGCTGCTGACATCCCAACCTCAGCTATAAGTTCCAAAGCATACTTTCTTTGATGCATCAATATCCCTTCTGCTGACCTAGTGAACTCAATGCCCAGAAAATATTTCAATTCACCTAAGTCCTTCATTTTAAAAGCCTGCTGCAATTCCAGTTTTGTCTTCTCTATTAACTTCAAGCTGCTGCCAGTAATCATCATATCATCCACATATACTAACACCACAACAATGCCTGCTTCTGATTTATTGACAAATAAGGAATGATCATATTGACTTTGTTTGAAGTTAAGAGTAGTAAGAGCTTCAGTCAGCTTATGGTTCCACTGCCTTGGAGCCTGTTTGAGCCCATATAATGACTTTGTTAGTCTGCATACTTTCTCCCCTTGACTAACAAAGCCTTGAGGGAGCTTCATATAAATCTCATCATCAAGATCACCCTGCAAGAAGGCATTGAACACATCCATTTGATGAATGTGCCAATGTCTTGAAGCAGCTAAAGACACCACTGTCCTCACAGTCACCATCTTCACAACAGGGGAAAAAGTTTCTTGATAGTCGATACCTTCCAGTTGACTATATCCCTTAGCAACTAGCCTTGCTTTAAACCTTTCTATCTCTCCTGTGGACTTGTATTTAATCTTGTAAACCCACCGACAACCAATAGGTTTCTTTCCTGGTGGTAGCTCAGTTATCTCCCAAGTCTTATTATCTTCAAGGGCTTGAATCTCAGTTTGCATAGCATCTACCCACCTAGTGTCTGTCACAGCCTCTGAATAGGTGGTAGGTTCTCTAACTGAGGATGTAGCAGCAATGTATGATTGATAAGTAGGAGAAAGATGACCATAACTGATATAATTGCACACAGGATACTGCACTTTGGAATGCAATTTGGAGGAAACAAAATCTTTGAGCCATGTAGGAGTATTTTTAGTTCTGGTAGATCTTCTGGGATCAGCTGGTATAACAGCATCTGTGACTGCTGGAACTGGTTCCCCAACTGAATCAGAAACATCTGAAGAAACAATCTCAACATCTGGTAGCACAGATGAGCCTTCAAGACAAGATAGTTCATCATTGATAGAACTAGGTGTTTGGAAAAATTGAGTAGTGGAGGTATCAAATAGAGCAGCTGAATCTGACAGTGGATTTGGAAACAAGGAATGTTTTTCAGACATCTTGATCTGTGAGAAAGGGAATATATCTTCTCTAAATATAACATCTCTGCTAACAAAGAATGATTTAGCAGTAAGATCAAATAAAACATAACCTTTTTGTGTCTCTGAATACCCCATATGAACTGCAGACTTAGATCTGGGCATCATTTTGTCATGTTCAACTAGATTTTTGGAAAGACACAGACATCCAATAGTTCTCAAGTGTGTCAATCTAGGTTTACTTCCATATAATCTTTCATAGGGACTTTGATAATTCAGAACACTACTAGGAACTCTATTAATGAGATATGCTGCAGCTAGAACACAATGCCCCCAATACTTCAATGGAATTTTACCCTGAAACCTCAATGCCCTTGTCACTTCTAGTAAGTGTCTATGTTTCCTCTCAGCTACCCCATTTTGCTGAGGGGTATAAGAACAAGACCTTTGATGAATAATACCCAACTCTTGAAACATTGTAGTACAAACTGAGTTTACAAACTCAGTACCATTGTCAGATCTGATCACCTTGACTTGTGTAGCAAATTGATTCTTAACATACTGCAAAAAAATCTTTAATGCTACACATACATCAAACTTGTGTTTAAGTAAGAAGAGCCAAGTCATTCTGGAAAAATCATCAACAATGGTAAGAAAGTACTTATTGCCATCAAATGTAGCTGTATTGTATGGACCCCAAAGATCAACATGAATCAAATCAAAGCTAGTACAACTTTTGATACTACTAGATGGAAAAGGAAGTCGAGTCTGTTTTGCATAGGGACATACTAAACATTTGGAAACTTTACACATACTATTGATATTCAAATCAAACATCTTAGCTAGTACTACAGATGACACATGTCCAAGCCTTTGATGCCACAATTCCATATCAGATGGGACTTGTGCTACTGTCAATGCAGTATTCTTTTCATCACCTCCAGAACTTTGTGTATACAGACACCCTGCTTCTTTACCAACCACTCTCACCTTCCCATTGTAAAGCTCCTGAAGAACACAGAAGTTAGGGAAGAATGTAACTGAACAATCAAGTTCCTTTGTTAACTTACTCACAGACATCAAGTTATACTTGAATTCAGGTAAGTAAAATACATTTGAGATAACACTCCTGTCTGTTAAGGCACAAGAACCAACATGAGTAACCTGAGTAGTACCCCCATTAGGCAGATGTACAATTTTAGGAATCTGTAATTTTGACACAGAACCTTTTATAAACATGTCCATCTGAGAAACCATATGGTTTGTTGCACCAGAGTCTACAATCCATACTGCATTAGTCTCAGAAACAAACAAGGATTTACCTGCAGTGTGAGCAGCAAAAGTAGTATTGCTCTCAGATGTTGCAGGGCCTTGGTTTTGTGTGAGACCTCTAAGAATATGGTCATATTGTTCCTTTGTGAATGTACAACCCTTCAGTAATCGTTTCACATCTATTTCTGCTTGACTTGCTGCTTTAGAAATGCTATTACCATCCACTCTTCCATGCTCACTTTGTGCAGTAGCAGACTTCAGATCCCATCCTGCTTCATGCACATTAGTATTCAAGCCATAAGAAAAATGAGCCTGACCTGAACCAGGATTGTTGTAGCCTGAAGGAACACCACCTTGAACCTTCCTTTTGGACTTGAAATCAGGAGGATACCCCACAATTTTGTAGCAAAATTCTTTACTATGACCCTTACATTTACAGAAATCACAAATGAGAAGAGAGTTCCTTTTAAATCTCTGATTCACTCCTGAAGTAGAACCAGCAGCAGATGATTTAGAGTACATGGCCATAGGATCCATACTCTCAGAACTCAGCCCCATATTGCTAATGTGTGAAATCACTGCCTTTTGACTCTCATCCCCTACTACCATAGCATAAGCATGATTGACAGTTGGTAAGGGATTCATCATTAAAATTTGACTTCTAGCCTGATGATATGACTCATTAAGCCCCATTAAAAACTGATACAATTTCTGTCTGCTCAAGTGGTTTACAAACTCCTTCGACTTAGCACAATTACATCCAGGAGAAGGAACTACAGCCTCAAACTCATCCCACAAGGTCTTGAGTCTGGTGTAATACACAGAAACAGAAGCAGTCCCCTGTTGTAGTGATACAATGTCTTTATGAAGACTATAGGTTCTCGAACCATCTACCCTGTCAAATCTTTCTTTTAAATCACTCCAAACATGAGAAGCATTTGTAGCAAAAGCAATTCCACTCAGTAAACTCTTCGACACTGAGTTCATTAACCAGGACAGTACTACAGCATTCACTCTCTCCCATTGTCCCCACAATTCTTCACTAAACATCTCTTTACTACAGGTTCCATCAATTAACCCCAGTTTATTGCGTCCTAACAATGCTAGTGTAATCGATCTATTCCATAGAGAGTAGTTCTCAATTCCAAGTAATTGAAACGAAATAAGATTTACTCCACTTAAATCTGTAGGACTAAGAAAAAGAGGATGATTGTAGTCAATACCTTGGCCAATTACAGAATTAGGTATCGACATTGATACACCTGTGTTTTCTCCATTGTTGCCTGGAATTGAGTCTGCAGATGTTCTTCCATTCGTCATCCTGATTCACTGCTGATCAACAATTGTTTGCAGAAGCTAAGTACTCACCAATTATCTACAAATTTTACCCAAAACTTTGTGTAAAACCTATAGATCGACTGATGAACCGATGGATCTGTGAATCTGTAACTTGATTCTATAATCCTCGATCGAAATTGCCTATCACAGTAATCACTGTGTGTGGCTCTGATACCATGAAGTAAAACGAACTGAAACAGAGTTAACACAAAATCTCCATTAACAAGGAGCTAAGATAGAAGAAGAGAAACTCTCATTGTTTGAGTTCAAAGACTAACTTTTACAATGCTGAAAAGTACTATTTATAGAATCTAACTTCTAATCAAACTAACTAACTAACTTGAAGAATTAGTTGTAACAAACAATATAAAAGGTCTATACTACCCTTGAGCATCTTGGTGAAATAACTAACTCCTTAACTACCTTACACTCATATCTCATCATAGACAAATACATTTCAAATCTAATATAAAAGTTGTGTGAGATGTTCTATAAGAAAACACATTTTAAAGAAATATTGTATTCTTTTATATCATAAAGTAACATGAATGCATATTTAATATAAAGTAACTATTATAAATAGTATATCAAAACTACTTTAATTTATATTTCAACTCTCCAAATATTAAATCCATTTTGAATGCAAGTGTAAGGTGATTAAAATATAAGATTAATATTTATTATCCTAAGAAACTTATATTTTTGATATACTTTAATATCTATTTTTATAATCTAAACATATCAGATGAAATTGCATAGAATATTTTGATATCAACCAATAGGAATAGTATGTAGGTGCAGGTTTTGGTGATGGTGAAAGTGGAGATTTGTAGTAATAAGGAGGTAGTGGAGACTTAGTTGATGAAAGTGGAGATTTATAATAGTAAGATGGTGGAAGCGATGGTGACGGGGTAGTGGTAATTTATAATAGAATATCGGTGCAGATTTTGGTAATGGTAGGGGTGGAGACTTAGTTCGTGATGGCAAAGATTTGTAATAGTTTAGTAGGGGATGATGAAGACTTTTAAATGTATGTCGGGGTTGCAGGAGGTGATGACTTGTACACATACTTCAGTAAAGGAAGTGGAGGAGATTTACAATAGTGAAATTGATCTTTCTTATTGATTTGTGCAGTAAGTACACAAAGGTATTGCAAGAACACCATACAATAATAATTAATACGAATGAATAAAAAAAGACAATATCCTCAATACAAACAATAAGTTACGAAGAAACAAACTCTAAGAAGCATCAAAGCTTATATGCGTTCATGTGAACGCACTAAGAAAACAATGTGCGAGAAGACCAAAAGAGAAGTAGAATCAAATATGTCCATGTCATGAAGAATCAACCCTTCAATTAAAAGATTGAACATCTTATTCCATAAATTAATTGCTTTGTACCATTGACGTTTGAATCTATTCCTCAAGAAGCCATCATTTATTTTGTGTTTCAAACTAAAATCTGAAAAGAAACAACCAAATAGAAGATTAGAGACTTAATTCAAACAAAATAAGCAAAAAAGGTTGAATATCATATGAAAAATTTACAAATTTAAACAACTACTCACTTGATTGATTGTGGAGAATGACTGCACTCTTAAAACCTCTTAGTAGTGGACTGGTGGTGGTGGTGAAGCGTAAATGTACGCCGGTGAAGGAGGTGATTTCACTGGTAATAAGGAGGAGGAGGAGACTTTACGGGTGGAGGTGGAGAGTGATAGTAGTAAGGAGGTGGTGGAGAGGGTGACGGTGGAGGAGGCGACTTGTAGTAGTAAGGTGGGGGTGGTGAAGGTGATGGTGGAGGAGGAGACTTGTAGTAGTAGGGTGGTGGGGGTGATGGCGATGGTGGTGGTGGAGACTTGTAATAGTATGGTGGAGGAGGAGATGGTGATGGTGGTGGTGGTGATTTATAATAGTATACAGGTGCAGGTTTTGGTGATGGTGGAGGAGGAGACTTGTAGATGTAGGGTGGTGGAGGAGATGGCGATGGTGGTGATGGTGATTTGTAGTAGTAGGGTGGTGGAGGAGATGGCGATGGTGGTGGTGGTGACTTGTAGTAGTATGGTGGAAGGGGAGAAGGCGATGGAGGTGGAGGAGACTTGTAGTAGTATGGAGGTGGGGGAGATGGTGATGGTGGTGGAGGAGACTTGTAGTAGTAAGGTGGGGGTGGTGATGGAGATGGTGGAGGAGGGGACTTGTAGTAGTAAGGTGGTGGGGGTGATGGCGATGGTGGTGGTGGAGACTTGTAATAGTATGGTGGAGGAGGAGATGGTGATGGTGGTGGTGGTGATTTATAATAGTATACAGGTGCAGGTTTTGGTGATGGTGGTGGAGGAGACTTGTAGTAGTAAGGAGGTGGGGGAGAAGGTGATGGTGGTGGTGGTGACTTATAATAGTACACGGGTGCAGGTTTTGGTGATGGTGGTGGTGGTGATTTGTAATAGTAAATAGGTGCAGGTTTTGGCGATGGTGGAGGTGGAGATTTATAATAGTATACCGGTGCAGGTTTTGGTGATGGTGGAGGTGGAGATTTGTAATAGTAATGTGGTGGAGACTTAGTTGGTGGTGGTGGAGGTTTGTAATAGTAAGTAGGTGGTGGTGGAGACTTATAAACGTATGTCGGGGTTGGAGGAGGTGGTGACTTGTACACATATTTTGGTGATGGAGGAGGTGGTGACTTATAAACATAAGTCGGTGATGGAGGTGGAGGAGATTTATAATAGTATGGAGCAGGTGTAGGCTTGGGTTTTAGGCATTCTGCATAAGGTGTCTTTGAGCCATAAGCAAATGGTTTTGCATAAAGTACAACTTCATATTTATTCTTTGACTTCACTTTGAGGTTAGCACCCTTAATTCCCCAATGAAGATTTGTAGGAATGCTACACTTTGAATCCTTAGGAGCATTGTGGAGTTTAGCCTTGCAAGCCTTCGCTCCATATTTGCTATATTCAAATCCTTCAATAGTGATGCTAAATTTGCCATTGATCTTAGTGGTACCATAACTCACAATTTCTTTGTCACCGGCCTTGCAAGTCACTTCAACAACAGCACCTAATCCATTTTAAAAGAAACATTAATTATCACAAAAACAATTTATTTATGAATTTTGATCAGAGCATAATGAACAAAGCAACAAAAAATAAAATATGTATAGTTAAACAAATTTTTGATGATAAATTAAAAGAAAATAAAAAATATGAGTGTAGTATAAACTATAAAGACTATGGTACCTTTCAGGTGTTTCTTGTCGTGAGACATCTCTGGGTGCTTCCAACTATGGCATCTAAAACAATAGACTTTTCCGACAACTTTGACTACAAATTGATGATGTGGAGGATAGTAATGAGTTGGTGGTGGTGGTGAAGTATAGTAGTATGGTGGGGGAGAAGACTTCTTTGGTGGTGGTGGTGGAGATTTGTAGTAGTATGGAGTTGGAGGTGACTTAACTGGTGGTGGTGGGGAACTGTAGTGATATGGTGGAGGAGGTGATTTCTTTGGTGGTGGTGGAGAGGAGTAGTAGTATGGTGGAGGGGGAAACTTCACTGGTGGTGGAGGAGAACTGTAATAGTACGGGGGAGGAGGAGATTTAGCCGGTGGTGGTGGGGACTTGTAATAGTATGGTGGGGGTGGTGATGGGGAAGGTGGAGGAGGAGACTTGTAATAGTATGGTGGTGGTGGTGATGGAGATGGAGGAGGTGGTGACTTGTAGTAATAAGGTGGTGGAGGAGAAGGTGAAGGAGGTGGTGGAGATTTGTAATAGTATGGTGGAGGAGGTGAAGGAGAAGGTGGCGGTGGAGACTTATAATAATATGGTGGAGGTGGTGCTGGTGAAGGCGGTGGTGGAGATTTGTAATAGTATGGTGGTGGAGGTGACGGTGAAGGTGGAGGTGGAGACTTGTAGTAATATGGAGGTGGTGGTGAAGGTGATGGTGGTGGAGGAGATTTGTAGTAATACGGTGGAGGTGGAGACGGTGATGGAGGTGGTGGGGACTTATACACATATGGTGGTGGTGGAGATGGTGATGGAGGGGGTGGAGACGTATACACATATGGAGGAGGTGGTGATGGAAAAGGAGGGGGAGGTGACTTATAAACATATGGAGGCGGGGGAGAAGGCGAGGGCGGAGGTGGAGATTTGTACACATAAGGTGGTGGTGGAGAAGGAGAAGGAGGTGGTGGTGATTTGTACTCGTACACCGGAGGTGGTGGAGAAGAGTATACATAAGGGTCTGCCGACACTACATTAGCTACAGCCAATATGACCAATACCACTAAGATTTGTGGCAAATATTGACGACCCTTGGCAGGGCCGCCACCATTAAGCCTCATTTTGCTGGAAAATTACACCACCTAGCCTCCCAAGCTAGTTAGAGGAAGAAGAAAGGAGATAACCTTTAGTTTTCAGTTGAGAAGTGATGCCTTTTTGGAATTCATTGGCCAATATATTTATAGTTACACACCTTGAAAAGTAAAGAGCTATCTAAAGGACCAATTCCATTGCTCTGATTGATAATCAAAGTGTAAAATAATTATTAATAGCTCTTAACAGCTGGATCTACAAGTTTTCATTTTATTTATTGAAGTTCATCTCTGTATCACTTTGAATATTTCCCCATTATCTTTTAACAAGTAGTTTGTTACCTGCTATGAGAACACACAAAAACACATGCCATGAACTGGCTTAAGGGAAAGAAAATGCTATTTTTTAATATTTCCACTCTCTTGCTATTATGTTTTCAATAGCCAGGGTGTGGGCTGATAAGCATATCTCTGTATCAACCTACAAAACATAAACAACTAAACAAACTAGTGCTCATATTCTGTGATATTGAATTTTTTAGTGTTCAATAATTACAACTTTGACTTGTTTAGCCAAATTAATTAATCTATCTTCTCCATCTTTACTTGCCTGTTGATCTGTAGTGGGTAAGGATATATATATATATATATATATATATATTCTATATCGTGGACTCGCGCTAGCTGGTAAAAAACAAGAGTAATGTAGTTGGAGTTTATTACTGGTAAATGCTAAGGTGCGTTACTATGGGATTGTTTGAAACTCATACCAATTATTTACCAAATGCCCTATGCGACATGCTCAACATATTCCAAACCTAAGTGTGATACTTTTGTACTTCTCTGAATCTTCCTATTAGGATCCTTGGTTCCGCCACTGATCACATGCATGGTTAAAATGTTCAACTTTTTGAACACTAGTTGGCCGGTGCAAGAACCTTGATAACTTAAAAGCACAAATAGCCTTTTTTATGATGATGGATAAATGGATATGAAGTATATGTATGTTGATGGTTGATGGCTTCAAATTATTTGTTGCCTACTAGAAATGGTGGTCTAGAAACTTTGAACACCAACATTTATTTTGACTTCAAATTTGTGAACTCTTCATAACAAGTTTGATATTAGTGAACTTGAAAGATTGAGTAAACATGCTACATCGATTAACTACATTAATACAGTAAAAAGTTGTTATTTGTGATCGTCATAGAATATAAATCCTTTTTGTATTACGCATTTGCATAATCATAAGTGTTGAAATGGAACCATGAGGTCTCAGAGTTAAATTTCAATGTAGGTGGAAAGATTGGTGATTTTTGGCTTTTGTCCAAGCTTTAGTAGATAGAGTTATCCGATATCAGTATTGGTGAGAGCTAGAAAGTATCTCATGTTATTAGTCGAGGTACGTGCAAACTGGCCTAACTTAAGTTCATTAATTTATTCAGTTGACTTTGCATTTGTGCTGTTACGTTTCTTTGTTGTAATGTAAAGTACTTTGGAAGGATTTCTTTTCTTGTTCTTCGTTTCAATTTAGTTACTTTTTCCACGTCTTTTATCTTCTTTTATTTCGTTAAACATTTTTTCTCTTTGATTTGAAGTGGCACATACTAAAATTGAATTTTAACTTCTCTACTCTTTAACTACAAGGTTAGGTAATAGATAACTACATGTTGCGTGTTGTATCAAATTAAGTTACCTGCTCCACCCTGTGCAGGTTTTGTCAATTCTTTTGGGTTTCAGTGTTGTGATGTACCCTTTGGGGGAAGTATATCACGAGTTTGCTGGCATCCTGACTTGCGTAGATCAAGGGTAAACACTCATCGTTTTTGACATGGACTACTAGTGTATTCAATCCTGTTATGGATCTCTTGCCACATTCAAAAAAATAAAAAGGAAAATAGTTTTTCTTCCCTTTTATATTTTCATTTTAAAATTTTTTGGTAAGAAGTACCCCAGTGCATATTGTGCAAGCACAGAGGCGTGTTTTACTTATACATATCTTGAACTACTTCTACATTAAAACTATAGTAAAGATCTTAAACTAATTGTAGATATTTTCATTTTCAATTTATTTATATATATTTGGAGAAGACTAATTTAATTTGTTTGTAACATGTTTACAGAGGTAAAAGATAGAGGAAAAGAAGAAGAAAGTGAATATAATAAAATTGATCTTCTTATTGATTTGTGCACAAAGTACGTGAAGGTGTTACAAGAACAACATACAATAATAATTAATAAGAATAAATAAAAAGAGGACAATATCCTCAATACAAATAATAAGTTACAAAGAAACAAGCTCTAAGAAGCATCTAAGTCTAGATACGTTCATGTGAACGCACTAAGAAAACAATGTGCAAGAAGACCAAAAGAGAAGTAGAATCAAATATGTCCATGTCATGAAGAATCAATCCTTCAATTAAAAGATTGAACATCTTATTCCATAAATTAATTGCTTTGTACCATTGACGTTTGAATCTATTCCTCAAGAAGCCATCATTTATTTTGTGTTTCAAACTAAAATCTGAAAAGAAACAACCAAATAGCAGATTAGAGACTTAATTCAAACAAAAGAAGCAAAAAAGGTTGAATATCATATGAAAAATTTACAAATTTAAACAACTACTCACTTGATTGATTGTGGAGAATGACTGCACTCTTAAAACCTCTTAGTAGTGGACTGGTGGTGGTGGTGAAGCGTAAATGTACGCCGGTGGAGGAGGTGATTTCACTGGTGGAGGAGGTGAGCTGTAGTAATAAGGAGGAGGAGGAGACTTTACGGGTGGAGGTGGAGAGTGATAGTAGTAAGGAGGTGGTGGAGAAGGTGACGGTGGAGGAGGCGACTTGTAGTAGTAAGGTGGGGGTGGTGAAGGTGATGGTGGAGGAGGAGACTTGTAGTAGTAGGGTGGTGGAGGAGATGGGGATGGTGGTGGTGGTGACTTGTAGTAGTAGGGAGGCGGTGGAGAAGGTGACGGTGGAGGAGGTGACTTGTAGTAGTAGGGTGGAGGTGGTGAAGGTGATGGTGGAGGAGGAGACTTGTAGATGTAGGGTGGTGGAGGAGATGGCGATGGTGGTGGTGGTGATTTGTAGTAGTAGGGTGGTGGAGGAGATGGCGATGGTGGTGGTGGTGACTTATAGTAGTATGGTGGAGGGGGAGAAGGCGATGGAGGTGGAGGAGACTTGTAGTAGTATGGAGGTGGGGGAGATGGTGATGGTGGTGGAGGAGACTTGTAGTAATAAGGTGGTGGGGGTGATGGCGATGGTGGTGGTGGAGACTTGTAATAGTATGGTGGAGGAGGAGATGGTGACGATGGTGGTGGTGATTTATAATAGTATACAGGTGCGGGTTTTGGTGATGGTGGTGGAGGAGACTTGTAGTAGTAAGGAGGTGGGGGAGAAGGTGATGGTGGTGGTGGTGACTTATAATAGTACACAGGTGTAGGTTTTGGTGATGGTGGTGGTGGTGATTTGTAATAGTATACAGGTGCAGGTTTTGGCGATGGTGGAGGTGGAGATTTATAATAGTATACCGGTGCAGGTTTTTGGTGATGGTGGAGGTGGAGATTTGTAATAGTAATGTGGTGGAGACTTAGTTGGTGGTGGTGGAGATTTGTAATAGTAAGCAGGTGGTGGTGGAGACTTATAAACGTATGTCGGGGTTGGGGGAGGTGGTGACTTGTAAACGTATGTCGGAGTTGGAGGAGGTGGTGACTTGTAAACATATGTTGGTGATGGAGGAGGTGGTGACTTATAAATGTAAGTTGGTGATGGTGGTGGAGGTGATTTATAATAATACGGAGCAGGTGTAGGCTTGGGTTTTAGGCATTCTGCATAAGGTGTCTTAGAACCATAAGCAAATGGTTTTGCATAGAGAACAACTTCATATTTATTCTTTGACTTCACTTTGAGGTTAGCACCCTTTATTCCCCAATGAAGATTTGTAGGAATGCTACACTTTGAATCCTTAGGAGCATTGTGGAGTTTAGCCTTGCAAGCCTTTGCTCCATATTTGCTATATTCAAATCCTTCAACAGTGATGCTAAATTTGCCATTGATCTTAGTGGTGCCATAACTCACAATTTCTTTGTCACCGGCCTTGCAAGTCACTTCAACAACAGCACCTAATCCATGTAAAAAAACATTAATTAACACAAACAATTTATATATGAATTCTGATCAGAGCATAATGAACAAAGCAACAAAAAATAAAATATGTATAGTTAAACAGTTTTTTGATGATAAATTAAAAGAAAATAAAAAAATATGTGTGTAGTATAAACTATAAAGTCTATGGTACCTTTCAGGTGTTTCTTGTCGTGAGACATCTCTGGGTGCTTCCAATTATGGCATCTAAAACAATAGACTTTTCCGACAACTTTGACTACAAATTGATGATGTGGAGGATAGTAATGAGTTGGTGGTGGTGGTGAAGTATAGTAGTATGGTGGGGGAGAAGACTTCTTTGGTGGTGGTGGTGGTGACTTGTAGTTGTATGGAGTTGGAGGTGACTTAACTGGTGGTGGTGGGGAACTGTAGTGATATGGTGGAGGAGGTGATTTCTTTGGTGGTGGTGG
Organism: Solanum verrucosum; assembly: GCF_900185275.1. NCBI lineage: Eukaryota > Viridiplantae > Streptophyta > Magnoliopsida > Solanales > Solanaceae > Solanum > Solanum verrucosum. The sequence continues at coordinate 1,340,720 of NW_026020163.1, forward strand.
CGAGGAGTAGTAGTATGGAGGAGGTGGTGACTTAACAGGTGGTGGTGGAGAAGTGTAGTGATATGGTGGAGGAGGTGATTTCTTTGGTGGTGGTGGTGAGGAGTAGTAGTATGGCGGAGGGGGAGACTTCACTGGTGGTGGAGGAGAACTGTAATAGTACGGGGGAGGAGGTGATTTGACCGGTGGTGGTGGGGACTTGTAATAGTACGGTGGGGGTGGTGATGGGGAAGGTGGAGGAGGAGACTTGTAATAGTATGGTGGTGGTGGTGAAGGTGATGGAGGAGGTGGCGACTTGTAGTAATAAGGTGGTGGAGGAGAAGGTGAAGGTGGTGGTGGAGATTTGTAATAGTATGGTGGAGGAGGTGAAGGGGAAGGTGGCGGTGGAGACTTATAATAATATGGTGGAGGTGGTGATGGTGAAGGTGGAGGTGGAGACTTGTAGTAATATGGAGGTGGTGGTGAAGGTGATGGTGGAGGTGGAGACTTGTAGTAATATGGAGGTGGTGGTGAAGGTGATGGTGGAGGAGGAGATTTGTAGTAATATGGTGGAGGTGGTGATGGTGATGGAGGTGGTGGAGACTTATACACATAGGGTGGTGGTGGAGACGGTGAGGGAGGTGGTGGGGACTTATACACATATGGTGGTGGTGGAGATGGTGAAGGAGGGGGTGGAGACGTATACACATATGGAGGAGGTGGTGATGGTGAAGGAGGAGGAGGTGACTTATAAACATATGGAGGCGGGGTAGAAGGCGAGGGAGGAGGTGGAGATTTGTACTCATGCACTGGAGGTGGTGGAGAAGAGTATACATAAGGGTCTGCCGACACTACATTAGCAACAGCCAATATGGCCAATGCCACTAAGATTTGTGGTAAATATTGACGACCCTTGGCAGGGCCGCCATTGTTTAGTCTCATTTCGCTGGAAAATTACACCACCTAGCCTCCCAAATGTGGTTAGCTAGTTAGGAGAAGAAGAAAGAAGACAACTTTTAGTTTTTCAGTTGAGAAGTGATGCCTTTTGTGGACTCATTGGCCTATGTATTTATAATAAAATTTCTTGATAAAATATTTGTTAGTAAAGAGCAGTCTAAAAGGACTAATTCAATTGCTCTGATTGATAATCAAAGTGTAAAATATTATTAATATCTCTTAACAGCTGGATCTACAAGTTCTCATTTTATTAATTATATTCTCTCTCTGTATCAGTTTGAATATTTCCCCATTATCTTTTAACAAGTAGTTTGTTACCTGCTATGAGAACACACAAAAACACATGCCATGAACTGGCTTAAGGGAAAGAAAGTGCTATTTTTAATATTTCCACTCTCTTGCTATTATGTTTTCAATAGCCAGGGTGTGGGCTGATAAGCATATTTCTGTATCAACCTACAAAACTTAAAAGATTCATAATTTCAAAATACAAACAAACTAGTGCTCATATTCAATAATTACAACAACTTTGACTTGTTTAGCCAAATTAATTAATCTATCTTCCCCTGCTTTACTTGCCTGTTGATCTGTAGTGGGTAAGGATATATATATATTCTATGTCGTGGACTCGCGCTAGCTGGTAAAAAACAAGACTAATGTTGTTGGAGTTTATTACTGGTAAATGCTAAGGTGCGTTACTATGGGATTGTCTGAAACTCGTACCAATTATTTACCAAATGCCCTATGCGACATGCCCAACATATTCCAAACCTAAGTGTGATACTTTTGTACTTCTCTGAATCCCCCTATTAGGATCCTTGGTTCCGCCACTGATCACATGCATAGTTAAAATGTTCAACATATTAGCGAATAGATGAATTATTTTCTTTTTGGAACACTAGTTGGCCGGTGCAAGAACCTTGATAGCACAAATAGCCCTTTTTATGATGATGGATAAATTATATGTATGTTCATTGTTGATGGCTTAAAATTATTTGTTGCCTACTAGATATGGTGGTCTAGAAACTTTGAACACCAACATTTTCTTTGACATCAAATTGTTTCGACAAGTCTGAGTGTATTTTATGTATATACATTGTTAATACACATAACTTAAGCCTGAAAAAAAATAAAGAAGACCGAAAACACGGATTTGTACTTTTTGAATTAGTAGTAGTGCATGCCAAGTCTTAGCAAACGATTTCTTTTATAATCTTTTTGTATTACTCATTTGCATAATCACAAGTGTTGGAATGAGAATCATGAGATTTCAGGGTTAAATTTCAACGTAGGTAGAAATATTGGTGATTTTTGGCTTTTGTCCAAGCTTTGGTAGATAAGAGTTATCCGATATCAGTATTGGTGGGAGGTAACAAGTATCTCATGTAATTAGTCAAGGTACGTGCAAACTGGCCTGACTTAAGTTCAATAAAAGGATTTCTTTTCTTGTTCTTCGTTTCAATTTTAGTTACTTCTTCCATGTCTTTTATCTTCTTTATTTCGTTAATCAGTTATTAATTCTGATCTACTCAAGACAAAATATTGGAGGTGGATTGTTTAACTTTTCAGACATACAATAATATTTTACACATTATAAAAATATAAGAAGTATTGAAAAATTTGACCTTTGTAACATCAATGTAAAAGATTTCAGTTAAACATTTTTTCTCTTTAATTTGAGAAGGCGAATACTAAAATTGAATTTTAACTTCTCTACTCTGTAACTACCAGGTTATCTAATAGATAACTACATGTTGTGTGTTGTATCAAATTAAGCTACCTGCTCCACCTTGTGCAGGTCTTGTCAATTCCTTTGCGTTTCAGTCTTGTGATGTACTCTTTAGGGGAGTATATCACGAGTTAGCTGGCCTCCTGACTTGCATAGATCAAGGGTAAACAATCATCGTTTTTGACATGGACTACTAGTGTATTCAATCCTGTTATAGATCTCTAGCCACATTCAAAAAAAAGAAAAGAAAAATAGTTCTTCTTCCCTTTTGTATTTTCATTTTAAATTTTTTTGGTAAGAAGTACACCAGTGCATATTGTGAAAGCACAGAGGTGTGTTTTACTTATACATATCTTGAACTACTTCTACATTAAAACTAGGGAAAATGCATAAGTACCCCCAGCCTATGCCCAAAATCCCTAAGACACACCTAACCTTTACTAAGGTCCTATTACCCCGAACTTATTTTTTAATTAATTTTCTACCCCTTTACGGCCTACGTGGCACTATCCTTGAAAAAATTGTCAACACGCGCTGGGCCCACAAGATAGTGCCACATAGGCCGAAAAGAGATAAAAAATTATATATAAAATAAGTTGGGGGGTAATATGACCTTATTAAAAGTTAGGTGTGTCTCAGAGATTTTGGGCATAGGCTGGGGTTAGTTATGCATTTTCCCTTAAAAAGTATAGTAAAGATCTTAAACTAATTGTAGATATTTTCATTTTCAATTTATTTATATATATATTTGGAGAAGACTAATTTAATTTGTTTGCAACATGTTTACAGAGGTAAAAGATAGAGGAAAAGAAGAAGAAAGTGAATATAATAAAATTGATCTTCTTATTGATTTGTGCACAAAGTACATGAAGGTGTTACAAGAACAACATACAATAATAATTGATAAGAATGAATAAAAAGAGGACAATATCCTCAATACAAATAATAAGTTACAAAGAAACAAGATCTAAGAAGCATCTAAGCCTAGATACGTTCATGTGAACGCACTAAGAAAACAATGTGCAAGAAGACCAAAAGAGAAGTAGAATCAAATATGTCCATGTCATGAAGAATCAACCCTTCAATTAAAAGATTGAACATCTTATTCCATAAATTAATTGCTTTGTACCATTGACGTTTGAATCTATTCCTCAAGAAGCCATCATTTATTTTGTGTTTCAAACTAAAATCTGAAAAGAAACAACCAAATAGAAGATTAGAGACTTATTTCAAACAAAAGAAGCAAAAAAGGTTGAATATCATATGAAAAATTTACAAATTTAAACAACTACTCACTTGATTGATTGTGGAGAATGACTGCACTCTTAAAACCTCTTAGTAGTGGACTGGTGGTGGTGGTGAAGCGTAAATGTACGCCGGTGGAGGAGGTGATTTCACTGGTGGAGGAGGTGAGCTGTAGTAATAAGGAGGAGGAGGAGACTTTACGGGTGGAGGTGGAGAGTGATAGTAGTAAGGAGGTGGTGGAGAAGGTGACGGTGGAGGAGGCGACTTGTAGTAGTAAGGTGGGGGTGGTGAAGGTGATGGTGGAGGAGGAGACTTGTAGTAGTAGGGTGGTGGAGGAGATGGGGATGGTGGTGGCGGTGACTTGTAGTAGTAGGGAGGCGGTGGAGAAGGTGACGGTGAAGGAGGTGACTTGTAGTAGTAGGGTGGAGGTGGTGAAGGTGATGGTGGAGGAGGAGACTTGTAGATGTAGGGTGGTGGAGGAGATGGCGATGGTGGTGGTGGTGATTTGTAGTAGTAGGGTGGTGGAGGAGATGGCGATGGTGGTGGTGGTGACTTGTAGTAGTATGGTGGAGGGGGAGAAGGCGATGGGGGTGGAGGAGACTTGTAGTAGTATGGAGGTGGGGGAGATGGTGATGGTGGTGGAGGAGACTTGTAGTAGTAAGGTGGTGGGGGTGATGGCGATGGTGGTGGTGGAGACTTGTAATAGTATGGTGGAGGAGGAGATGGTGATGGTGGTGGTGGTGATTTATAATAGTATACAGGTGCGGGTTTTGGTGATGGTGGTGGAGGAGACTTGTAGTAGTAAGGAGGTGGGGGAGAAGGTGATGGTGGTGGTGGTGACTTATAATAGTACACGGGTGCAGGTTTTGGTGATGGTGGTGGTGGTGATTTGTAATAGTATACAGGTGCAGGTTTTGGTGATGGTGGAGGTGGAGATTTATAATAGTATACCGGTGCAGGTTTTGGTGATGGTGGAGGTGGAGATTTGTAATAGTAATGTGGGGGAGACTTAGTTGGTGGTGGTGGAGATTTGTAATAGTAAGCAGGTGGTGGTGGAGACTTATAAACGTATGTCGGGGTTGGGGGAGGTGGTGACTTGTACACATATTTTGGTGATGGAGGTGGTGGTGACTTGTAAACATAAGTCGGTGTTGGAGGTGGAGGAGATTTATAATAGTATGGAGCAGGTGTAGGCTTGGGTTTTAGGCATTCTGCATAAGGTGTCTTTGAGCCATAACCAAATGGTTTTGCATAGAGTACAACTTCATATTTATTCTTTGACTTCACTTTGAGGTTAGCACCCTTAATTCCCCAATGAAGATTTGTAGGAATGCTACACTTTGAATCCTTAGGAGCATTGTGGAGTTTAGCCTTGCAAGCCTTTGCTCCATACTTGCTATATTCAAATCCTTCAACAGTGATGCTAAATTTGCCATTGATCTTAGTGGTACCATAACTCACAATTTCTTTGTCACCGACCTTGCAAGTCACTTCAACAATAGCACCTAATCCATTATAAAAGAAACATTAATTAACACAAAAACAATTTATATATGAATTTTGATCAGAGCATAATGAGCAAAGCAACAAAAAATAAAATATGTATAGTTAAACAAATTTTGATGATAAATTAAAAGAAAATAAAAAATATGTGTGTAGTATAAACTATAAAGACTATGGTACCTTTCAGGTGTTTCTTGTCGTGAGACATCTCTGGGTGCTTCCAATTATGGCATCTAAAACAATAGACTTTTCCGACAACTTTGACTACAAATTGATGATGTGGAGGATAGTAATGAGTTGGTGGTGGTGGTGAAGTATAGTAGTATGGTGGGGGAGAAGACTTCTTTGGTGGTGGTGGTGGAGACTTGTAGTAGTATGGAGTTGGAGGTGACTTAACTGGTGGTGGTGGGGAACTGTAGTGATATGGTGGAGGAGGTGATTTCTTTGGTGGTGGTGGCGAGGAGTAGTAGTATGGAGGAGGTGGTGACTTAACAGGAGGTGGTGGAGAAGTGTAGTGATATGGCGGAGGAGGTGATTTCTTTGGTGGTGGTGGTGAGGAGTAGTAGTAAGGTGGAGGGGGAGACTTCACTGGTGGTGGAGGAGAACTGTAATAGTACGGGGGAGGAGGTGATTTAGCCGGTGGTGGTGGGGACTTGTAATAGTACGGTGGGGGTGGTGATGGGGAAGGTGGAGGAGGAGACTTGTAATAGTATGGTGGTGGTGGTGAAGGTGATGGAGGAGGTGGAGACTTGTAGTAATAAGGTGGTGGAGGAGAAGGTGAAGGAGGTGGTGGAGATTTGTAATAATATGGTGGAGGAGGTGAAGGAGAAGGTGGCGGTGGAGACTTATAATAATATGGTGGAGGTGGTGATGGTGAAGGCGGTGGTGGAGATTTGTAATAGTATGGTGGTGGAGGTGACGGTGAAGGTGGAGGTGGAGACTTGTAGTAATATGGAGGTGGTGGTGAAGGTGATGGTGGTGGAGGAGATTTGTAGTAATATGGTGGAGGTGGAGATGGTGAAGGAGGTGGGGGAGACTTATACACATAGGGTGGTGGTGGAGACGGTGAGGGAGGTGGTGGGGACTTATACACATATGGTGGTGGTGGAGATGGAGAAGGAGGAGGAGGTGAATTATAAACATATGGAGGCGGGGGAGAAGGTGAGGGAGGAGGTGGAGATTTGTACACATATGGTGGTGGTGGAGACGGAGAAGGAGGTGGTGGTGATTTGTACTCATACACTGGAGGTGGTGGAGAAGAGTATACATAAGGGTCTGCCGACACTACATTAGCAACAGCCAATATGGCCAATGCCACTAAGATTTGTGGCAAATATTGACGACCCTTGGCAGGGCCGCCATTGTTAAGCCTCATATCGCCGGAAAATTACACCACCTAGCCTCCCAAATGTGGTTAGCTAGTTAGGAGAAGAAGAAAGAAGACAACTTTTAGTTTTTCAGTTGAGAAGTGATGCCTTTTGTGGACTCATTGGCCTATGTATTTATACTAAAATTTCTTGATAAAATAGTTGTTAGTAAAGAGCTGTCTAAAAGGACTAATTCAATTGCCCTGATTGATAATCAAAGTGTAAAAATAAACATTAACAGCTGGATCTACAAGTTTTTTCATCTTATTTATTAAAGTCATCTTTGTATCACTTTGAATATTTCCATATTATCTTTATAACAAAGTAGTTTGTTACCTGCTACATAGAAAATGAGAAACAACATAGGAATGTGCAAAGAGATTGATTGATAGTTTTTAATATTTCCACTCTCTTGACATATTTTTTTGTTTGGTTAACCTTTACATGTTGCCACATGGAAGCATCTTATAAATAGTGAGATCATACAATTATTTGGTCTTTTTGTCGGTTTCCTTGTTATTGTATTTTTTTAGCAGCCCTAATTGTAGTGTGGTTGACTTTAAAAACGATTTGGAATTTGAGTTTTATAGGTTCGAAATGCTGTTCATTTTATCGACCATTTGAGTTATTGAGTCGTTAATATTTGTACATATATATACAACATAATATATACTCGGAATTCGGATAGTGAGTACAAAACAGACGATTTTAAAGCGGACTCTTCATTAGATAAAGAAGAGATCTTCAAGATTTCATAATTTCCTGTCGAATTTATTCAAATTCCAAGAAGTCTTTACTTGTTTATTTAATTTAATTAACAAAAAACCTCTTTTTTTTGTTTTTCATCCGGTGTCCAGTACTCACATTGGACTAAATCTGGAGTCGCGTCGGGAAGTTCCATATTAGGTGTAAATCACTCCCTAACAAAGACGACTTCGTATCCAAGAAGACTTGAACTTAGCGCCCCTAATAGCTTATATGTTGCATCCACCCCTAATTTTGGATTTCCAAAAAGTTTTTATTTTTTTAATTTATTCTGACAATGTTTATTTTTTTATACTGTCAAAGTATTTAAGATTAAAATACAGCTTGTAGAAGGCGGCTATTAGTTAATATATCTTAAACGCCAGTTAATCCAATGTCAGAAGCACCTTCTAATTAGTAGATTCTACTCTTAAATAAGAGAATAATTGTTTGTGAGATTAGATGAGTTTTAAAAAAATCTATTTTGGTGGATGGCTTAATTGAACTTCCTCCATCGTAAAATTATATTGTATGAACAAGGTTAAAATAATATCGAAACCCCTGTGACTTCTTTTCTCTTTTGCAATGCAATATGTGATGTATGATGCCTAAGCAAGACGTGTCCTCGACCTAATGGATTTGGATGCTACTTGCTTTTAGTGACTTGATGGTTCACAATTTTTGCGATTCATGCCCTAATATCGCATATGGCTATGTTCTTCATTCGTGTGTGAGCCGAGATATGTTATAGGTGTGACAATTTTACATTTTTAGGTGACAACTTACACTATCAACTTAACAAGGATAGGTCGGATTAGGAACGATTCTTTACTGGAGAAATCTAGATCACTATTTTTGAAATATCAAGAAATTCCTTTGCGTGCATCGTTTAGTGTGCAAGATAGCTATTTTTGTCACTATTTTGGGGCATTAAGGGGTCACAAATTAGGAAAGCACAATTTTCTAAATTTTTTGTATGTGTTCCATTAATTTTTGGGAATATTACTAATTTGTTTTGTTTGACCCAAACTTTTTAAGTACCATACGTAATGACCTATCGAACCATATTTGTTGCCTCTAGAGGATGCTCACCACTTTTGTAATCCTTTAGAGGTCACGAAAATGGTTTCTAATTTTTTTTTAATTTTCCCGGTGTGTTAGTCGATAATTTTTTGAAAATATGACGCCACTTTTTTAGTTTCTAGGGGTCACTCAACAAGAATTATGTGATTTTCGTAGTTTTTGGTGAGTTTTAGCCCATGAGTTTTTTGGTAATATGGATTACAAAAACTTTTTTGTCAAATCCTTTATAGAATCATCCATAATGACCCGGGGAACAACTCCCATGATCCATGATACTTATTTTAGCATTTAGGAGTCACTCAACAAGAATTAAGCGATTTTACAATTTTTCGTGTGTGTTAGTTCATGAATTTGTGTTGATACAAATTTCAAGAACTTTTTTGTCAAAATCTTCACAAAACCATCCATAATTACCTGGGTAACAATTCCAATAGCCTTACCATGATCCACACCATTTTTTTAGTATTTAGAGGCCACTCAACAAGAATTAGATGAATTTCTCAGTTTTTCGTGTGCGTTAGCTCATGCATCTTTTGGTGATATTGGCCAATTTACATAAATAAGATGATTTTCTCAGTTTTTTGTGAGACTGTATGTACTGCTCCCTCAACTTCCTACGAAGGTTCCAAAAAGGTTTCACAAAGAAATCATCCGGAAGCCATATCACCAAAATATTCATGGGCTAACACACACAAAAGACTCAAAATTGTCTAATTCCTATAAATTGCCCCCTAAGTGCCCAAAATGGACTCCGAAAATGGTGAGATTGTACATATTGCTCTCCCAACTCCCTACTGAGGGTTCCATAAAGGTTTCATAAAGAAATTGTCTGGAAGCCGTATCACCAAAATTTCCATTGGCTAACACACGAAAAGTTGCCTAATTCATGTAAATTGGCCCCTAAATATCCAAAATGGACTCTACAATGGTGATATTGTACGTAATTCTACCCCAAATCCCTACAGAGGGTTGCGTAATGGTTTCACAAAGAAAATAGTCTGGGGGCCATTTAGACACAATATTAATGGGCTAACAATCATAAAAAAGCTGAGAAAATCTCCCAATTTCTGTAAATTTCCCCCAAAATGCCCAAAATAGACTCTGAAAATAGTTAGACTGTACGTATTGATCCTCCAACTCCCTACGAAGGGTTACATAAAGATTTCACAAAGAAATCGTCTAGAAGTCGTATCACCAAAATATTCATAGGCTAAACGCACACGAAAAATTGAGAAAATTGCCTAATTCCTGTAAATTGGCCTCGAAATACCTAAAATGGACTCTAAAAATGGTGATATAGTACTTACTTTTCCCCCAACTACCTATGAAGTGTTCCGTAAATATTTCGCAAAGAAATCGTCTGAAAGTCATATCACCAAAATTCATAAGCTAACACACATAAAAATTGAGAAGATCGTCTAATTCTTGTAAATTGCACCCTAAATACCCAAAATTGACTCTAAAAATGGTGAGACTGTACGTACTACTCCCCCAACTCCCTACGGAGGTTTCAATAAAAGTTTCACAAAGAAATCGTTCGGAAGTCATATCACCAAAATATTTATGGGGTAACACACACGAAAAATTGATAAAATCGCCTAATTCTCGTAAATTGCCCCCATAAATTCCCAAAATGGACTTCAAAAATGGTTAGATTGTACGTACTGCTCTCTCAAATCCCTATGGAGGGTTTAATAAAGGTTTTACAAAGAAATCGTCTGGAAGCCGTATCACCAAATATTCAAAGGCTAACACATGAAAGATTGAGAAAATTGAGAAAATTGTTTGATTCCTATAAATTGCGCCCTAAATACCCAAAATGGACTCTAATGGTGATACTGTACGTACTTCTTCCCCAACTCCCTATGGAGGATTCCTTAGAGGTTTGGAAAAAAAATCATCTAGAAGTCATATTACCAAAATTTAATCATGGGCTAACACACACAAAAAATTGAGAAAATCGCCTAATTCTTGTAAATTGCCCCATTAATATCCAAAATGGACTTTGAAAATGGTGAGACTATATGTACTGTTCCCCCGAATCCCTATATAAGGTTCCATAAATATTTCGCAAAGAAATTGTCCAGAAGCCATATCACTAAAATATTCATGGCTAACACACACAAAAACTGAGAAAATCACCTAACACCTGTTAATTGCCTCATAAATACAAAAAAATGGACTTTGAAATGGGAAGACTATACGTATTGCTCCCCTAACTTTCTACGAAGGGTTCGTAAAGGTTTCATAAAGAAATCGTCTTGAAGCCATATCACCAAAATATTCATGGCTAACACACACAAAAATTTGAGAAAATCGCCTAACTACTGTAAATTGGCCCCTAAATGCCCAAAATGGACTTTGAAAATGGTGAGAGTGTACGTACTGCTCCCCCAACTCCCTATGTAGGGTTACATACAGATTTCACAAAGAAATCGTTTGGAAGCCGTGTCACCAAAATATTTATAGGTTAACACACATGAAAGATTGAAAAAATTGGCTAATTCTTGTAAATTGGCCTCTAAATACCCAAAATGGACTATAAAAATGGTAATACTCTACGTACTTATCCCCCAACTCCCTATAGAGGGTTCCGTAGAGGTTTCATAAATAAATCGTCTGAAAGCCGTAGCACCAAAATATTCATGGGTTAACACACAAAAAACTGAGAAAATAGCCTAATTCTTGTAAATTACCCCCTAAACGCCCAAAATGGACTCTGATAATGGTAAGATTGTACGTACTGCTCCCCCAACTCTCTACGGAGGGTTCCATAAAGGTTTCAGAAAGAATTCTCCCGAAAGTCATATCACCAAAATATTCCTAGGCTAACCCACAAATTGAGAAAATCGCCTAATTCCTAGAAATTCCCCCCTAAATACCCAAAATGGGCTTCGAAAATTGTGAGACTAGATGTACTGCTCCCCAAACTCCCTACAGAGGGTTCCAGAAAGGTTTCGCAAATAAATCATCTGAAAGCTATAGTATAATAATATTCATGGGCTAACATATAAAAACAAACTGAGAAAATTGTCTTAATTCCTATAAATTTGGCCTTAAATGCCAAAAAAGGACTCTGAAAATGGTGAGACTCTACGTACTTCACCTCCAATCCCTACGAAGGGTTCCATAAAGGTTTCACAAAGAAATCGTCTGTAAGTTATATCACCAAATTATTCATGGGCTAATACATACAAAAATAATATATGAGAAAATCACCTAATTAAGGTAAATTGGCCTTTAAATGCCTAAAATTGGCTCCGAAAATGGTGAGACTGTACGTATTGCTCCCCCAACTCCTTATTGGGGGGGGGGGGGTTCCATAAAGATTTCACAAACAAATCATCACGAAGCTGTATCACCAAAATATGCGTAGGCTAACACACACGAAAAATTGAGAGATCACCTAATTACTATAAATTGGCCCCTAAATACCCAAAATGGACTCTAAAAATGGTGATATTGTACGTACTTCTCCCCCAAATCCCTACGGAGGGTTTGGTTGAGGATTCACAAAGAAATCATTCGGAAGCCATATCCCAAAAATATTCATGGGCCAACCGCACACAAAATTTGAGAAAACCGCTTAATTATTGTAAATTGTCCCCTAAATGCCCGAAGAAAATGATGAGACTGTACGTATTGCTCCTTCAACTCCCTACGGACGATTCTGTAAAGGTTTCGCAAAGAAATCATCCAGAGGCCATATCACCAAAATATTCATGGGCTAACACATACAAAAAAATTGAGAAAATTACTGAATTCCTGTAAATTGCCCCCTAAATAGCCAAAATGAACTTCGAAAATGATGAGACGGTACATACTGCTCCTTCAACTCCCTACGAAGAGTTCCACAACGGTTTCACAAAGAAATCGTATAGAAGCCATATCACCAAGATATTCCTTGGCTAACACACACAAAATTAAGAAAATTATCGACTTTTCTAAATTACCCTAAAAATACCAAAAATAAACTTAAAAAATGGTGAGACTCTATGTACTGCTCCCCAACTCCTTACGAAGAAGTCTATAAAGGCTTCACAAAAAATCATCTGAAAGTCGTATCACCAAAATATTCAAAGACTAACACACACGAAAAATTGAGAAAATTGCCTAATTTCTGTAAATTGGCCTCTAAATACCCAAAATGGACTCTAAAAATGGTAATTACTAGATGAAATTCTCCCCCAACTCCCTACGGAGGGTTCCATTGAGGTTTCACAAGGAAATCGTTCGGAAGTCATATCCAAAAAATATTCATGGGCTAACACACACAAAAAATGGAGAAAATCACATAATTCTTGTAAATTACCCCTTAAATCCCCAAAATGGACTCTGAAAATGGTGAGACTGTAGGTACTGCTCCCTCAACTCCCTACGGAGTGTTCCATAAAATTTTCGCAAAGAAATCGTCCATAAGTCATATCACTAAAATATTCATAGGCTAACACACACAAATAACTGAGAAAATTGCTTAATTCTTGTAATACCCCCCTAAATGCCAAAAAGGGACTCTAAAAATAGTGAGACTATACGTACTGCTCCCCAAATTTCCTATAGAGGGTTTCGTAAAAGTTTCACAAAGAAATCATTCGGAAGCCATATCACCAAAATATTCATGGGTTAATACACACAAAAAACTAAGAAAATCGCCTAATTCTTGTAAATTGCCCCCCTAAATGCCCAAAATGGACTCTGAAAATCGTGAGACTGTACGTATTGCTCCCCCTATGAAGGGTTACATAAAGGTTTCACAAAGAAATTTTACGGAAGCCATATCACCAAAATATTCATAGGCTAATAATATACACGAAAATTTGATAAAATCGTTTAATTCATGTAAATTGGCCCATAGCCCAAAATGGACTCTGAAAATGGTGAGACTGTACGTATTGCTCTCACAAAATGGTGAGACTGTAAGTACTGCTCCCACAACTCGTCAAGAAGCTATATCACCAAAATATTCATAGGCTAACACACACAAAAAATTGAGAAAATTGCTTAATTACTGTAAATTGGCCCTTAAATATCCAAAATAGACTCTAAAAATGGTGATAATGTATGTACGTCTCCCCCAACTCCCTACGGAGGGTTTCGTAGAGGTTTCGCAAAGAAATCAATGGAAAGTCATATCACCATAATATTAGTGAACTAACACACACAAAATAGTGGGACTATAGACTATGCTTTCCTCAACGTCCTCATAAAGTTTTATCTAAAAAAATGTCTTCCTTAGTGGACGAACAGTGGGATCACAAAAGCAAAAATAATAAAATAATGAATTTGGAAAAAAGAATTTGACTAAAATCTTATACATTAATCATCAATGTTAAGAAGGTCTATAATTTTCATTATAATTCTTTAATATAGTTTTTCTTTGAATTTTTTTAAAAAATATTGTGTCCAAAAAGTTAATCAATCCACGTCTAATATTCTTTCGTGGTTTATTTATATATTAAAACTTTTTTAAAATAAAAAGAAGAGACGTACCAGTATGGGAGCAAAGTCAACTGATAATAAAATAAATGAATTTATGTTTTGTTTGAAATATATATAGTGATAATCGATTTTTTTTGTTTTGTTATATTACAGAGCAAATTTTCTTATAATTATAGAGTTCAAGTTAATTTACGTGAATCTCATCTAATTTCCCGGATACTTATTTTTTCCATCATTAGATGTACTAATTACTTAATTCTATCCACTTTACCTCCGCAATATAAAACATTCAACTCATGAAACATACTATAAGCTTTATTGTAAAATTATGAAGTATATATTCTTATAATTTTTACTAAAGAAATATTACCAATCAATGTTCAGCAAACAAATTTACCTATAATTACCTAATTATATATAGATATTTTTTACTCTACATATAATTTAGGGAAAAGGGTCAAAAATACCCTTCAACTTTGGTTTATTGTTTGACTTTACCCTCGCCGTTAAGATGAAGTTAAATTTACCCTCACCGTTACTAATTTCACCAAAATTACCCCTCAAATGGATGGAAAGCCCCAAATCAACTAAAATTACCCAATTTTGATTAAAATGACCCGATTTCTCTTTTAATCTGAACCCGACCCACGAATTCATACCAAATTAAAACCCTAAATCCATTTCTCTAATCTTCCTCTCCTTCCTCAGTTGAAATACCCTATTATAGAGGCAAAAAAGCTCAACTACAATATCATTCTCCTTCTCCTCACAAGGTAAGTCATTTTCTATTGAGTTAATTTCATTTTATTATGCTAATGGATATTTAACAATGAAAGTTGCTAGCATATCACATTAGCGGGTAATTGAAAATAAATAATTTGTAATTTCGATCGGTAATTTTAGAGAAACTTTTGTGTTTTTTTCATTTCAGAAATAGAGTTGATTGATCAATGATGAAGATCGAGGTGGGAAAATCGACTATGGTGTAGCCTGTGACTGAGATGCCGCAACTAAGGCTGTGGAACTCTGTGGGAAAATCAACGATGGTGTAGCCTGTGACGGAGACTCCGCAACCGAGGTTGTGGAACTCTAATGTGGATTTGGTGGTGCCTAATTTCCACACACCAGTGTTTGTTTCTATAGGCCAACAAGATCCCTAAATTTTTTTGACCGAAAGGTGCTTAAGGAGGTATTAAGCAAAGCTCTACTGCTGTTTTATCCGATGGGTGAGAGGCTGTGCAGGGACGAAGATGGCCATATTGAGATTGATGGTAAGGGCCAAGGTGTGTTGTTTTGCAGAAGTTGAGTGATGGTGTGGTGGATGATTTTGGTGATTTTGCACCGACGTTAGGGCTTCAAGGCTTATTCCGACAGGTGATTACTCAGAAGGAATGCAATCTTATGCTCTCTTAGTGTAATGGGTAAAAGAGATTGGGTTTTAGGTTAGAGGGGTCGGGGCATTGGGTTTAAAATGGGGAATGGGTCCTTTTTTAAAATTCGGGTTAATTTGGGTCAATTTTGGGGATTCTGTCCATTTGAGGGGTAATTTTGGTGAAATTAGTAACGGTGAGGGTAAATTTAACTTCATTTTAACGGCGAGGGTAAAGTCAAACAATAAACCAAAGTTGAAGGGTATTTTTGACCTTTTTCCCTATAATTTAATGTCTAACTTAAATCCTCATACAAAAATGACAAAAAAATGTGTACTGATAAAGAAAATATGGAGTACCTAAAGTACTGATTTGTACTTTTTTCCAAGTCTCAAAAAATTAAACACTCTTTAATAAACTTATTAGGTATTAATAGTTAGTATTAATTGAAAACAACAGAAATTGATTTTTAATAACTTAGTTCATGAACAAATGGTTCTAAAATTAATTAATAAAAAGATTTCAAAATTAAATAAATAGTCAAACTTATTTTTAAGTATATCACAAAATATAATGGAGTAGTTGAAACATTTCAATATCAAAGAAATCAACGTTTATAGTTGGCAACAAGTAAAATCCACATACTTGAAGCCATGCATCCGTCATAGGAAGGTTCTTTTTCATTCCGTGTTTGGTGTTCGCTTTTGAGTCCGCTTTATCTGAATTCATATTGGAAAATTTCATGTTAGCGAGTAAAATACTTCCTATTAAAGGTGACTTCAAACTCAGAACTTGAACTCGAACTCGAGACATCTGAGGAGGAATATTTACTAATTACCATTCTACCACAATCTTTGGTTTAAGTTTATTTACCACTAATGAACTAAAGAAACAAGAATACAATTTTTTATTTTTTTTAAACTATGTGTATGATTATCATTCAATTATATATTATTATTGATACTTGTAGGTCTCAAACTGTAAATGTCCATGAGATAGAGGCAACACATGGAAACCAAAATGGTAAGAGAGTGGAAATATTGAAAATTAGCAATCATTTTCCCTTAGCAACATTTTGTGGCATGTGAAGTGATATGCCACTTTGCACATTCATATGTTGTTCTCATGATTTTCTTTATAGCAAGTAAATGATGTGAAAATAATTCAAAGTGATCAAGAAGTGGAGTTTTTATAAGTAAAATTAGAATATGTTACATATTTTTTTACATTTGAATTGGTCCTTTAGACAGAGCTACCTCTAAAGGTGTTTTACTATAAATACATAGGCAAGTGAATCCCACAAAGGCATCACTTCTCAACTGAAAAACTTAAGGTTATCTCCTTTCTTCTTACTCTAACTAGCCACATTTGGGAGGTTAGGTGGTGTAATTTTCCGACGAAATGAGGCTTCAAGGTGACGGCCCTGCCAAGGGTCGTCAATATTTTCCACAAATATTAACGGCGTTGGTTATATTGGTTGTTGCTAATGTAGTGTCGGCAGACCCTTATGTATACTCTTCTCCACCACCTCCAACGTATGAGTACAAGTCACCACCGCCTCCTTCTCCTTCTCCACCACCACCTTATGTGTACAAATCTCCACCTCCTCCTTCTCCATCTCCACCTCCACCATACGTGTATACGTCTCCACCCCCTCCATCACCATCTCCACCACCACCATATGTGTATAAGTCTCCACCACCTCCATCGCCATCTCCACCTCCACCATATTATTACAAATCTCCTCCTCCACCATCACCTTCACCACCACCTCCGTATTACTACAAGTCTCCACCTCCACCTTCACCATCACCTCCACCGCCATACTATTACAAATCTCCACCTCCTCCCTCACCATCACCACCCCACCATATTACTATAAGTCTCCACCTCCTCCATCACCTTCACCTCCACCACCATACTATTACAAATCTCCACCACCTCCTTCGCCTTCTCCTCCACCACCTTATTACTACAAGTCTCCTCCACCACCATCTTCATCACCACCACCACCATACTATTACAAGTCTCCTCCTCCACCATCCCCATTACCACCCCCACCATACTATTACAAGTCTCCACCACCACCTTCTAAATCACCTCCTCCCCCCTACTATTACAATTCTCCGCCACCACCAGTGAAGTCTCCCCCTCCACCATATTACTACTCCTCACCACCACCACCAAAGAAATCACCTCCTCCACCATATCACTACACTTCCCCACCACCACCTGTTAACTCACCACCTCCTCCATACTACTACTCCTCTCCACCACCACCCAAGAAATCACCTCCTCCACCATATCATTACACTTCTCCACCACCACCTGTTAAGTCACCACCTCCTCCTTACTACTACAACTCTCCACCACCACCTGTTAAGTCACCACCTCCTCCATACTACTACAAGTCTCCACCACCACCAACTCATTACTATCCTCCACATCATCAATTTGTGGTCAAAGTTGTCGGAAAAGTCTATTGCTTTAGATGTTATGATTGGAAGCACCCAAAAATGTCTCACGGCAAGAAACACCTGAAAGGTACCATAGTCTTTATATCATGCCTGCTTTCTTTATTTTCTCTTAATTTGTCATAAGATAAATTATCCAACTATATATTCTCCTTTTTGTTGCTTTGTACTATATGCCTTTATCATAATTCATAAATGTGTCTCGTTTTATTTGAATCTTCAATCCTCTTTTGTTGTCATCCATATCTATAGTTAAAATTAAGATTTTAAAACGTCAAGACAATTTATAAGGCAACAACTATAAATATAGGGCATAGTTCTGCAGTTTGTGTTAATTAATGTATTATTTCTGTTTTCACATGGATTTAGGGGCTGTTGTTGAAGTAACTTGCAAGGCTGGTGACAAGAAAATTGTGACTTATGGCACCACTAAGATCAATGGCAAATTTAGCATCACAGTTGAAGGATTTGAATATAGCAAATATGGAGCAAAGGCTTGCAAGGCTAAACTCCACAATGCTCCTAAGGATTCAAAGTGTAGCATTCCTACAAATCTTCATTGGGGAATTAAGGGTGCTAACCTCAAAGTGAAGTCAAAGAATAAATATGAAGTTGTTCTCTATGCAAAACCATTTGCTTATGGTTCTAAGACACCTTATGCCGAATGCAAAAAGCCCAAGCCTACACCTGCTCCATACTACTACAAATCTCCTCCACCTCCATCACCGACTTATGTTTATAAGTCACCACCTCCTCCATCACCAAAGTATGTGTATAAGTCTCCACCACCACCTGCTTACTTTTACAAATCTCCGCCACCACCAACTAAGTCTCCACCACCTCATTATTATTACAAGTCTCCACCTCCACCATCACCAAAACCTACACCAGTATACTATTACAAATCTCCGCCCCCACCAACTAAGTCTCCACCACCTGCATATTATTACAAGTCTCCACCTCCACCATCACCAAAACCTGTGCCAGTATACTATTATAAATCTCCGCCGCCACCAACTAAGTCTCCACCACCTCCATATTACTACAAGTCTCCACCTCCACCATCACCAAAACCTGTGCCAGTATACTATTATAAATCTCCGCCCCCACCAACTAAGTCTCCACCACCTCCATATTACTACAAGTCTCCACCTCCACCATCACCAAAACCTGCACCAGTATACTATTATAAATCACCCCCACCCCCGTCACCATCACCACCTCCACCTTACTACTACAAGTCTCCACCACCACCATCACCTTCTCCCCCACCTCCCTACTACTATAAGTCTCCTCCACCACCATCGTCATCTCCTCCTCCACCCTACTACTACAAGTCCCCTCCTCCACCATCTCCATCACCACCTCCACCATACTACTACAAGTCACCACCACCACCATCGCCGTCTCCTCCACCACCCTATTACTACAAGTCACCACCACCACCATCGCCATCTCCTCCACCACCATACTACTACAAGTCTCCACCACCACCATCACCATCACCTCCACCACCCTACTACTACAAGTCTCCTCCACCCCCATCGCCTTCTCCCCCTCCACCATACTACTACAAGTCACCACCACCACCTTCCCCATCTCCTCCACCACCCTACTACTACAAGTCTCCTCCACCACCATCCTCATCACCTCCCCCACCCTACTACTACAAGTCCCCTCCTCCACCATCGCCTTCTCCTCCACCACCTTACTACTACCACTCTCCACCTCCACCGGTTAAGTCTCCTCCTCCACCCTATTACTACAACTCACCTCCTCCACCCGTGAAATCACCTCCTCCACCAGTATACGTTTATGCTTCTCCACCACCTCCAACTCACTACTAAGTATTTCTTGGAGCTCAACCATTCTCCGAATCAATCAAGTGAGCATCTATTTGAATTGTGATATTTTTTTTATATAAGACTTTTTTTTCTTCCAAATAAATCTCTAATCTTCTATTTGGTTGTTTCTATTCAGATTTCAATTTGATGCACAAAATAAAGAATGGTTTCTTGAGGGAAAGATTCAAACTTCAATGGCAGAAATCAATTAATTTTTTGAATGAGATCTTCTATTTTACAATTGGAAGATTGATACTTCATGACATGGACCAGTTTGCTTCAACTTCTCCTCTGGCCCTCTTGCTCATTGTTCTCACTGCTTGTTCATGGAGAAATAGCTTCAATAACTTAATTATTCCTTACAATAAGTTATTATTTATTGGTTCTTGAGTTTTAATGTTTTATTCCTTTACCCATTCATTTCCTATTAGTTATTGTATGTTGTTTTCTTGTACTTTGTACTTCGTGTACAAATCATGAATAAGAAGATTAATTTTGTTATATTCACTACTTTTTTTAAACAAATGAGTCGAGCCTATTTACACAACGTCATTTAAGGCGCAACTATCTTCTTTTAAACTTTGCATATATATATGTAGCCAATTAATTAAGAGTGCGGCTTTTAATATTAAAATAGTTATTGTTGTTGCAAGCTTGAAGCGCGAGTTAAATCAAGCGAGTGTTATTGAAAAAAACTAGTTTTCTTCTTTCGAAAGTTCTTATATACAAGATTTTACGGAGTAATTTTGAACACCAACTAAAGATTAACATTATTATAAGCTTGATGTAAGGCTTCATAACATTTTGTAATAATGTTTGAAATATGTTTACAAACATACGATATGATATAAGACTTAGACCAAATAAATGCATGAGATCCGAGATCTCCATACACAAATGCATGAAGTTCAATCATATATGCATGAACTTCATGTGAATATATCTAAGTTTTACCAAGTCAAACTTAAAATGTATATATTTGAAAGTCAGACTCGCCTAAAGTTGATTTAAAACACTTAAAAGATATTAGGTCTTGAAATGGGCTATATGTGTAGTTTGACCATAAAATAAGTGGATGGACTTGTCCAATGCTTAAAAAGAGCCAAAATTTTAACACTTATTTTTTGGAGATTGATTTAAAAATACTTCAAGGTGTGGAGCTTCGATAAGGGTCTAGGGCAATAAACGATACGACATATGTAATCTTAGATCAAAAGTTTAACGGATAACAAAATTGCTCAATATCGAATAGTTCATAAAAGGTCAATAAATTTTTCTAATTCAATTTGGATTTGGCAATGGTATCAAATTATGAAAATCACATGGTGGTTCCATATTTTCCTCATTATTTAGCAACTAGACCACGTAATTACCTAAACCTTGGACTTTGAAACAATCATTCTCCTACCTAATTAAGAGGTGTTTATGACACTGTATTAACTGGCTATTGAGGTCTTCTTCAATAATAAAAAAATAATAGGATCATATATTAACATTTTTGGTCTTTCGATTATTGATACGTTTAAATTTTAGTCCTGTTGATATATGACTAATTAGCATTTACAACTGTCAATGAATTGAATGTGCACTTTTAATCCTTTTGCTTATGAATATTCACAAATTTGTAGTGTTAATTTCTTACCCATCAACACTCATTGTACTATGCAACTTTCCTAATATACATGTATATACATATCCAAAGTTAGGGGCGGAGGTAACCTTCAGGATATTGACGATGTAAATCTGTTAAAATAAATATGTTCAAAACATAAATTTACTAGCATGTGAGGTTGCCGTCCTAAAAATAGCACGTTCTCATAAAATTAAAATCTTAGGTCCGTCTCTATTAGTTCAAAGTCAACCACAACTGCTAAACCAAAAGGACCATTATTATGAGATCTCAGTGTTCATTGAGGCAACATGTGCAGGAAAATCAAAATATATATTTAATGGAAAGAAAGTGGAAATATTAAAAGTTAGCAATCATTTTCCAATACAACATTTTATGGCATGTGTGTCTCTTTGTAGCAGGTAATTGTTACTACAACTTGTTATATAGATATTGTGGAAATATTCAAAGTGATCAAGAAATGGATTTTACTATATTTTAAGTCAATGATTATCAATTAGAACAATTGAATTAGTCCCTTAGACACCTCTAAACCAAAGGCTACTTCCTATGAAGTGTTACTATAAATACATAGGCTATGAATCCCCAAAAGGCATCACTTCTCAACTGAAAAACTATAGGTTATATCCTTTCTTCTTCCTCTAACTAGCCACATTTGGGGCTAGGTGGTGTAATTTTCCAACGAAATGAGGCTTCAAGGTGGCGGCCCTACCAAGGGTCGTCAATATTTGCCACAAATCTTAACGGCGTTGGTTATATTGGTTGTTGCTAATGTAGTGTCGGCAGACCCTTATGTGTACTCTTCTCCACCACCTCCAGCGTATGAGTACAAGTCACCACCGCCTCCTTCTCCTTCTCCACCACCACCTTATGTATACAAATCTCCACCTCCTCCCTCACCGTCTCCACCACCACCCTATGTGTATAAGTCTCCACCACCTCCATCACCATCACCACCACCTCCATATTACTACAAGTCTCCACCTCCACCTTCACCATCGCCTCCACCACCATACTATTACAAATCTCCACCACCACCTTCACCATCACCACCCCCACCATATTATTATAAGTCACCACCACCACCTTCTCCTTCACCTCCTCCACCATACTATTACAAATCTCCACCACCTCCTTCACCTTCTCCCCCACCACCTTATTACTACAAGTCTCCACCTCCTCCATCACCATCACCACCACCACCATACTACTACAAGTCTCCTCCTCCACCATCCCCATCACCACCCCCACCATACTACTACAAGTCTCCACCACCACCTACTAAATCACCTCCTCCCCCGTACTATTACACTTCACCACCACCACCAGTGAAGTCTCCCCCTCCACCATATTACTACTCCTCACCACCACCACCAAAGAAATCACCTCCCCCACCATATCACTACACTTCTCCACCACCACCTGTTAAGTCACCACCTCCTCCATACTACTACTCCTCGCCACCACCACCAAAGAAATCACCTCCTCCACCATATCACTACAGTTCCCCACCACCACCAGTTAAGTCACCTCCAACTCCATACTACTACAAGTCTCCACCACCACCACCAAAGAAGTCTTCTCCCCCACCATACTACTATACTTCACCACCACCACCAACTCACTACTATCCTCCACATCATCAATTTGTGGTCAAAGTTGTTGGCAAAGTCTATTGTTTTAGATGTTATGATTGGAAGCATCCAGAAATGTCTCATGGCAAGAAACACCTAAAAGGTACCATAGACTTTATAATTTATATATACTACACTCAAGCAACATTGTTTGTTCTTGCCAGAAGTGGAAAGATCTAAATGATAATTTATTAACAACTCAATTAATTTCATGTTAACTGATGTATTATTTCTTTTTTATACATGAATTAGGTGCTGTTGTTGAAGTGACATGCAAGGCTGGTGACAAGGAAATTGTGAGTTATGGTACCACTAAGATCAATGGTAAATTTAGCATCACAGTTGAAGGATTTGAATATAGCAAATATGGAGCAAAGGCTTGCAAGGCTAAACTACACAATGCTCCAAAGGATTCGAAGTGTAGCATTCCTACAAATCTTCATTGGGGAATTAAGGGTGCTAATCTCAAAGTGAAGTCAAAGAATAAATATGAAGTTGTTCTCTATGCAAAACCATTTGCTTATGGCTCAAAGACACCTTACGCAAAATGCCAAAAGCCCAAGTCTACACCTGCTCCGTATTATTATAAATCTCCTCCACCTCCATCACCAACTTACGTTTATAAGTCACCACCTCCTCCATCACCAACATATGTTTACAAGTCACCACCTCCTCCAACTCCGACATACGTTTACAAGTCTCCACCACCACCTACTTATTATTACAAGTCTCCACCTCCACCATCACCAAAACCTTCACCTTCACCTGTATACTATTATAAATCACCACCACCTCCATCACCATCGCCTCCAGCTCCTTACTATTACAAATCTCCACCACCACCAACTAAGTCTCCACCACCTCCTTATTACTACAAGTCTCCACCTCCACCATCACCAAAACCTGCACCTGTATACTATTATAAATCACCACCACCTCCATCACCATCACCACCCCCACCTTATTATTACAAGTCTCCACCACCACCATCTCCTTCACCTCCTCCACCATACTACTATAAGTCCCCACCACCACCATCGCCATCTCCTCCACCACCATACTACTACAAGTCCCCTCCTCCCCCATCACCTTCTCCTCCTCCACCATACTACTATAAGTCACCACCACCACCGTCACCATCTCCTCCACCACCCTACTACTACAAGTCTCCTCCACCACCGTCACCATCTCCCCCACCACCATACTACTATAAGTCACCACCACCACCTTCACCGTCTCCTCCACCACCCTATTATTACAAGTCTCCACCACCACCATCACCATCACCTCCACCACCCTACTACTACAAGTCTCCTCCTCCTCCATCACCTTCTCCCCCTCCACCATACTACTACAAGTCACCACCACCTCCATCACCATCTCCTCCACCATCCTACTACTACAAGTCTCCTCCACCACCATCCCCGTCACCACCCCCACCCTACTACTACAAGTCGCCTTCTCCACCACCTCCTTACTACTATCACTCTCCCCCTCCACCAGTAAAGTCTCCTCCCCCTCCTTATTACTATAGCTCACCTCCTCCACCCGTGAAATCACCTCCTCCACCAGTATATATTTACGCTTCACCACCACCTCCCATCCACTACTAAGAAACTTCAAGAGTTCAATCACTCTCCACAATCAATCAAGTGAGTTGACATTTGATTTGTGATTCTTTTTCATAGATTAATTTTGTCTATTTCTTTTCTTTCAATTAAGGCTCTAATTTTCTTTTTGGTTGTTTCTTTTCAGGTTTTAGTTTGAAGCACAAAATAAATTATGATGGCTTCTTGAGGAGAAGATTCAAATGTCAATGGAACAATGCTTCATAGTGTTTATTTCTTTGTAATTTATTGTTTGTATTGAGGATATCCTCATTTTATTCATTACTACTAATTAAATTGTATTTTGTTAGTTTGTGCACAAATCAATAAGAAGGTCAATTTGGTCCCAAATGATATATAGCTTCATAACAACGATTATTTTTCACAAGCAAAATTGATCAATAATAACTAAGTACTGAATAAAATTGCGATTCAAAATTCGTAATCGATATAATTATACCTCCCAGTCTCCCATACATATAAATGTGCTTTTTAACTTGACTTTAATTGGTATCTATGTCCTCAAACTTTTATGTGACATATAAAATTGAACAAGTAGACGCACGCGTCTTATGTGACATATTGCACGTAGGATGTCAGGTAGAATGCAAATTGTCACATAGGACGTCATGTAAGATGCATGTTTCTTCTTGTTCAATTTTGTACAAATTTTAGTGGCTACTTATGTACACCCAAAGTTGAAAGGCATAGATATCAATTGAAGCCAAATTATAAATCACATTTATGTATAATGCCAAAATATTTTCTTACAACCAAACATCAAAAAATTAAAAATAAATCATATAAAATTTTCCATCATAATGCGCCCTAAAAGGATAAAAATCCATTTCTAGTTTGTTCTATGCTTTTGATGATCCTTTTTGCTCAACATATTGGACCAATAAAAAGCTGCAAAAAAAATTATAAGTATTGCATCCACATGTAGTCGATTTCATCATTGAGAATTCACATGCATTTTCAAATATTATTACAATGAAAATACTTATATAAGAAAAAAAAAATATAGTTACAAAATATGTAAATATATAGTTTGATCCTTATTTTGTGGTCCAGTCAATTGATCATATATACACTTTTGATCAATCTGACATTGAACTTCAATAAATTAGTGAATTATTAAGAGTTAACTTATTCGATTATCAATATGTTATTTTAAATTTATATTGTTACTTCAAGATAATATAGTTCTGAAAATAATTTAAATATCGCATATTTCGGTACATCAAGGGATAAATCCACTTTTAACTCATTGAAAGTTGGATGTGTTTTGTCTTATATTATAAGGATCAAAACCAAAATTCATTACTAATTGAGGGAATAAACATATAATATCCTCATTAAGAAATAATAATAAAAAAATAAAGTAACAATTTGGGAGGAAATTAAAGTCAACTAAGGAAATAATTGAAGTTATGTCGGCTTGTAATTTTAAATTAGTATAATGTCAGAACTAATATCCAATATTCCCTGTAATTAAACAAAAATGACAGAAATATTCTCTTATTAAATATATATATATATATATATATATATATATACACACACACTTACAATTCAGAAATGTGTAATAAACAAAACAAACATGATTAGGTAATTCTTTATTTATTTTTAGGGGTTTTTTCATCTGGTGTTTGGTGTCTGGTGTCTAGCTTCTGTTTTGTAGTTCGATAACTCAAATTCACATCAAAACATTTTATATTGGATGATAAAACGCTCTTTATAAAAAAAACGATTGAATTAACTTCAAACCATTTCTTGTGCATGTCATACCAAGTCTCCACAAGCAATGTAACTAAACTAACATTGTATAGCATTTTAGAGTACTTCCATTTGTAATTGTTGAAACATTTCAATCTTAAAGAAATTGTTGTATTCTAAATTAAGTTTCTAGTCCACAATTTACAAAATAATTTGTACTCTAAATCAAGACAATCTTGTCTTTTCTGTCATAATCATAGTATTAGGAACTTATCGGCTCAACTAATTCAAATTTCCTATGCATAGGACCTATTCTCCCTACCAGTAATATCTTCATTCCTAAAATTCAATCTCGAAACCTCGTTAAAGTAAAGAATCGTCCACCTCATGATATTCCATAATGATATGCAAAAGATATTTAAGAACATGCTACATAATGAATAATTATTTGTAAATAGAAAAACACAAATAATTGTGAGATCTCACTCTATATGAGACAAAACAAAAAGTTCAAAAATGCAAGAGAAGTGGAAATAATTTTAAATTAGCACTCACTTGCCTTAAACCATTTTATGATATGTTTATATTTACTTGTTAAAGAAGTTGCATGGAAAATTCAAAGTGATCTAGTAATGGACTTTAAAAATAAAAATAAAAATAAAATAAAAAATTAATCTAGCTGTTTTAAGTTCTTAATAATTTTAATCATTGATTAACAATCAGATTAATTGAATTGGTCACTTGTTGACAACTCTATACCAGCTAGTAGTTATTCTTAAAATGTTACTATAAATACTTTGTACACTCAATCAACTAAATTCATCACTTCTCAACTATAACACTATAGTCTTTCTCTCTTTTTTTTCTTCAAGTTTTCAAGTTTTTGGAGATTTTTGTAGCCATATTTGAGGGGTGGGTGGTGGTGTTTTCCGGCGAAAATGAAGTTTAACGGTGGCGGCCCCACGAGGGGTCGTCGTTTGCGGCTGATCTTAGTGGCATTGGCCGTATTGGTTGTGGCAAATGTAGTATCGGCTGACCCTTATGTATATTCTTCTCCACCTCCTCCCGCGTATGAGTACAAGTCACCACCACCTCCTTCTCCTTCTCCGCCTCCACCTTACGTATACAAATCTCCACCTCCTCCTTCACCTTCTCCCCCGCCTCCATATGTCTATACGTCTCCACCTCCTCCTTCACCATCTCCACCACCACCATATGTATACAAGTCTCCACCACCTCCATCTCCCTCTCCACCACCACCATATGTATACAAGTCTCCACCTCCCCCGTCACCATCACCACCTCCACCGTATTACTACAAGTCACCTCCTCCGCCATCACCTTCACCACCACCACCATACTACTATAAATCTCCTCCACCACCTTCACCATCACCCCCACCACCATATTATTACAAATCTCCACCACCTCCCTCACCATCACCACCTCCACCATACTACTATAAATCTCCACCACCTCCTTCGCCTTCTCCACCACCACCTTACTATTACAAATCTCCTCCACCACCATCACCGTCACCTCCACCACCTTACTACTATAAATCTCCACCGCCTCCTAAGTCTTCACCACCCCCACCTTACTACTACAACTCCCCACCCCCACCCAAGAAGTCACCTCCACCACCATATTACTATAATTCTCCACCACCCCCGAAGAAGTCTCCTCCTCCACCATACTACTACAACTCTCCTCCACCACCAAAGAAATCACCTCCTCCACCATATCACTACACTTCACCACCACCACCAGCTAAGTCACCTCCTCCACCATACTACTATAGCTCTCCTCCACCACCAAAGAAATCACCTCCTCCACCGTATCACTACACTTCTCCACCACCACCAGCTAAGTCGTCTCCTTCACCATACTACTACACTTCACCACCACCACCAAAGAAATCATCTCCTCCACCATACTACTACACTTCCCCACCACCACCTACTCACTATTATCCTCCACATCATCACTTTGTGGTCAAGGTTGTTGGAAAAGTTTACTGTTTTAGATGCTATGATAAGGATTACCCAGAAAAGTCTCATGCTAAGAAGCACCTCAAAGGTACAAATATATGTTTTACTTCAATTTATTTCAATTTTTTTATTCTTTACAGTATACTATTCATCATTAGAAGTGTCTTTGTAAATTCAATTTATTTTTAGTATTAATTGAGTATTATTTCTTCTTTCTATGAATTAGATGCTGTTGTTGAGGTAACTTGCAAAGCTGGTGACAAGAAAATTGTGAGTTATGGTACCACTAAGAACAATGGTAAATTTAGCATCACAGTTGAAGGATTTGAATATAGCAAATATGGAGCAAAGGCTTGCAAGGCTAAACTCCACAATGCTCCTAAGGATTCAAAGTGTAGCATTCCTACAAATCTTCATTGGGGAATTAAGGGTGCTAACCTCAAAGTGAAGTCAAAGAATAAATATGAAGTTGTACTCTATGCAAAACCATTTGCTTATGGCTCAAAGACACCTTATGCAGAATGCCTAAAACCCAAGCCTACACCTGCTCCATACTATTATAAATCTCCTCCACCTCCATCACCGACTTATGTTTATAAGTCACCACCTCCTCCATCACCAAAATATGTGTACAAGTCACCACCTCCCCCAACCCCGACATACGTTTATAAGTCTCCACCACCACCTGCTTACTATTACAAATCTCCACCACCACCAACTAAGTCTCCACCACATTACTATTACAAATCTCCACCTCCACCATCACCAAAACCTGCACCGGTATACTATTATAAATCTCCACCTCCACCATCGCCAAAACCTGCACCCGTGTACTATTATAAATCACCACCACCACCATCACCAAAACCTGCACCCGTGTACTATTATAAGTCACCACCACCACCATCACCAAAACCTGCACCGGTATACTATTATAAGTCACCACCACCACCATCACCTTCTCCCCCACCTCCTTACTACTACAAGTCTCCTCCACCACCATCACCAAAACCTGCACCTGTATACTATTATAAATCACCACCACCACCATCACCATCTCCTCCTCCACCATACTATTACAACTCTCCACCACCACCATCGCCATCTCCGCCACCACCATACTACTACAAGTCCCCACCCCCACCATCACCTTCTCCTCCACCACCTTACTACTACAAGTCCCCACCGCCACCATCACCTTCTCCCCCTCCACCATACTACTACAAGTCTCCTCCACCCCCATCACCATCTCCTCCACCACCATACTACTACAAGTCTCCTCCACCCCCATCGCCATCTCCTCCACCACCTTACTACTACAAGTCTCCACCACCCCCATCACCATCACCTCCACCACCCTACTATTACAAGTCTCCTCCTCCACCATCCCCATCACCACCTCCACCCTACTACTACAAGTCACCACCTCCACCGTCACCTTCTCCTCCACCTCCCTACTATTACCACTCTCCACCTCCACCAGTAAAATCTCCTCCTCCCCCCTACTACTACAACTCACCTCCTCCACCCGTGAAATCACCTCCTCCACCAGCATACATTTACGCCTCTCCACCAGCTCCAACCCACTACTAAGTTCTAAAAAGAGCTTAGCCATTCTCCATAACCAATTAAGTAAGTAACTCTTTCTATTTTTCCTATGAGATCAACCTTTTATTCTTCTTATAATTCAATTAAGACTCTAACATTGTGTTTCATTTTTCAGATCCTAGTTTGAGGAGAAGCTCCAATCATCATTGGCATGAAGCAGTTAACATGGAGCAATTTGTTTCTTCTTATCTTGTGGCCTTCTTGCACATTGTTATCATTGTATCTTCTTGGTGGAAGCTTCAACAACTTAATTAATTATTCCTTATAGGAAGAAAATAATTTGTTAGTGGTCCTTTGAGGTGTATCTGACTTTGATATTTCAAAGGCTTTAATTTATTAATTTTCCATTAGTTATCACTACTTGTTTTGTGTATCTTCATGTGCTTTATGCACCAAATCAATAAAAGATGAAGTTTGTTCTTTTTCATTGTTTTGTCTTGTTCCCTTTCCAAACAAGTTACAAATTTGTTTATTCATATTCATGTTGATTTATTAGTAAGTTTTCACTTTCTTGACTAATCCAATGTGATGCAAAATAATCAAGAATCTCCAATCACCCCCAAATTATTTATATTGTAAATCTATCAAAAGCGGCCCACAATTAGATTTTTGTGAGGCGTATAGAGAGGTTGTTTTTGATAGACTCTCGGCTAAAAAAATGTCAACAATGAAGAAAAAGTAAGAAAGAAAAAGAGAACAAAATAGCAATGTACAAAACAAGTGTAGCAACAGATATTAATGCATGTTGGAGAAAAAGAAACTATGTAATACCTAAATCATAATACTATAGAGATACAAAAACTCAATATTACCAATTAATCTTCGACCACCATATTTTCCTATTTATGGTCATGTCCTCGGTAAGCTATGTCCTACCATGTCATACTTAATTCACCTCCGCCCCCAAATCTCTCTATGGCCTACCTCTACCTCTCCTAACTACGCAATACCTAAATCATATTACTAAAAGTTGTGTCATGTCTTATAGGTACTCTTTGATGGAGGTGTTAAACGTGGTGACAATTTTAGCGGCCAAATAAGTTACATTTTTCAATAATAATTGCGTACTCTTTTCACTTAGATTAATATTTTTCTTCTTAGTTAAATGTTTGTTGAATAAATAAATAATCAAATGCTAGAGTGCTTGGAGTTGATTCACTAAGCTTTTTTATTTATATATATCTGCTGGTAAAGTTGACATACGGGTTCAATGTTGACAAATTGCTTATAGTCCGAGTTTTCAAATATCGACTGTTAGATCATATACATTTGTATACACGAGTGTTCCCGACCTTTTGTGGAGGTAGAGAGGTTGTTTGACCTTCAGGATTGCAAATTGCAAATTAATAATACTAGTAATTAGTAGTTACTAATAATGAGGAGAGGAGGTGGCTACTCTAATCCTCAACCTTTCGGGGGTCATGTCTTCGATAAACAAAAATTATGTCATGTGCTATCTAATCATATCTTTATTACTAGCACATTCATAAACCTCTTCACGTGTCCAAACCACAAAATCTTCCACTGTGTTATCCTTTGTGCTTTTGATCATTTGAAATTCTCTTTTTATATTATTGGCATTATATGTGTAAGCAACTTGTTGCTTTCAAATTCCTTCATATATAGCCCCAATTTATTTTACACTTGGTTGTCACCTTTAATATTTTATAAGAGTAATAGTCTGCATCTGTCATACTCATATTCACAATCACAAACAAAGAAACTCACCTGCACCACATGTTTGAACATTGAAAAGTATCAAACTAAAAGAAAAGTGTGTAGCTTACAAATTATACGCAACGAGAACCAGTGAATAAGAGATACAAGAATAATCATCAAATACATGAGTTCAGCAAGTACAATTTCAATAATCGCGAGTCCAAAAAATTCTACACGTGTATATATGGATCAACTGGCAAAAAGAGGAACACCGGAGACAAGTGATCCTCGAGTGTGTACAAAGGCACAACAACAAAACATTATGAGGGGTCTTGAGAGCAATCTTTGACCCCAAATGGCAGATAAATGGAAATGCAATTGCAGAACAACGTTGAAGAAGGAATCAACATATACTCTCCTCTATAACTTTTATCATGGAAAACTACAGGCACCCGAAAAGTATCAACTCTACAACAGAGGGTGAGTTCAATAGGCTTACCGACTAGAAAACATTCCGGATAATATGACACAAAGGTTTCTTACTTTCAGAATTGGGCTAAATTTCATTGGTATCCTCCACCGTATGGTTGTTGGCCATAGGGACCCATGCCCATTCGGGGATTGTAACCTCCCTGCATGGGAGCTCCAGGTCCAGGGGGGAATCCGGAAGGCTGTTGCATCTGAAATCCTTGACCCATGTTCATTCCCATGCCCATGTTGTTCATAGGTCTGTTCATCCCCATGCCGCCATAAGGCTGGTTCAATCCTCCATATGCTCCCATGCCAGGACCCCCAGCAGGGCCACCACCAACCATACCCATACCACCCATACCCATACCCATGCCCATGCCAGAACCAGCCATTGGGTTTGATGGAGCCCGTAGTGCACCTGCACCAGCTCGGCCAACTCCGGTACCTGAACCCATTGCTTTGCCCATGTTAATAGTAGAGATCATGGGGGCTGTACTGGGTTTCTCCATCCTTTTCTCCTTGCGATTAATAGCATCAAAATCAACTCCGATATTAGCTAATGGATTTGTTTTAGCTGCATAACAAAAATTACAATGTGACAAGGGAACAAAGAAAAGATATTCAAATAGATCACAAAAGAAAACACTTACATCCAGAAATGTTCAAATTGACCAGTCCACGGCTCAATGTATCTGCCCAAACGGTAGACTTCGTCTCGAATTTGTCTTTGGCTGGTTGGGTGTTGGCGACAAGAGCTGTCGAAGCTGGAGTAGTTTGTGTCAGCACTAGAGCATTACTTGTTTGAATTTGTGAAGATTGAAGATGCATTTGTGATGGCATGTGAGTTGCACCAGTTGGCTGTGAAAGGTAGGGTTGTCCAGCAGATGTTTGACCCATTTGGCTACCAAATGGACCTGTAGATCCTAATCCTGTGTTGTAACCTCCAGCATTGGCATTGCTCTGCACAGATGAGCCGGCGGGAATCTGATAACCAGACTGTGGAAAGTAACCTGCTGCAGGTTGGAAACCAGATGTGGGTTGACCACCTGTGGGTCCAAAACCAGACTGTGATGCTTGACCAGGTTGAGCTGGGTAGCCTCCATAAGATGGAGAATTGTTTGCTTGACCAGAAAAGCCCACTGAAGATGCAGTTTGACCTTGAATTGGGAAACTGGTTTGTGGAGACTGTTGGCCAGGTTGAGCTGCAAAAACTGTCTGTGCTCCTGCCTGGCCAGGAGGTGGCATGTAACCTGTCTGTTGTGTAGTTGGTCCACCATACGACTCAAAACCTGTCTGTGTTGCAGGTTGGACACTTGGAATTGCATGATCACCAGGAGGTGAAGGACCAGATGGTGGGAGAATATCAGCCAGTATATCGATCTCCTGGTTCGAGGTGGACAGCTCCTGCTGAGCATATTGCATATTAGTAGAAGCAAACTGACTATATGTTGCATTTGAGACCTCAGCACCCTGAGGGGCTGATTGAGGAAGCTCAGGGATTTGAGTTGGATTAGGATGGAAAGATGGAGTAGTGTTCTGCAGATGAGTTTGCATGTTATTCGAGGTCATAGCCCTGAAAGGACCATCACCAAAAGGATCCTCGAACATCTGCAAGAAAAGCACATATTTCATTCAGTAAGTAAATTGTGGAAGGGAAGAATCGTATATGTTGGAACACAAAACAGATGGTTAAGACATCAAATGTATTGGTTTATCCACCTGGTTAGAACCAGTAGATACTGATGATGCTTCCCCAAACATGGTCTCAGTACCAGTGGTCCCAGATGGATTAACCTCAGAGGCACTCGAAGCTGCCGGTACAAGGGCTAATGCGTTGGAGAACGGATCACATAAGGAACCAAGTAAATCCATTTCGCCACCAGAAGTAGTTGACACAGGACCATTTGCTGGAACTGGGGGAGCTGCTCATACAGGAGAAAAGTTACTTGCATTTGAATGGTAAACAAATCATCTTGTTTGAAGTACTAATGAAATTAGCTTGAATACACAACAGAGCAATTTGCTTGTGCTCTATAAAGGAAATCTGAGGATCTTTCATCAAATTGCTGGTAACACCTTACAATCTTGTGCTCATTACTGATGAAATTAGTTTATATACATACACAATAGAGGACATTGATCCTTAAAGTCACTCAGAGTTCCAATGCAAACTTCAGTTTGGTATTACAGCAATAAATTATGCATTAAGGCTCTTTGCAGAGGGTATCCTCAAATAAGATTCTTTTTCTGCTGACAGAACTCAAGTTAAAGACTGCCAGGGCTTTATTAAGATGAGAAGATAAAAGGTGCATGTAAATGAAGTGGGCATACGTTGATTTTGGTTTCTAAGGAACAGAAATTGAGTGAAAAGGTGGGTCTTAAAAAGATATATACTGTCATAATTCTCCTTATGCAAAAAAAGGGACTATCTTAATAGAATACACAAGTTATACCTGTACCAACACAGCCTATGTCTAAAAACATCCTGTGTATTTTAATTTTCCTTTCTATAACAAACATGCAATTTCCAACTTCAGCCACCTCTACCAAAAATATTTT
The DNA here is from genome assembly GCF_900185275.1 of Solanum verrucosum. NCBI lineage: Eukaryota > Viridiplantae > Streptophyta > Magnoliopsida > Solanales > Solanaceae > Solanum > Solanum verrucosum. Next base: position 1,375,329 of record NW_026020163.1, read on the forward strand.
AACACATTTGAATTTTCTAATACTTTGAACAAAATCACAACTTTTAGAGTTTGGTTGGTCCCAATTGTTTATTCAATCAAGCAACATTTCCTGCAGCATGATTTGACCGGCAGATAAAGTGCAAGTTACTTTCTCAAAATACCACATCCAAGGAAATCTAGTTACTGAAGACAAAATGGAAAACCAGTATCACCTCAAACATCAAGCACTAATTTGGCAGTTGCTCCTTAGTGAGGGTTGTTTTACCTGCTGTAAAAGATGCACGGGGATCAAATTCATCAAAACTCTCAGCAACCGTGTTTTCTGGTGGTGGGGCAGGGGCTGCTGCTGGAGATGGTGGTGAAGCAGTAGCTGTGGCTGGAGCTGGTGGTGGAGCAGTAGTTGGTGCAGGAGCAGGCATAGTGGCTGGGCTCGGACTGGCACTGGCATGAGGAGAAGAAGATTTGGGCGCAGATGCTGAAGAAGTTTCTACATCCCTTTTGAGATATGATTATAACATCAATATAAAAATTTCAAGGAAATAAATGGGGAAAAAAGGATCCTTTTTCACAACTATTACCTTTCACTATGTGTTGGGCTGCGTGAACCACCAACAGCTTCCTCATAACTAGGAGGTGCACTAAGGTTCTGCTCAGAAAACCTCCTTTCAAGCGGCCTACTCACAACAGTTGAATCAAAAATGTAAACCTTGGCAAACAAATAAGACCATTTTCTATAAAACAATACTTAATGACGAAATTATATTAGAATAACTATTAGAGCACAATAATAACACCATCCATCCTGAGAACAAGCCTCAGCCCTAGCACCACTTCCTTTGTTGGTCATGATGATCAAATTAATGTCACAGGCAAGGATCAAAAACTTAATAAATGTGCAGAGATAATACATATCAATTTCAGAGTAATGGCAACAGAAAATACCCTGGTTTGCAGAATTCTATTCATTTCTATTAGAATCATCTAACTAGTAAGAAATTACAAAAATCATGCCCTTATTTAAACAAAAGGTGAGAAGACAAACCTAGAAGAATATTGACCATCGTCATCATTGGTGTGATCCCTGTACCGGTCAGAACTTCTACTTCTTGATCCATAATTATAATCATCAGTGCTCCGACTTCTTCCACGATAATCATCATCCTTGTTTCCATCTCGGCTGCTGTCATCATAATCTCTACCATAGCGATCCCCATCACGGCTGTTTGAGTCTCCATATCTGCCATTTTTTTCTTCATCTCTGTAGCCCCATTCCCTTTCCCTCCCATAACCATTTCTTTCTTCATCTCTTCCTCCATACCGATCCTCATCAAATCTGTCACCATATCCTCCTGAACCTGATTGTGAACCAGGACGATACATACCACCAGCTGACGTGTTGCGGAATCTATCAAGATGATAAAATTTGTCAGAACACATTAGCTTTGTAGACAGTACCAATAAAATTAGAAATTAAATGGCTACGGTTGTCATCAGAACATAGTCTTACGAATAGCTTAGAACAGTCATAGGTATAGCTAATTTTTTGTGATACTATTGTATCTACAAGAAATTAATTCCTTATACTATAAAAGATGAGCACTTTGAAATGAATGTCGACTTCATAATATTTGTGATGTCCCTAAATACAGATAGCTAGAACTTGAGCTTTTTAACAAGTTGATTTTAATACTCTCCCTTTTGAGAAGTACCAGAAATTCTTTTCATCCCTTAATAACAGACAAAGCTTGTTGAAATACACTTCTAAAATATTGATGCTAATGATATCTGATAGGCAAATTCAAGTACTAGGCAAGACTCATTAATATCTGAAATATCATTCAACTCACTTTCCAAAAGGGACCAGTTAACTCTCAATGGGTACATCAGAAAACAGAGGTACTTATATAAACAGGACATCATACAAAGACATATATTGAGTACAGACAGCTGGGTGCACAAGTAGCATGTGAAAAAATCTTATTTTTCAGATAATGGCACGCTTGAGTTAAGGCATTCCCAAATATTCATATGCTTGAGCATACATAGCATGTAGACATTAGACAGATGTTTCCCCTCAAATATAGAAAGCTTGAGAAAATCTTATTTTAGTAATATATGTTGGTTTGAATTAAAGACACTATCGAAAATGCAGACATCCTCATACACTGTTTTATGTCAAGACAATCTCACTTGAACCAAGGAACTCATTAGAACCGGGGCCAGTAAATCGAAGTACAGAAACAATTTTTAACCAATAAAGTTAACTAGGGAGAGAATATAGAATATCATGCTGGCAAATAAAGTAAGATGTAGTCTTAAAAAAGGAATGCTTATAAAGGGGATGAAGTACAACTCCTTCATATTTTTTAAATATCTTTTTGTTGGGGGAAGGGGTGTGGTTTGTCGAAGGCGAAAAAGCGCAAGAAGACACCTTTGCTTGTTGGGGCTTTGTGCAGAAAAATGCAATGAAAGCACACCTTAGCGGAAAAAATAAGAAAATAATTTTTACATGAGACAAATTCAAAAACAAACAACAATGACATTGTATGCAAATTAACATATTATTTTGACAGTGATTTTAACTACTGATGCCCTTTAAGCGAAGATCAAGAGCCCCACTTGAAGGTTTTGTTGAGCCAAGCTCCTAGCCTGAGCTGCATCTCAGGTGCAGGGTTAAAGAGCATATCAAGCAGCTGTTTGACAACACCGCATGGAGGAGGGGAGGGGAAGGGAGGGTAAGTGAGAAATGTGAAGTCTAGAATTCCTAGTTGTGGCAGAACTACATGCATGACTGAAGCAGAATTTTTGTAGAAAACCAACTGAAATGAGTTACACTTACTTGTCCCTATTAGAAGCTGCCTTTTGGCGAACTTCCTGAATTCTCTCCTTATCATTAACAAGAGCCACAAGGCTCTGAGATTTCTTTCTGACATTGCTTCCCTGGTCTCTCCCACTGGAGTCGATATATTGAAAATCAGACAGTGTCTGGGCAAAGAGAAGATGAAGACAGTACTTAATTATTTTCCCCAGATTCTACAATTTGGCAAAATATCTCATTAAGACTAAAAATTTAACAAGAATGAAGAAACTTACAGATATTTGGTAAGCATGTTCCCGTATATCATCCACGACACGTTCAGACCCATGGGCTACCAAATATTCCAAAACAGTTAAACCCTGAAATTCAGAGTCAAACATTAGATACAGGATTTATAGTGAAGCACTTTTGCATCTAGTGTTTATTAAAATGCATGAAAGCAAGCAAGCATGTTGTGTGTATCTTTGTCTAACAAGAAGGCAGAGGGTAACCTTGAACAGAGAAAGATTCAAGAAACATGATCAGACATAATAAGTCCAAACTTAGCTAGAAAGAGTAAGCAAATTCAAGCAGCACAAACCTTGTAAACATGACGCCAATTTTTTCCAGTATCATTGATACGCTTCCAGACCACAGACATAATCATTTGGTACTCATGACTGCAAAATTTCAAAAAATGAATCTCACATATAGATAATAAATAAATTAAAATAAAATTTTATATATATCAACTAAGATGACTTAAGCTTACTAGTTCCTTGAAGCCTGAGCAATATCTGCAAGAAGTGATCCATGGGGACCCCAGGGCTCATTGCTAGTTGCATCTAGAACCTTCAAGGAAACCAAATAGAAAGATAATCAAATCATCGAGAACAGTATCTTGACCTTCTGCTCATTTGAAAACTTCCCTTCTACCATCGAACATATTGAACACCAAAAATATTGAAGACGAGGTCCGCCAAAGAGAGGAGAAGTGAGATTTTCATGTGTCCACTTTGAACACTTATTCAGCAGCAAACAAAAAAAAATGTGCATGCAATTAGGCTTGTCGGGGGCCTTAGGGCGGCACTGGAATAACCTTACATTCCATAAGGTAAGAAACCCGAGTAAAGAAAAATAACTTAAACCTATGGCCGGCTTTCAGAGACAATGTAAGGATAAAGGTTGGTCGAGGGAATAAGGCTTTGTTTTGGAAGGAAGACTGGACTGGTCAAGGGTCCTTGGCAAATTTATTCCCCGAGTTGTTTTCCATTTGCCTGAATCCTGACAGGAAAATACAAGAGGTTTGGCCTCCACAAGGATGGAATTTGCTCTTTATGAGATTTCTTAATGATTGGGAAATAGAGTGGGTATCGGATATGCTAGCTTTGATTGGAGATTGTCCTGGCACAAATCTGGAAACAGATAAATTGCTATGGAGGCATCATACTGATGGTCAATTCTATGTGAACAGAATGTATAAAAGGGATCTAGCCACAATTGCAGGGAAGAAATCAGGGCCATGGAGTGCTATATGGAAGAGTGTAGCCCCTACTAAGAAGAAGTGTTTCACTTGGTTGGTAACTAGGAGAGCTTGCCTGACACATGATAAACTTCAAAAGGGGGGAAAATTATTGCCTCAAGATGTTATCTTTGTAAAGAGGCTCTAGAAACCAACAATCATCTGTTCCTCCACTGCAAAGTAACAACACTAGTATGGGCTCTTTTCACCAATTTAGCTAGCCTAAATTGGATTATGCCAGAACATACAGCAGACCTACTAAGTTGTTGGGTCAGAAGGGGAGGTAGTAAGAGCTAGAGGAGGTGGTGGAGAACAGTACCTGCTGCTTGTATCTGGTGGATCATTTGGAAGGAGAGAAATCAGAGAATTTTTGTAGGGAAAGAATGCACTATAGAGAAGATTAAGTGGAAAGTAATTACCACTTTAGGTTTTTGGTGTAAAGAAATGAACATAGAAGAAGAAATTCAACTAGTGGATTTCATAGGAGCTTTGTAAGTAGTCCTGTTTTCTTTTTTTTGTTGGTTTTTCTATGTAACTAACAATTTTGGAGGTGGCCAGCATAGCCCTTAATGCTGAGGAATACAAAGTTACCAGTTTCAAAAAAATAAAATAACTTAAACACAACCACAAACCAGAACGACTACCAATGCTGGAACTACAAGGAAGAGTCAATTATTGCAGAAGACTCAAGTTATGTGAAGATCTTTTCCTTCTCCTTATATCATATCATTATATCAATGTGTTCCATGAACTCAAAATAGATTTGATACTGCCGTATCTTTACTACTATTGGCAAGAAGAGAGCAAGCAGCCAAGCACTCATGGTTTTAATACTGTTAAAGCTATTCACATTATTTAAGTGGCATAAAAGAGAATCGTCTCACAGTTTCAAAAAAAAGAGAATCGTCTCACAAGAAAGGCTAGCTATGGTGACTAGGTATGTTTGGTGCATAACAAGAACAAGCACTTCAAAAACAATATGCTCTACTTGAATCAAGGCATGACACTCGGCTCCAGGCAACATGCCTCCTCAGCTATGTTGCCCAGACTCTTCAAAAATGCCAACGGGTGCATGTTGGATCCTCCAAAAATAGTGTACTTTTGGAGGATCCGACACGGGGTGCGGCAACATTTTTGGAGAGTACGAGCAACATAGCTCTTCAGCAAACACAAGTGTGTGAGTCTCTTTCAAAGCCATAACCTCTATTCCATGAATCAATTAAGCAAACTCAAAGTCTATCTATGAGAGAGGCCAATAGGACTATCTAATATCTATATTAGTTCTTCACCTTGGAACATCTCTTTGATAAAAAGGTTTTGACCATCTCTTTTTTGTAGTTACTCCCCATGATTTCTTCTTTTATATTTCCAGAGGCTTATGATGTTGCTTTGCATACATCTTTACTAAAACATTTCTCAAAGGATAGGAATCAAAATGCACTTCTTCGACGTGTAGGTTGTGCACACTTTGCCTCCAAAGTAGTTAGTTGCAACCTCGAGCCTCACACGAAAGATTTGAAGTATTCTTAATTCTGAATCAGTGTACATACTACATTATAGTACATGTACTTATCTAAGTGTTTCAAAAGTGGGATTATGTTGACGTAGGTCTATCCCTGTCCTAGATTGACCTCAGTTAAATAAAGTCTCCAACTTTTGCTTAAAACAATATATTTTGGCACTGCCGGAATATGAAATACATTGCACTGACAAAAAGTACACAAAAATAATAAAGAGATGGACAAAATTGAACTTACTTTTTGTTCTATTGAAGGGACTTTAAGAACCTTTTTATTCACCCCTCTCTTGCTGCAAGGAAAAAGTGAAAGCAACAAATGGCATATAAACAAAAGATTCAAAATGAAAAAATCAACTATAGTGCTTGGACTCTTCAAAAATACTGTCGGGTTCGTGTTTGAGGATCCAACATGGGTGCTGCGGTATTTTTAAAGAGTCGGAACAACATAGCAAATCAAAGACTAAACATCTACAAAATCAATCACATGCTATTTTCTCCATACGTTACGAAAATTCGCAGATAGAGATATGAAAAACGCCAAGTAACTAGTCTGGCAGAGATATTTCTACGCCAGTAACTTCGAAAAGTGTAAGATTTGAATTGGCAAAAAACTTACAGGTCCCGCACGGTTTGATCAAATGCTTTCTTCATTTGGATATTGTATTCTTAGCCCCCAATTACTCAAGTGATGTCTGTAGAAACAAACAAAATCGATTATATCCACGTGCCCCCTTATCCTATTCCTATCACCAAACACACTCAATTAATTCACTTTTCAGCATAACACCAAGAACCAAATGAATCCTTCTATATTGGCATGATATATCAATCAACCAGCTACATCTCAATCTCAAATTACTTGAGGATCAACTATACAAAATGTTCTTTTTAGTCTACATTTATTTCCATGAATTAACATTCCCAACAATTTCAAAAATCCCATTTTGCATAAAATCATAAACAAACCACTCAACAAGCATAAACCCAGAATTCCATTGACCTAAATATTCAGAATTAACAATCACAACAATTCCAAAAAAAATCCCATTTTGCGGAAAAACATACACAAAGCACTCAACAACCATAAACCCAGAATTTCAAAAAAAAAAATAAACATAATTCAGGTGCCAACATAATTTCACACTTTCATTTCATAAACAATTCAAATCAGCGGGAACAAACATAATCTAAATTACACAAAAACTCACAAATGTGAGCTAAACCCATTTCAATAAATCAACTAAATAGCTCAATTTACAGATCTAAATCCAAATCACATCAAAAACATAGTAATTGGTTACGGAAATTAACAAAATTGATCGAAAAATACCAAATGAAAAGATCTAATTGAATGAATATGAGATCGAACCTGATCAGATCTGAGATGTGAAGATGTAGAGAGAGAAGGGGAGAGATATACAGAGGAAAATTTTGAGAAACAGAGAGAGAGGAGCTGTCGATTGTTGAAGACAGAGAGGGAGAGAATGGAGAAAAGGAGGGTGTAAAGGAAAGAGCAAAGACAGCGCACCTTACACGCAGGAATATTACTACTATATATTCTCTCCGTCTCAATTTATCTGGCACGAATTCAGCACGTATCGAGTTTTAAAATTTAAATAAGATATTTTTTATCCTAATTTTTCTAGAAATTTTTTTCATGTCTTGAATTATTAATATGTAATTTTCACATATATAAACTTTATATCAAAAAAAATTAAAGATTTCATAATTGAATTTACGATTAAAATTAAATTATTTCACTTTTAAAATCCGAACTGTGCCACGTAAATAGGGATGGAATATATTGAATATGGACCAAAAAGGAAATATATCTTATCTTATATTCGATACGCACATTAAAATCTGACTAAATTCAAATTTGTGTCTTGATTTGATTTCCTAACTTCTACTTATTTCTTCTTTTTTTCCTTTTTTGATGGTTTTCTTCCTCGTATTTTTGTTTTTGTATTTGTGAAACGGTTCGAACTTGTCATAGAAGATGATGCCCTAGTAAGGCAGAGTGAGTGATTGACGTTGAAGGGTATGAGTAAAAATAGAGGTATGTCTAAAAAAAACATGGTGGAAAGATGATGAGGCGATACACGACAAGCTTTCAGATTATTACGAATATGATATTAAATAGAAGGGTATGGAGTTCGAGAATTCTAAAAGAATACTAGTAATAAATAGTTTCAAACTTGTTTTTCCTATTGGCAGTAATAGTATTATTTCTGATTTGTTTATTGTTTGACTTGTACTTATTTCTTATTCTTACTTTTCTTTTATTACTTGAAGTCTCTTGCAGCTCCATTTTTTTATTATCGTGTTATTGCTACTATTTATGTTTATATAAATATTGTGTTTGTATTTTTTTTAATTAAAGATTTATCGAAAATAAAGTTTCTAATTATTAATGTAAAAATAAAATCTTTGTACACTCTATTGTAGTTACATTTATGTTTTGTGAATAAGCTTAACCACTAACAATCCAATTAAGTTTATATTTATTGTTTTGATTAAAGACAAAAGGAGTGAGACATGACTATTCTATTTTGGCAAGTTCAATTTTTTGAATTATATATGCTATATTTATGATGAAGAAAAAGTTTTTTTTTTGCACATTAATTGTGCTTTTTTATAGTCATTTACAAATATTAATACACAATTACTAATAATAATATCTACTATAGTTTAATTCTATCCTTCCTTAACAACTCCCTAACGTAAATTAAGTCAATAACATTAATTGGGTTTAATAAATGGACTATTTAATTTGAAATATCTCAATGTAATAAGAAGCTATATACTTTTATATAAAACCTTTATGGATTTATTATAGTTAAATAATTTAATGAGGCGAGAATGTATGTTAATTAACGATAGCTAAGTATTAAAAGATCGTTCGATATGCGCAATAAGATGGTATATCACAGAATTAAGTTTAAAACAAATTTCATATATTTAGTTGATAATATAAATTCTTGGAGATTTTACCTTAATTTATTCCATCTAATTTGGAATTAATTTTATCCCGACTTTTCAGATGAACTAAATTTATCCATGAATTATAATTTCAAAACTGTAATTTTAAAACAATTTAGTCCAAAAACTAGATAATCTTTAAAATGTATATGCAAACACATATTATTTATTTAATGGAATGGTTTATTTAATTGACCTAATATAATATAAATAGTAAATAAATAGAGGATATTGAAAAGCAAATGGAATGTAGAATTAACTTAATTAGATGGTGGTGGTTAATAAAAAAAGACAATAAAAAAGAAACTTAACATGGAAGGAAAAGTGATTAAATGATATCTATGTTATTCCTTTTTAAAAGCTCTATGTCCGTTATCTTAAAGTAACATATACTCTCGAATTTAAATTATATCGCATATATTTTCAGCGATGGATTTATTTAAAAATAATATTAATTCAAAAAAATTTCACACTTTATAGTCATCTATATTATTGGCGTGATCTTCGACTCTAATTGGAACATGAAAAACAAATGGATATTTAAAATACAAATTGACATTAGATTAATATAACATTTTTTAATGTGTTTTTCATATATATAGTCTTTATGAGCAAAATAAAAAAACTTGTAAGGAAAAACAAAGGGTAAGGATTGATGTGACTGGTGTTTGGTACATATGAAATTATTTTTTAATAATAAAATAAAATATTTTCATCTTTTTTCATGTTTAATCGAAAAATAAATTGGTTAAAAATTTAAACAATAATTTTCTTAATTAAAGTAGAAAACTAATTAATTACTTCCACCAACCCAGCCTACACCCCCACCCCCCATCCAAATTGAGTTGTCGGTGATTTTATTTCTTTTTTTGGGGGGGATTTGGCTTCATGTTTTTGGATTTTATTGTTGTAATGTCACCTAAACTTTGGGTGCAATAACAATATATTCAGTGTAATTCTATAAGTGAAGTATGAACTATATAGGGAAAATATCAATGAAAAAAACAAGTGTTACATCTAAAAGTATAAAAGAATATTAAATTTCACAACAATAATAACATAGTCAATGTAATCCGCACTCTAATTATTATTTTTATTAATGTTTTCTAAGTTTAAAGATCTTGTAACTCAATTGGGGTAATTGTAAAAATGCAAAATTTAAATTATTTCATCCTCCCACAGTGTTGGAAAGAATTAAATAAATTGAACTAGGAAAAAAAAAAGATCGAATCTTTACACATTCGAGAATCTTGATTTTGTAATAATCTTGATTTATATTGATTTGGTACGGGAAAAAATAATCTTGTCGTAAAACTCCATATTATTAATAAGAATTTAAATTATATACGCTGACGATATATAATTTTTCTTAATACTATTTATATAGCATAATTACTTATAACAAGTTCTTGCTCTATTTATCATGTTATATACCTAGCTTGATGGAAAGCTGTTACACGTCAATTTTATCTTATGTTGACACCACTCTTTATGTATATTCTACCTCCAAAGCTTGCAAGGATGTTAGGCTTCGAACGCGGTTAGGACAGAGAAATTGAAAAGCTAGGACGAAATAGCTTACCTTGAATACATAATCAATTACCAGAACGAATTCTTTCTAGTTTCTATGATACAATTAAGAGATTCTTAGAAGAAATACGAATTTTGCACTACTTTTGAGGAAAGTTGAGATTAAGTTTTAGTCAACATCACCAAATGAATGGCAAAAATTCTCCATAGTAAAGTATTGAAAGGAAAAACTCCTTTGCTATATTAAAGAAATCAATGTCTTCTTCTTCTTCTCTTTGAACTTGCAAGCTCTTGTGATGATGATGACTTTTGAGCAAATTGAGATAAGTTCCTAAGTCATGTACACATGAAGGATTTTGCATGTTGAAGAAATCTAACAAGATTTCAACTCCAACATGAGCATAACATGAACAACTCCAGGGTACCTCGTATCTCCCACCAAAAACCCTAAAGTTTTCGTTCAGAAGAACTCCAGGAAGTTTTGTGATAGGGTCATTCACGTTGACGATTCTCAATACTTTTACACCTAACTCTTCACATCTTTCCTTAAACCCCGAGTTACCAACTCTAGGACCTCCAAAAGAAAATACTGTAACTGATATATTGTTACTTTCTGACTCTGATACTGATGATTCATATAGTTGATCACATCTTGTTGTGGTTGCATTTTTGTTCAACCCTAACTCCGCGATGTCATAAGCTAGCAAAAGGGCCAATGCACTCCCCATGCTATGTCCACCAATAGTTATACTCATTTCTTCGTTTTTATACATATTTATTACTCTCCCTATCTCAGAGAGTAATTGTTCACGACAACTTCTTAGGCCAAACCTTTCACCCTCATTCGAGGTATACAAACTCAAAAATCCAGCTTCAACCTTAACCTCAGGCCTGAGATTACTAGGATCAAGACGGGCAGGAGATAATGTGCTCATCAAATTTGCTATCCATTCAGGATTAGTAACCGTTCCTCGAAATGTGATGAGCACATCTCTCCTGCCCAATCTTTTAGTTTCTTCATCACTTGAAATTGCAACATAACCAATCCATCTTCCACTAGATGATGATGAAGAATTTTGACCAATTGATAAAACATTGATGTTTGTAGTGGCATAAATGTACTTTGTTATTTGATAGCCTGATTTACCTAACCCAACTTCACTCAACATACTATTTTTTCCATACTTACAATTCAAGTATCTTTTTGAATTTGGATCAAGATCAAATGCATTGTAACATGCAACAACAAATTCACCATACCTAATAATCTCCTCTTGTAGAAGTGTATCCAATGGATTCACTAAATTTTCCCAATTTCTTGATCCTTGAATTTCTCTCCACATGGTAGCCAATTTATTATTAGTAGTAGTAGTATTAATAATATTACTACTAATATTACTATGACTAAATGTAGGCATAGTAGAAGCCAATAGTATCAATCTTGATGTTGCTAATTTCACCTCATTTCCTTTGACCAAACATGACTTAGGTAGAAACTCACTTGAAAATGTAGATATTTTCATATTTGGATTTGGTAACATGAAATATAGTTTGAGAGTTTCGAATACCAGATGATTAAAGATATTTGAAGAAACGAAGCGAAAGAGTAAGAGAGAAATTGAGAGAGGTGTATATGGATTTTCTTGATTCATATATGGTGTGTATATGTGTATATATATTTGATGTGTGTGATGCCACGGCCGGTGTGGATAAGCAAAAGAGGGGGTGGAGGAGAATAAAGGCATGTTTGGCTTGGAATTTTGACTGGAAAATATTGAGAATTCTATAGTATATGGTAATTAAATTAAAGTGGTCGGTTAGCTTTTAGTATAGTTACTAATTTATTTGTTTTATTTCAAATGAATTTATTTTTAAAGTGTATTTACCAAGTCAAAATAATTAAGATGTATTGGAAAAATGAAGTAGTAATTACTTTTGTTAAGATGATTTTTACTTCATCTCTTAAGAACTTTACATCCAAATGTCTCTTTGCATGTAAGAATTTGGACAAATGGCAAGACCACTTGTCATGATACCATTTTCTTCTACCAGTATAAATCCTCTCATTTTTTCTTTTAGGAAATTGTGATAAGACCAACTTTCTGGAGGATCTCACCTTTTCATGATTTCTTTTCTTATGGTTATTTTAAGTTGTTATTTTGGCTTTATTATTCCGTGTTTCCACTAATAACTTGTTGATGATACTCTCTCCATTCCATTTTATATGTCATCATTTTCTATAAATAGCTGAATCATAATACTCTCTCCGTCCCTATTTAGTTGTCCATATTTCCTCTTTTAGTTGTCCCTATTTAATTGTCCATTTTGACAAATCAAGAAAGGACAACAATTTTTTTCCTATTATACCCTTATTTAAATAAAGTTGTCATAAATAAAGTAAATAAACTTATGAACTTTCCAACATTGATTAGTTATCCTTAGTTAATTTATTTTGGAATTGTAAATTATACTATAAGGGTAAAATTGTAACTTTACTGTGCTAATCATTGTTGCCTTAATTTGTATGTCATTTCTAAAGTGGACAACTAAATAGGGACGGAGGGAGTACTTGTTATTTTATAAAATTTATGCATAAATTATCATATTTTGACTATTATACCCTTGATAGAGTAGTTAATTAATCTTGAAAATGTATTCATCATTTATTTATAAAGTTGACTTAAGAAAACATTAAATAATGATAGACGGGTAAAGTTACATCATTTCTTAATGCAAGTGCAAAGTAAAAAGGTGACATATAAAATGAGACGGAGGGAGTAATTAATTTGCTGATTCATCTATCCTCTATTTAAGATAGAGGAATGTTTGTTTAATCCTAAGGAAACATTTTACGAAATAATTTCTTAGGACAGTGCCCAACATGACTAGTCACTTCTAAACTTTCTTAGCACTTTTTCCACTTCAATCACAAATCTTGAAAAAGACGATGGATGGGGTGGGAGAGGGGTGGAGAAGACAATGTGGGTGGGGAAGGGGTTGGGGTTAGGGTGGATAGAGGTGGAGAAGACGTTGGGTGGTGGGGGAAGAGCTGAGAAGACGAACTAGGTGGGTGGGGTGGAGAAGATGACTAGGCCGGGTTGGGTTATTTTATTTTTAAAAAAATTGTGTATAAAAATTCCACATGTCATTTAGTCATTGGCTACTTCTTCTTTCTACTAAAATATCATTTTTTTAAAAATTATTTTTAATATACATACCACGTGTTTTTATTTAATTTGCCACTTCGACATGTTATCGACGAGTATGTTCTACATATCTTATATATTTGATTGATTGTTAAAAAAATGTTAAATGACATGGTGTAATATGACATAAGATGTCTAAAATAAACAAAACTTAGTTAAAATATCGAAATGAAAATTGATATCAACTTTAAGAGACTACCGATGAATTAGGCCTATATATTTATGCAACATATATATACACATAAAGACTTTCTAGTTAGTAGATAAGTTATCGCAGAGTCGTCTAGTTGGCAATTAGATATTATAAATACAACTTGTTAGTTGTTACCAATAAATGATGATCACAGTCATATGAATAAAAGTAGGTCATATTATTAAATTGTAAAGTAATATATACAGTTGAATTTTATTATTTTATTTGTCTATTTACTTCTTTATATTCTAAATTTATGTTACGAATATTTTAAATTTATCATCTTATGAGGCTTAAATGCTCTTACGAAATAGAATTCAATTTCCAAGTCTTAATAGAACCGAGGCATCTAAGTCATATTCAATTAAGGGGGTACGATCGAGTTCTCTTTCATCCTAAAATAAAAAAGTGTAGAATAGGGCAAATAAACTTCTAAATTATATTCTATGTACATAAGAAAAACTTTTATTAGAGTGATAATGACTATCGATGCAAAAAATATTTTAAAGCATAATTTTGATAGGATAATTTTTTATGGGAAAAAGGACAATATATCTGTGAACTATCGTAAATGGTATCCAAATACCCTCCGTCATACTTTTGGGATATTGGTGCCCCTGCCGTTAAAAAACTAGAGCACATATGCCCTTTACTCTAACGGAAGACTAAATAGGAACACATGATGCAATCTTATCCGTCGATCCGATATCTAATAAATATCAGGTCTGTGGATAAGATTATGACACGTGCATGTCCGTTGGTATAAAAGATATATATGCTGGACGGCAGAAGCACCAATGTCCCAAAAGTATGACAGAAGATATATGCATATTATTTACAATAGTTCAGAGTATATTTATCTTCTTTTTTTCATTTGTTATTACCAATTTCCATGTTGAATTTAGACCTTTCTAATTTCTTTTCATTTTTTTTCTTTGTCAACTTTTTCTATGGAACAAATATGAATACTTTCTAGTTTGGTTCTTTTCATTAGATTTTTTTTTTTGTATCATTCTTTTTTTCATTCCTTTATGATATTTATCAAAGGAAGTTATAAAAAAAGATTTATATTTCTCCCATTTTATCAGGAGCAGTTTTTGAAAGTTTTTTTTTAAGGAAATCAATTAGACAAAAGTGGTGTCTTTTACTAATAGATTCCACAATTGATTATATGAGATAATTGATGTAAAAATATGCATTTACTGTGTCTCATGTGACTCACTCTAACGGAAGACTAAATAGGGACACATGGCGCAATTTATCTGTCGATTTGATATTTAATAAATATCGAATCTGTGGATAAGATTATAACATGTGTATGTCCGTTAGCGAGGCGCTTCGAGTTAGCGAAGCGAATAGGTAGAACTGAATGCAGAAAGTATGGAAAAACAGGAGAGATATGAAATCTCTGAGCAGACAACAATCTCTTACTTTGCCATTCTTTCCGGAATAGGATTTTGCTTAATATCATTTGGATGGACTCAGATCCTTTCATGTAGGAGAGTCTTTGATGGACTTTGAATTTGGATAGATCCAGCGGGACAACTTAGAGCTCCTTTCCTTACAGTCACGCCCTAGCCCTCTTTCGTCGTCCAAGTCGCATACCTCATAAACAGTCTATTTGGTTTTTAAACGCGATCACACCGAGCAAGAAGGACACTTTACGCATCATTTCAGGTCGGAAAACTCTTAACGAAAGCCTTCTTTTTGGCCCTCGTGTGAGGGTTGTCTTGAAAGTTTAGTACTATTATTGTTGGCATGAAAGAAGTTCATCTTGAATTGCCAGTACAGTGATTGTTCTCTCGTCGTGAAAGAAGTAATGAAAGGGAAGCCCCCAGATTGGGCTTAATATTCAAGGCCCAGAAAAGATGGGTTGAATCCAGAAAAGCCTCATCGCCCTTGTCTCCTTCGCCGTAGACTGAAAATGATGGGAATCCTATCGAGAAAGAAGAGGCATAAACATCGCCTCTCGATCCAATCCATCTTCCCTGGCCTTCCCAACATACTTTGTTCTTACGGTAGTTGGGTCGGAATCCGTGTGATGGTTTGAAAGTCGTTTCAAATATTCTTCGCATCCCCAGAGAGATAGATTGTTGCCATTGTGCCTGCTTCCTTAGATTTGTTGAATTGACTCTGTCTTCACAAATTGGATTTGAACAAATATCTCTGGGCGACGAACATCTGATCTTATTTATCTTCTCAAGAGAAGCCCAAGAATTCCGGCCTTTCTCAAAGTTCTCTAACAAGGGTGAAGTGATCAAGAGAAGGCACACCTCACGTTTTAGGAACCAAATGAGAAATCACGCGTAGACGAACCTGAGCATTCTCCTGCTCTACGGAGCCCTCTGGGATCGTTGAACGGATAGCAGCATCGCATTGAGACTTGTAATCGATTCAGCTGTTGGACCCAAGATCCGGCCTGGATATTTCATAACTGTTTCATTCGAAAGGCAGGCCAAGGGGGAACCGAAGGTTAGGCAGACTACTTTAGTAGAGCAAGACCTAAAAAAGTTTATTTCTACGTGAGAAAGGGGTGACTATCATACGGAAATGAAACTAGTAAAGGTGGACTACAAGGAAAAGATAGAATCTCGCCCGACAACAGTAGCTGATTCTCTGATGCTTGACTGAAGCTTACTTGCAAGCACAGCTTCTCATTAGCTCCCTGATTCTCGAGATAATATTGAAAGTATCAAGGGTATATATGCTCTAGTTTTTAGATGGCAGGAATATCCCAAAAATATGACATAAGGTATCTGCATACCATTTACGATAGTTCAGAGGTATAATTTTCCCTTTTCCCTTCTAAATGTATAACAAGTTTCTAAAGAAGTGTACATGACACATTGACACCTTAGGCGAATTATTATAATTATTAGATAATGTTGCCCGTGCTATGCACGGGCCCAATAGTATAAATGGTATGTTTTGGGGCTAATAACAGAGTTTTTGAAGCGATTGTTTGCATGAATAAAAGAATAAGTTTTTTTAATCACAAACCTGTCTTTTCTTTGACGCTATTCAAGGCACAATAAGACTACCCACATACAATATTTTGAAATATTTTATGTTGTCAATTATCATGATTTATAGTATTTTTACAATAGATTCACTTAAAGAATGAGTGAAATTTTTTGTATTTTTTTCGAAACATATTTTATGTTGTCAATTATCATGATTTATAGTATTTTTACGCATTTTTTAAATATAAAAAACCCAAAAAAAAAAAAAGACGAATAAATTAAAATGAACCCAATATATGTTATTTTTGTTGTCTTAATTTATGTGAAACAAATAAAATTTGGAGAGTCATCCAAATTTTAATTTTTTTAAAAAAAATGTTTTAAGTTATTAATTATTGTGATTTATAATATTTTTATATAACTTTCAAATAACCAACAATACCGGTCACTTTGTCATAATTTATGTGATATGGATAAAATTACAAAATTAACCCTTTTAAAATGTGTTTCAGATATTTTAAGTTGTTAATTATTATTATTTATAATACTTTTTTGGTAATTTTAAAATGATATGTGTTTTTTTTTTTTTGAACTTGGTAACTTTAATGATATGTGTTATTTTTTCTGTCCCAATATATGTGAGCCTGATAGAATTCTGAGAGTGAACCTATTTTATTATATAGCTTTTAAATATTTTAAATGTAACACCCCAGAAAATTTTTGAACTAAGACTCGAACCGTTCTTCGTAGTGAGTGAGATTTTACCAAGGAGTTTAAAATTTCTTTAGTGTTAAGGTCACTAGATGTAGCACCTTGAGTTTCAAAAAGAATTAAATTGGAAATAGCAAAATCTGAAATTTTACAAGTTAAGTATGAGTTTTGGGTTGACTTCAAACGACCATAACTCCTAGCTCAGGATGATTTAGGCGTTCTACCAGTTACCATAAGAAACATCTTTGAATTATCTTTCCAACGCCGCCGAGTTTGATAAGTTTCGAGGTCGGATGAGTGAGCTATGACCTTTTGAAGTTAGGCTGTCCAGTTAAGGAAAGTCAAAACCGGGTTTTAGAGGGGTAGTTTGGTCTTTTCCTTACCAAAACAGATTTAATTCATTTTTAGTAATATTTTAGGGGTCTAATCTGATTAGGTTCAGTTTTATAATTCTAAAATACACCTAGGGTTTTAGTTGAGAGTTCAAGAAGAAGAGAAAAGAGGAGAAAAGAGAAAGGATGAAAGCGTTCGTCGAGATTCTTGCATCTTGTTGCGGATTTTCGCCATGGGTTTAATCCCTAAGAGGTATGTAAGCTTCCATAGTGCTGGGTTCTTTCACCCACACGCCAATCATGATTTATTCAGCGTAATTTCGTTCTTGAAATTTATGGATTTAAGTTCTTGATGAGTTCTTGAAGTTTATTAAGTTTTGAAATAAGATTCTGCTTAGGTCAACTTTAAACGACCATATCTCTTAGAATATTAAGAGTTACGTGAGCCATAGCCTATCCAATTAAAGGTAATTGAATCTACTTTCCAAACCCACCAGTTTCACGTCAATCCAATATATGAGTAAAAAGTTATGACTATTTTAGTAACTTATACAGTGCTGTTACGAATTAGCCGACGGGAAAATATTTAAAAGAGTCATTTTTGTCTTTTTACCTCCAAGAAACCATAAATGAAATTATTGACTAATAAAAGGCTCAAAACAGTCAGATTTTCATCTTCACTCATGAAAATCATAATTTTTGGCTATAGAGATTTTAAGAAACTAACTCGAGAATCTCAAGAAAGGTCTTCTTGATTGTTTACCTTCAAGCTAGGGTTTCAAGGCTTCTAATCAGGTTCTTCTTTAAGATTATTAAAGATTCTTCAAGATTCTTCAAGAATCTTGTTCTTCTAGGTATGTAAGGCTATCATAGTGTTGGACTAGTTCATCCTCACGCCCTACATCTACTTTCAAATCAGAAAAAGAGTAATATAGGATACTTTCCCTAGATTTGAGTATTCTTGAGATACGTTGATTTTGAGTTCTTGAATTCATGTTTGTTTTAAAAGTTCTATTCCTAATTATCGAATATCTATATTGTTATTGAGATCCTTCATATCATGAATCATAACTCTTGAATTCATAATTCAAATTCAAGAGAGAGTTAAGAGTAGAGTTCAAGAAAGCCTTTGAGTTCAATTGTGAATCCTTTGAGATCAACTATCGATTTGAACTAAGTTTTGAGGAAGTAAGTCAGAGAATGAGAAGAGTCACATACATGAGTTTCATAATGTTATGTAGACTTACGAGTCAAGTCGTTCATGCCCATAAATTCCGCATGAACTCCAGAAGTTGAGTATCTTTGAGAGGAGTAGTATCTTCAAGTTCTAAGTCTTGAGTATTGAGTTCCTAATCCCCTTTGAGATTATATTTCTAAGCATGGGACTATTACATATTACCTATAAAGTCTTTGAGTTGAATTGTTCATGCCCATAATTCCGCATGAATCTTATAAGTCGAACAGTCTTGAGATGAGAGGTATCTTTGAGTCATTGAGTTGAGTAGTTCATGCTCATAATTCCGCATGAACTCTGAGTTGAGCATTCTTGAAATGAGTAGTATTATTGAAGTTCTTGAGTTCTAAGTATTTGAGTTCTATCTATGGTTATTGAAAACCTTGCATTGAGTAGTTCATGTCCATAATTCGGTATGAACCATATTTTAAGAAGTCTTTTACAAACGTTTTAACTTTGTTTTAAGACTTAAGTTTTGAGTTCAGTAAAGAGTAAAGAGTAAAGTTTGAAGTCCTTTTCTTCAAAAGTATATGGGGACTATGTATTCCCAAAGAGTTTATAAATGTTTTCACATTTAAATAAGAACGGAAGCTGAGATTTACAAAGGGCCTTCGGGCTAGTTTTCAGAAAAGAGTAACAGCTTTTTAAATAAAGCAAGTAGGGAAACTGAGATTTCCAATATAGCCTTTGAGCTAAGTTTTTGACTAATTATCTCAAATCAGCAGAAAGAAGTATGTTTTTAAAACATAAGAGCTAGTATATTTTGGGAGTAGTATTGAGCACCGATATGGGGGAGAGTTCAGATAACTCACAGCCCCCATAAACCATGTAGCCATCATGGGTAGAAAAGGGTCATACTTTTTAGATGAACCTTTTTCACATAGACTAGTGGATCCATTAGTAGTTCAGGTTCTATACCTTTGGCCGGGTATAGGATGCGCTGGCAGCGTGAGGTAGATCGCTGTATCATCACTATAGCTCTTATGTGATGGTTGTCGGTTAGAGAAACTCCCACAGAAGTTATTGTATTTTTATATACATCAGTTTATTATATTTTTATATACATTTCAGAGTTATGTTGTATCCTTGCATACACACAGATTTGACAATATGTTTTTAAACAGTTTGTTTCTCTATATTGCACTTGTTTTAAATTGCTTTATATTGAAATGAGTTCAGTCATATTTAGTTGAGTATTCAAAGTTGAGTATCCAAAGTTGAGTATCTAGAGTCGAATATCATATCTTTGAGTCGAATATCATATCCTTGAGTTGAGTATCTAATCTAGGAGTTGAGTATCTTATCCTTGAGTACTTCTGAGTTGAGTAAGTTTGAGTAGTTTTGAGTACCCTTGAGTATTCCTTGAGTTGAGTAAGTTTGAGAAGAGGTAAGTATGTTTCATTTCTATTAAGTTTCAAGCTTATGTTTATGTTTTAGAATTCCTCTTACATGCTCGTACATTCCACGTACTGAGCCATTTGGCCTGCATCTTTTCATGATGCAGACACATGTATTCAGGATCATCAACAGGAGCTTCGTTGATACATCCGAGAGTTCGAGTTAGCTATGGTGAGCCTCCTTGCTTTCGGAGGATTTCATTTACCTTTCAGTTATATCAGTTGTTAGGATGTCGTGGGTCTTGTCCCGACTTCCATCTTTATCAGTTAGAGGCTTCATAGATAGTCAGTATTGTTGAGAAGTTTGTATCATTTATTTTATTAAATGTTTTAAAGACTAAAGTTGCCTTTTTATGGCGAGTTGTATATATTTTATTATACAGAGTTTTCTTTGGACTTAAAGTTTGTATTTAAGTTTTATGAACTTTTATTTCAGTTTTTAAGCTTTGTATGCTTGAATCAGTTTTTCCGCTTGTAGTCAGCCAGGATGAGGGTTCGCTTGGGGACCAGCAATGGTCTTCGAGTGCCGGCCACGTCCAGGGTGTAGGCTCGGGTCGTGACATTAAATTGGTAATTATTATAATTTTAAATGCTTTTTAAGTCATTTGTAAATGATAAATGTTGCTTCCTTTGTCCCATTTTATATAGTATAAATAAAATTCCCGAAACCAACTCAATTTTTAATATATTTTTAAAAATATTTGAAATTATTAATTATTGCAATTTATAATATTAAAAAAAATAGAAAATGTACAAAACTTATATCAGCTTAAAAAAATGACCACGATAATTCGAAGCCTACAGAAAGCAATATGGTTGTACGTAATTTTTAAATACTTAATATATATTACTCCGCTTGCCTCATTGTATGTAGCATAGATAAAATTTCAAGAGTCAATCAAATGTTGTTAGTTGTTAAGATTTATAATACATTTTACGTAGTTTTCAATAATTTCACATTAAACAATACATATTACTACTTTTGTCTCATTTTATGTGACATTGATAGATTAATTTTATGAATCAGTCAATTTATTTTTTTCTGATTTTTTAATAAATATTTTAAGTTGTCAATTATCACGATTTATTGTATTTTATACATAATTTTTAACGATAGATTAATTTCAAGTATCAATCAAATTTTTTTATATGTATTTATTTTTGAAATATTTTATGTTGTCAATTATCATGATTTATAGTATTTTTACGATAGATAAAGTTCAAGAATCAGTGGAATTTTTTGTATCTTTTTCAAAACATATTTTATGTTGTCAATTATCATGATTTATAGTATTTTTACGCAATTTGTAAATATAAAAAAAAACTAAAAAAATAAGACAAATAAATTAAAATGGACCCAATATATGTTATTTTTGTTGTCTCAATTTATGTGACACAAATGAAATTTGGAGAGTCATTAAATATTATATATTATACTTGGGCATAAACTCCCTTACGCACGGGCGCAATAACTATTATTTTTTGTCCTAATGTATGTGACACAAATAAAATATAGTGAGTTATTTAAATTTAATATGATTTTAAAATATTTTAAGTCGTTAATAATGTAATTTATAATATTTTTACATAATTTGTAAATATTTAATATATATTACTCCGCGTGTCTCAATGTATGTAACATAGATAAAATTTCAAGAGTTAAGCAAATGTTGTTAATTGTTAAGATTTACAATACATTTTACGTAGTTTTCAATAATTTCACATTAAATAATACATATTACTACTTTTATCTCATTTTATGTGACATTGATAGATTAATTTTAAAAATTAGTCAATTCTTTTTTTGTGTTTTTTTAATAAATATTTTAAGTTGTCAATTATCACGATTTATTGTATTTTATACATAAATTTTAACGATAGATTAATTTCAAGAATCAATCGAAATTTTTCATATGTATTTTTCTTAAAAATATTTTATCTTGTCAATTATCATGATTTATAGTATTTTTACGATAGATTAACTTCAAGAATCAATGCAATTTTTTGTATCTTTTTCAAAACATATTTTATGTTGTCAATTATCATGATTTATAGAATTTTTACGCAATTTTTAAATATAAAAAAAATTAAGACAAATAAATTAAAATGGACACACTATATGTTATTTTTGTTGTCTCAATTTATGTGAGACAAATGAATTTTGAAGAGTCCTCCAAATTTGCATTTAAAAAAAAAATGTTTTAAGCTATTAATTATTGTGATTTATAATATTTTTATGTAACTTTCAAATAACCTACATTGCTGGTCACTTTGTCCTAATTTATGTGATATGGATAAAATTATAAAATTAACCCTTTTAAAATGTCTTTCAGATGTTTTAAGTTGTTAATTATTATTATTTATAATACTTTTTTGGTAATTTTAAAATGATATATGTTATTTTTTCTGTCCCAATATATGTGACCCGGATAGAATTTTGAGAGTCAATCTATTTTATTATATATCTTTTAAATATTAAATATTTTAAGTCATTTATAAATTATTTATTATATTATATTTTATATATATATATATATATATATATATATATATATATATATATTATATTTATTTCTACTATATAATAAAAGGGAGTTTATGTATATATTATATTATATTATATATTATATAAACTCCATTTTATTATATAGTAGAAAAATAAATATATATTATATATATTATATAGTAGAAAAAATGATTTATTATATTATATTATTATATAGGGAGTTTATGATGGGAGAATGTCCCATCATAAACTCCCTCTTATATAATAGTAGAATAATGTGTGGATGATAGGTTGCCACGTAGGTAGAGCAAAATATCTAGAATGTCCCTATTAGTATAAGCTGATGGTTCTAGAGCTATAAACCTAGTGGTAAAATTACTTTTATACCCTTGATCGTCCTGGTTGGCTTCACTCTTCTATATATATAAAATATTCATGCACATGAAAAAAGGTGACATAAATTGTGTGTATGTTGACATTATTAGACAGTAATTTTCCACTTTTAATTTGCTTCTTGAATATTGCTTATGTTTGCAAATTCACGTGATTTCTTTTTAATGTACAAAATTTATCCTTTTATGAGATGAACTAAGGTCTTGTTTGGTTTTACTAATTACTATAAGCATAGAAGAAATTAAAATAACTATTGAATCACTTATCATATTATCAACTAAATTAGTTCTGACTAATTTCGAGATAACGTATTTTCTATCCAAACAAGCCAATACATACTAATCCATTGATTATATTGTTTTTTGAATCATACGTGGGAAAAGGACCAATTTAATCTCATAATTTTCATAAGTTTTTGCTAAGTCTTTGACAATTAAGAGTACTTGTCTCGAGTTCTTAATGGAGGGCAAACAATTTTATATTTTTGAATAGTTCAAGGATAAAATTAAATTGTTTTTCTTATTTAATAAAAATGATATTTTGGGAGCTGCTTTGCTAGTTGTAGGACCTCTTTTTTTTATTTTATAGCAAAAACCGTAATAATAAGGATATTATTTAGCAAAAAATGTAACGAATCGAGTAAGACTGACCCATTTTAAATAATTTAGAGGTATATTTGATCCTCTTCGGTCGTGATTCGTATAGTTGTTAAAGTTTTTTATTATTTAAAATGGATGGAAAATCTCCGTATCTAAATCCACCACACGTGTTCATTCTCAAATCATCAATTTTATTTTGTGCATGTGTAAACTAGCCAAAGAAAATCAATAAAAAACTATTTAAGTGTTTTTTTTTTTGGTGTCATTTTTAATTTTATTTTTGGAGCTCTAGTTTGAACATATGACCATATAATAAAAAATGTTTTGGTTTGTTTTCTTTTCAACTTTTAAAGTAAGCAGACAATAAAAATATTAATACAGTTTGTGTTTTAGAAAGTTTCAACAAGTAGGACCTCATGTTCCTTACTTTTCCATCTTTCTTCTCTCTTGCGATTTCGATCGCACCAGGTAAAAATTTATCCACACTCGATGTTACAACAAATATGTTATTGTATTGACACATCTATAAAATTACAAAAGTTGAAATAATATGTTCATGGCCAAGAGTTTAGACAAATACAACAATAGTTACGCCTCAATCTCAAACGAGATGAGGTTGGCTATATGAACTCTCATCGACAAATGTCGTGTGCTTATTGTTTTCTTCAATAAGATACTTAATGTAGTCCAAGCTTATAAAGAAGACACCCTAAATGAGGTGAAACTAGAAAATAAGTTGTGAACATTATACAAAAAAATATGAAATCAATGTCAAGCACATAAATAGTGATACAAATGTGACTTCCAAGTATTTCCCTGCACTCAAATAATCCACAAAAAAATACACAACGAGAGCTTCCGAGAGCGTTTTATTCTCCTTCACTCAAAACTGGAACGATGAGTGGTTTCAGCTGCGCAAGATACACAATTGCCCACCTATCCAAGAAAAAAAAACATGAAACGATGAGTTTTCTTCTCATTGTTGAATGCTAAATCCCAATTTAACAACGATAATAGCATATAGAGAACTATTACTCCAGTACATGTAACGTGCAATAACAACTTCTACTAAGTTAAACTTCTCTATAATAACATCGTTTGTCTTGATACATAACATGAAAGATCGGTTCCCCAGAAAATATGGTTGTTATAGTGAAATATTGTTATAAAGGATGATTGTTAGAGAGAGGCTTGACTGTATTACTATTACACCTCGATCTCAAACTAATTGGGGTCAGCTTTATGAATCGATAGTCATTATTCTCCATTTGAACCCGTTCTACTATTCAAGAATTTGTTTTTTGCATCTTCGGATTCTCAAAATCACTACCCAAGTGAAAAGACTTGTGACGGTTCTCTATGGAAAAAATTTATACCGTTAAAACTTTTTAGTCGCTACTGACATGCTCTTATAATCAAAACCACAAGTTCTAATGGTACTGTTGGTATGTACTAAAAGGTAATCTTACTTTCTTAACCACTGTGTACAGTCCAACACCCCCATATAAAATGAACTGGAAGGAGTATTGAAAAAGAACAGGACCCGACCCCCCCATATTCTTTAGAAAGTCAAGAATAAAAACATTTCTTATCGCGAAAAAGGAAAAAAAGCATAGCAACAATAAAATTTCATCATTGGATCAGAAGCTTATCAAAGACTAGCAAAATTGGCACTCTCCGCTTAGCAGAACTACCATTCCTTCACGCACATAAAGCAGGGGGACAAGGAGAGAGAGAGAGAGAGAGAGCCTGTGTATGTTTGTGTGTGTGTGAAGGAATGGTAGTTCCCAATTCCCATCCGGGAAAGTCTTGAGACAAGCACCAAGACGAATGGATGAAAATTGAACATGTTTCATCTTCCAATACAGAGAAGCAAAGCTGAATGAAGTAAAAGTAGTTGACAGCCCCATGATTCTTGAAAAGAAAATTACAAAAATAATGAACCCATGATAGAGAGCATTGAAAATCGTTACAAGTGCATTCATCTAATGACAATTAAGAGAGATAAATAATGACGTCGCACGAAGTGTTTTTTTTTTTGGATATAGTAATATGTTGACTCAAACCCAAACTGTAAGATTGGAGGTGGAGGGTGCTTCTAGTTGAGCTACCCTCTCTTGTCAATCACATAAGCATCAAAGTTTATATCTATGTTGCTCAGACTCTTCAAAATATCACTGGGTGCGTGACGGTCTGACGGATCTTCCAAAAGCAATGCATTTTTGGAGGATTACAAGTGTGACAACAGTTTTGAAGAGTTCGAGCGGCATAAGGTTTATATATAGATTCCAGCACATTACTTACTCTCCAAAATGTGAAACTTCGAAAGTATAGAGTATATATAGCAAATCTACATCACATTGATCCCAAAAGAAGAATTTCTATGTTTCATTTATAAGACAAAATTAGATAATTATAAGGATTAGCTACGGGATTTGTGAGGCTAGGATAGTATTCACAAAGCATAGTTGTTGACATTACAAATGAAATTTTTTGACAGAAAAGTCAACCAAGACACTTCCAAATTTAGATTATATATCAACAGACCTGATCGAAAAATATTTAAGCCTCTTAGAGTAGGTTCAGATATAACGCACGCAAATATGCATATATTTCATACTTTATGAGGAAGTCAAGCAGATGTAATAGCATAAGCACTATGTTCAACTAGTCATGCAAATCGTAAAATTCCTCAGCAAAAAGATAATCTTATAGGTATCGCACACTTTGCATTAGTAATTTCTCTATTATATAATCCCTTTGAACATCAAATGATAAAATACAGGAAACATGACAAAGCAAAGTCAGGGAAACATCTTACTACTACCAGGCTTCAAGTCAAACACATGAACTCATGCTGTCATGTTTTGAGGAAATAGTATCATGTTATGTCTTATTTTGCTTTACTTTGTACATGTTTGTGCATGTGTAGATGTGTACGGGAGCGCACAGGCGTGTTTGTGTCTCTCTGTGTGTGTGTGTGAGAGAGAGAGAGAGAAAGAGAGAAGAGGGAGGCAAACTCACATCATCCAACAGCATACTGTAGCCGTGATGATCAATGTCAAGTGTAACCTGCATCACAAAATTCAATTAGCTATTAGAAACAGAGACCAAAACTATTTCAGCGGAAAGACACTAGCTTAGAATTTAATGCATCATGGGTTGAATCCTGGAGACCTCGGTAGAGTAATTAAGACAAAATTAGCAAAAGTAAACAGCGGACTGACAAAAATCGCAATTTGCATTTTCAAGTACAATTACATTTGTTTCTTTCGTCATCTTAAATGCCTGAATCATGAAACACTATACGAGTCAATTTAATTTATAGAAAAAAGATCAATCAAGATCTCCATGATCCATCAGATATAATAGTCATTGACCTGGATATGCATCAAACACTAGAAAACAAAGAAGCCTGGATTAAAGACATATAGTTAATATAAGTGCCTAGAAGAACGATAGAACAGAAATAGCTGATAGCGATAACGAAGCATAACACAAAACACAATACTGACACCCCTCCCACCCACCCCAAAAGGATTACGCATTTTCTCTATAGATGCATAACAAGGGAGGAGCTATTGTTCTTCCTACAGGTTCGGCAGAACCCAGTAAATTCAGCTCAATTATGTTTTGATATGTATAACTAACTTATTCAGAACCCATTAAGCTTATCTTTTCTAGAATTCAAAATCCAAAAACTTAAAGACCATAGCTCCGGCCCTCAGAGCTCTGATGCAAAGTTCTATTGCCAAAAAATGTTTTTTTCTTACAAAACAAACCAAACAAGACCTAAAGCAATAACAAAAAGAAAAGAAATCGAAACCGAACAACCACATCAGTAATGCAGACATTTTATCAATAACCCAGTGTTTTATACCAGAAATCAAACTCAACATTAATAACTCAGCTTTCTATGCCAAAGATTTCATCTTTTTTCATAAACAACAACAACAAATATAAAAAACCCTAAACAAATAATGATATTCAAATTTGAAGCAAACAAAGGCAAATTAAAGAAATTTGACCATACAGATTAGTAGAAGGCCCTCTATTGCAGCATATTCTGGCACATAGAGACGCAATAACACCCACTACCACAAAAATTAGCGTTGTGACCAAAAACCCCATTTTCGTCCCTGATCTCACAGTGCAATAGCAAATCTGTTTTCTGCAACAAAAAAAATGGTAGAAAAATTAAATTCGAACTATATTTTAACAAAAAAACAGATTTTTGAGCTGAAATTAATACCTGTAGATATTGAGATTTGAAATTTGAGATTGAATTGTAGCAAAATCTGGAAAAAAATAATTGTGTTGAATTTTTTCCTGTTCTTGATCTAACGAGAGATAGATTAGTCGTCAATTTTGGATTGATTTGGGATATTGGGCCAGTTCGGGTTTGTGTTTGGCTTTCTTTGCATGTTTTGAGGCCAAAAGGCCCACTCCAGATATGAAAATAGCTAGGTGGTAGTGTATACACCGTCTTATACTCTCGTTCCTTTTCCGATAAACCCTCAGCTCGAGTAAAACACAAATAGGTAGAGTAGTGTTTCAGGCTCAATCAAACTAAGTTGAGTGTGTAACAATATTGTATACCTCATTATATAATATAGTTTTTTTTTCTGGGTTTCCCACATCGTTTCTGCTACTTAAGGGGTAAAACGTTCCCTAACAAAGACGATTCTATATTTAGGAGGACTCGAATCTAAGATTTATGCTTAAAAATGGAGGAGTACTTAACACTCCACTCAACCATAAAACTTGTTGGTCATTAGATAAAACTAGCTCGCCACAAATACAAACAACTTCTACTTTCAAAACACATACATATATACATACATATACAGTTGATCACACATATATATACACACATAAAATCTCGATTTGTCAATAACGCTATTTACAAAATTTTCTGTTTTTAACTAAAGCCCAATAATTCCAAGTTAGAGAAGCCCAATTAACACTTGGAAATTTCCCCTTTGGTGTATATAAGTAAAAGGGAAGTGGAAACCCTAAAAAAACAAAGCAGATCTTCTTCAATCAGCGTTGGCCAATACATTCTGAAAAAATCTCAAATCTTATTTTGAGGTAATTATCATGAAAATATGTATTGGAAATTGTTGTTTGTACTATAGTTTATAAGAAGATCTAATAGAAAAAACCTCAAAAGGGTTAGGCATCTCAGAAAGCCATTGTTTTGTTTTTCAATCAACTTTTGGCTCGCTATGGTGCCTACAAAATATATATATATATATACATATACACAAAAATATTTCTATGTTCTTTTAGATAGGTGAAGAATTTGATTGATTTTCATTTTTTGCATTAATTATTATAAAGATTTTCAAGTTTTGCAAACTTTTTTTTTGTTAGTTTGAATGTTATATGGAGTCACTTTTATTAGTGGTTGCTATACCGATTACTATACGGAGTCACTTTTGTTATTGAATTCTATACGAAATCACGTTTGATATCAAACTTTACTTTTGTGTTCAACACGGAGTCACTTTTATTAACGAAACCATATGGAGTTATTTTTATTAAGGAAACCAAACGAGTCACTTTTATTAACGAAGTTCTGCTATATAAAGTCACTTTTATTAATGAAGCTATGCTACACGGAGTCACTTTTATTAACGAATTCTATATAGAGTCATTTTTTGTTAGCCTTTATGGGGTTATTTTTGTTGGTGAGCGGTCTTTAGCTGGACTTTTCGATGTGAATTCTAATTTAATCAAAATTCGAATATTAGATGGAAAATGAGAAAAGAAACATCACTTAATTTGCATCCTCAACAAAAGTAGAAAAAGATATAAATTGATTTAGAATTTAGTAGACAAGAAGCATGAGAAAATTACAAATAATATTTTTCAAAAATCAAGCACAATTATTGGTATTAATAACATCTATAGGTTCACCAGCTTGAGCAGCCATAGCAAGTTCAAATTGTTTAATAGAAATTGATGGAAAAGAAATAATTTCAGGAGGTTTTAAATTTTCCCATCCTTTAATTGGATTTATTGTTGTTGATCCATCCCATCCTATGTGTGTTAAATGCTTCACATCGGTTGGATATCCTATTTCTATCTCCGTTTCCTCTTCCTCTACCTCTTCTCTTCGCGCTGGAAAAAAAAAGAAGGCAAATTTAAGGATAAAAAGTGCAAAAAAAATAAAATAAAATTGGATTGTGAAAATTTGTGGTGTTAAAAATTGTTACTAGTGTTCTATGTTGGTTGAGG
This sequence comes from Solanum verrucosum, assembly GCF_900185275.1. NCBI lineage: Eukaryota > Viridiplantae > Streptophyta > Magnoliopsida > Solanales > Solanaceae > Solanum > Solanum verrucosum. Next base: position 1,405,437 of record NW_026020163.1, read on the forward strand.
GAATGAGTTATTGGCTTGCGATATGATTTTTTAGTGTTGAGTTAGATATTAAGTATGTAATGGAATATTTTGTATGCATTGTTATCTTTTTGTACGGTGTGAACAATCATCATAATCATCTATTGAGCTAGAGTTTTTGATAAGTCAAATATATAGACAACCTTTTAAAGAAATCACTAATTTTCAGTTAGATATTTCAACTAAGATCATATCTTATTAGACGATATCTGATGTATGATTGTATAGTTGTATGTGTGAAATGTGTCTATTGAATGCTTCAAGTTGATGTGACACAATTCATTTGGAGTTGAGTGCGATAATGTGTGAAGCTTTTTATTTGGTATGTCTTGCAGAAAGCACCTAATTTTGATGTAAAAACTATATTACGTAATTGTACCTTGAATTTGTTTCATATGAGCCCTAGTCCTTTCGACCTAGATCTCCATCAGTTGTTGTGGACTTATAAGTAAAATATACTATAATTGATATTCAATAGGCACATATCAGTCATATATTAAGTGTTTTATTTGTAAAAACCTTAGTTAATGTGTCTAAATGAAAACGGACAACAACTTCAAGATCATCATGTAAGTATTTGACCTTTTTAGTTTTGTTTTTGTATGGATTTGTGACAAGTGGGGAAGTATAGATAGAACAAGAAATCTTACAAAGAGAAAGCTATACAATGGACAATAGCTTATTACTCACCAAATAATTGTGAGAAACCTTTGAAATGCCTTTTCAATCTTTGCACATTTTGTGAAAATCTTGGTCTTGTCATGGCCCAAAATCCCCAAAAGCTCTTCATTTTTACATTTGATGAGCTCTCTTCTCCTTCTTGTCTTTCTTGAGTAAGCCATACACACAAATTAAAGTAGCAATGTTACAAAAAGATAAAAACAATAACAACATATACAAAAAGATACTTGACTCTGGCCTCTGAATGTGACACATTCGAATAACATTCTCTATGCATACAACTTTGAGCAGAAGATACTGAGTTCTGACGGGATAGGGGGTTGAGATATAAAAGGAAAGAAAGCCATACTTGTTATTTGCGTTGAATTCTTTGTTTCCACAAGTTGGTTGGTCACTCTAACACTTGACTCAGAACTACACCCTATAAAGAATGGCAAAATGAAAAACTTCTCTACTGATTTTTCCTTCATATTTCTTCCCATTAGTAGATGAAATCAATAGTGAATTATTATAGCATATAAATCACAAATATTGAGAAGATATATATATAAATAGAAAGAGAGTTATAATAATAATAATGAGATGTGTTAAGCAATTGGCTTAAATAAGAAGTTAGAATGATTTTAGTTATAGAAATGTAAGACATACCCAATATTAAAGTAGGTTGGTGGCAATGTGGCATTAAATTAGAAAGCAAAAAAGAGAATATTGAAAAATGATGGAGTGGGTTAGAAACTTAATAAAGTGGATATATAGTTGGTTAAACTGTGCAACTCAGCCCCAATATTGTCCAATTTTATGAAATAAACAAAGCACACTAACCAAATCCTCCACCCCCATGAAGTCTTTGTTTGTGAGGGGGGTGGGGGTGGGTTTACATAGTTTATACATAGTTGTATTATTTTTCGATATTTATTCTAGGCTCTGATCAATATGAAGTTTCACTTCATAGGGTAAAGCGTTGCTTAGACCAAAAGCGTGATTCTAATATTTCCGATTAAGAATAATGGAATAGTACCATAAATTTTTGGTGGTGACATATATGTACTTGTATGTTCTTTTTAAGTGAATGATGTATTTATGCCACATTAAAAAGGTTCCCCTAGAAAGTATTAGAAGTATATGTATCACTAGAATTTTACTACTTATTTATGTTAATAATCAGAATTTTGAGTTCGAGTCTTGGATAGTTCCCTTATTGAGAAGCATTTTATCCTTTAATATGAAACTTTTCGATATGAAATTGGATTTGATGAAACTTCAATACTAGTATCGAACATCGGGTGAGAAATTTCTTCAGATTGGTTTAAGTGGAGCATGTCAAGTCATTCTAAAGGATACTTCTACAATCTTTCCTTTTTAGTTTTAAAATCCTAAGTGAACCTACTCATTCCCTACTCTTCCAATCACATTGCATGAGGAAGAGTAAATCCAAAGGGAATTTATATATAAAATATCATTCAAGTTGGCCACATGTAATTCTTCATTCTCACAAAAAGTAAAAAAAAGTCAAAAGAATTTGGTGTACTTTTATTTGATTTTTCCTCAACACCAGAAGTGGAATAGAGTGTTTATTTTATAAAAAAATAAAAATAAAATTCTCTTTTTTCATTTTTGGATTTGGTCCAGGCTGACTTGCTCCTTTTAGGTAGGCCTTGTCTAACCATAAAATTATTGTTATTTGCATCATTTTTTTAATCATTCGATATCTGAAGTTCACTAAATGAATTAATTCGGGGAACTTTTGAGTATTTGACGATTTCAAATGTGTCGATGTTAATGATAACTCGTTATTTTGATGAATCATTTCTTCAGACATAATAAGTTTATGAAAACTATTGCCGTCAGTTAATTATTTGGTACTTAAAGCCGCTAAATGGAGTAATCCAAGTTTACACCAGACAGGTTCATCTACAGAGATAAATCACGTCCTACAAAAAATAATAATTCATTAACATAACTCAAACTCGAGAACTCTGATACCATTTGAGTGTACCCCTTCACATATATGTAAATTGGAATAACAAGGACATATATCATGATTTACACCATATAGAATTTGAAGGGAAACAAAAGTTGGAACTTTACTTTCAAACACATTAAACAGAATCCTTTCTATTACTCTTCTTTCTTTCTTTCTTTCTTTGTTTTCCAACAGTAGTTAAATAGACAACAGTAACCAATATATATTGGGAAAAAAAAATATACAACTCGTGATCACGATTTCTTATATGGAAACGAGTTATGTAACATCAGTGGTACTACCAGTGTAGCCGATAACTGGCAGCTTGCATAATGGGGTGGAGGAAGTAGGCACCTAATGTCAATGCTGTTATCGATAAATATGGCAATCTGATAAATTCCTTGTAATAATCTTCAGGCAACTTTTGACGACCATCAAGAATAGCAGCAAATGGAATGATACTCGTTCTGTTCTTCACGACTTCAAAAGCCTCACCATATCGTATGGCTAACCTCCGGTCCCCATTCCAGGCACCAAACAGATGATGTCCTATCAAACCTACTGAGGCTGCCACTGCAACTGAATTCCCAATCCACAGCGTGTGAGCTAAGCACCATATCACCTGCCCAACCAGCTAATATGGGGAATGGAGGCTTCAATTAGCTACCAAAGACGGAATAACTTATACCAAGTAATGAGACAGCAGATAAAAGAAAAAAATACTGGATTGTGGTGTAACACACATGCACAAAGACACTTATTTTCTCGATTTTCAGGGAGAGAGGTATCAAAAACACCCCTTTACTTAACTAATTGAAGCTAAATACACCCTCGATCTTGCAACATTAGTGAAATACACCCCTAAATTCTCGTCAAGTTTAGGGGTGTTTTCAACACTTCTCTCGATTTTTATTAAGAACTCCATGCTCCTACAAGAGTTTGAGACCACTTGCATATCGGGAGTGTTTCAGGGATGTATCTAAGTTTAGTTAGTCAAGTAGAGGGATGTTTTTAAGGCTGTCAATAGTTCAGGGATGAAACTAATAATTTGCGCCAAGTTTAGGGGTGTTTCTAATACTTCTCTAATGGACTAGAGATGATTCCTCTTTACTAAATCCTCATTTATGGAACAGCTTCATCAATTTGGTAGGTTTCTTTCCTTTTATGTATTAGCAGAACTGGGATTACAATAACCTTCACCTCCTTTCATGTACAGACTCGTTCTGCAGCAACATCTGCCTGTCATTTCTTGTGATATTATTCTTTATGACATGCCTTATTTAACTCCTTCAAAGAAAACCATTGACCGATAGAGCCAATTCTTGATTCTAAGAATCCTAAGTGAAATATAATTTTAAATATCAGACTGAACTACACGAAAAAACTAAAAAAAGAAAAGTCTTGAACCCTACAGAAATGATGAATAGAAATCATGACTCTAAACCTCCTCTGTCATAGTACTTACGTCATATCCTGGAAAATAGAAGAACCGGGGGTCTAATCTTCAGCTTACTGAAGACATGACCCTAGATAAGAGGGTATGAAGGTCAAGTATTAGGGTAGAAGAGTATGAGATAGCCGAGTGTTGTTGTTCTTTTACGTGGGAGAGGAAGGGGGCTAGTCTCCTCTTCTCATCTCCTCCTTCTTTAGTAGTACTTATTCTTCAATTTTTTCTACTACCTGATGCCTCATTTGCTTTGTATATCTCACTATTTTGTTGTCATTATTTTTCTTCTTATCTGCTTTGATTACACTTCTTTTGACCTGAGAGTCTATCGGAAACAACCTCTCTACCCCACAAAGGTAGGAGTAAGGTCTGCGTACGTACATCCTACCCTCCCCAGTGTCATATCCTGGAAAATTAAAACATAATACGAGGTACAAAGTGAAGTGGTTTGAATCCATAGTTGAAATTTAATTTGGAAAGAGATTTGAAACTAAAAGTAGGCATTGGTGTTTCGGGACAAGGCAAATTATGAAATCATTCAGTCGGTATCTTCTACAACGGTAGGTTACATTTTAGTGAAAGTTGAGCATTTACCTGTGGATGCCTGGTAATCCTCATAATCCCAGTTTCCCAAAGATGCATCTTGGGCTTGTCAACAGCTGCTACCTCTAGTAAATTGAATGTCGATGGGTATAGGAAGAAGAAGGAAATAAAGTTAGAAATCCAAACTAGTTCATGAATCCCAGCAATGCTGTTTAATTGCCATAACTGCACTCCATCGTATCGGTGGTTAATGAAATACGCCTGTAAATCACCATAAGAACCTTTCGTTATGTTAAATTTCCATCTATCAAGCTTTGCACCGTAAAATTATAAAAGTTACCGAAAAAGAACTAAATTCTCAGTTTCTGCATGGCAGACTAGAAACTCACTATTGTGCTGACTGCCAATGGCAGAGATACCCCAGCAAACAATACACGAAAAGCACGCTCTCCAATGAGTTCCTCACCTTTGTCTCTAAGACTAGCAAGACCGCTGTGGACTATAGCGAAAATCAAGGTAAGGGAAAGCATTACAATCTGCATAGAAACATTTGGATACACTCTCAGCAAACAGAAATTTATGTATGCAAAATAAAAAAAATTATAGTGTATGCTGGTTACCAAGAAAGCCAAAATGGACGCAAAGTAACTAAGTATGTATACAAAGAAAGAAACAAACAGAAAAGAAATCAAGACAACTTTATGTTGGCCAATATGATTCATCGAGAATTTAATGCATCACTTGCCTATTATCAAGCCAAGAAGAGTGACAGAATGAACCAGAACAAATAAATACTTTCCGAGCATTATCAAGGCTATATAGTCTTCATTGCAAGGCGAAGACATAATGTTATTCTACATGTGCCCAAACATAAGAAACCTTGTTGGTTAACAACTTCAAATCGACCCTCCTTCGTTGGTTCTTGTTTGACTATCAATTGGTATCTCATAGAGTTCTTTGATAAAACTATACTAACAAAAGCTTCCCCTTGTAAAAGTCTTGAATGTAAACCAATTCATAATTTCGTTTGTATTATTTAAAGTAACTACACAAGACTAACACCAAGTGACAAACAAACAAAGAAGAAAATAACAATATTGAAATCAATAAAAGAATTTAACGAAATTATTATGAATGAAAGTTTGCAGATAAAGATTTTATCTATCTTTTTCTCATCTCCATAAAGCTTAAAAGCTTGATCCTACAAGCTCAATCCCTAACTGTGCTGATAAATTAAACTAATTCCTGATTTTTAAAATACAGAGGGCCAGGATGACTGGTGTTGCCACCTTTAATTTATATGCTAGTCTACAACAACAACAACAACATAGGGTCTGGAGAGGGTATGATGTATACAAACCTTACCCCTACCTTTGCGGGGTAGGGAGGTTGTTTCCAATAGACCCTCGGCTCAATTAGATGCTAAAGCCTAGATAGCAGAACTTGAAAGTCTTAAGCCACATTTCATTGTAAAAACAAATTCATAACACAACAATCAGTGGGTGATGTCGCACAAGGGTGTGAGCTAGCGGTCACTGAGACTAGAATGAAGACCAGGGTTTAAATCCCGACAGCGGCCAAAAACAAATAAGAGTTTGATAATCTCTTCCTATTTGCCTAACGCTTGGTGGATAAAGTTACCTAATACCTATATCGATAAGAGGATATAAGTAACCGGTAAAATAGTAAAGGTGTGCTAGAACACTACTATAAGAAAATATGCATATGAAAAATAACTAAACTTTGGCAGAATTGCTACAAGGAGTGCAAATGAGCTAGGAAGAAGTGGGAACTCCGCCCCCTTCCAGAAAACTACAAAAATTTATAATCACTATCCAATAAAGTTAAGAAACAGAAAATAGAATAATGGAATCCCAAGTAAGAAATTATTCTTAATACACATAGAACGCATTTTTCTATGTGTTTAACTTTATACAAGTTTAAGCGTCTACTTGTGCACAGACATACATATGCCAAGTTAAAAGGACATATTTATGCGTTATACCTTTCAGAAAAGATATCATTTTTTTTCTGTTCTAACAATTTATACAACTACTATAACCAAGTAAAGAACATAATCGAAATCAATATCTCAAAACCCAATTCAGCAAAAGTAAATAAAAAACAGAACAGATAAAGCAATTAAGCAAAAATACCCACCTCAGGGCTATCTGAAATACTAGAAACAGAATCAATGAATGATTTTCCAAATCCAGTAGAATTGTCAATCCAAACAACATTAAGAACATAAAGCACAACACCAAGAATCCCAGTAAAATAAACCCAAGATGAAATCTTTTGTTTGGATAACTCAAATTCAGCAGAATCTTCACCCACCACCAAGATTTCATCTTTTTCATCTGTTTGTGTTCTTCCCACTGAAATTGGCCAAAATTCCTTTCTGGGGTTTGAGGGAAATGGAAAAAAGGAAGTTGGAAATGATAAAAATGGAGTCTTGGTGGTGGGTTTGTTGGTGGAGTGATATGCTATGGCTATGGTTTGTTTGGGACTTGGAATTTTATGGTGTTGTTTTGATAATAAAGGAGAAAAAGGGTGTGAGAGGAGAATTGAAGTTGCCATTTTTACAAGATTATGTGAGCTCTAGTGTGTGTGTGTGTGAAGTTTTGGTATATATAACTTGTTTTGGCCAAGTACTTAGTTTTTTTTCAACAAATAAATAAAAATTGGGTGTAGAGTAAATGGGAGAGGGGATTCCGAGGTGGAAAGTTGAATTACACAAGTAAGGTGAAAATTCAAATAGCAAATCGACTGAGCTCGTAAAATTATATTGAGAAATCTTTTTGTTGAAGTATTTTTCAAATATTAAAAATACTCTTAAAGGAAATTATTCTTTTCATCTTTTAAAGAAATAATTTATGTTATTATTCAAAAACATTTATTTATTTTTACAAAAATGTGACCAAATAAGTAATTTGGCAAAGGGAGAGAAAGGAATCTTAAAGGAGTTGTGCTCTTTGGTGGGTATTTTGGATAGCTAGTGGAGGGAAGTGGGCAAATGACACGCTACTTGTAGCTATTTTTAGTGTTTTTTCTTGGTTTGGGTCGGCAAAAATAAAAATAAAAAATGTCAACCTAATCATAAATATACACGTAAGTAAGATAAAAATTTACTCGTATCAAGTGTTCACATCAAATAAATAAATGTATGATATATATGTATACATACAACGTACCTATTCTCGTTACATTAAAAATACCTAAATTCAATAAGTAAAATTGATTTGATGCAAATATCCAATATAAATAAGTATTCACCCTTGTTTGGTTAGTCGTTACTATGCCTACAATTTAGAATTATTCTTCCTCCTACAATTTAAATAAATAGAAGAAAATTATTCGATATTTTTTTTATCGTCACGAACATTTATCACTATCTCGACCAATTTTATTTCATTAATCACTAAACCATGTGAATACGATACAATCAATTTGAAACTTGAGTCAAATCAACTAAGTTGTGAATAGTAAGTAAAATGCATTAACGTATCTAACCCTTTTCCAACATTCAATTCTTGCTATACTAAATAACAATATAAAACACATTGTACATTTTTTCACATCTAGATTCAACTTACAAGCAATACCATAAATGGATCACACAAAACATTAATGTATATATATATATAAATATATATAGATCGATAGCTCAAAGCACATGAAATTTGATGTTATAAAACGTTGATTGAAAAGGTACACGATTGTTGTGTCCTTTTCTATAACTGAGAAATCTCAGAGGGCTAATGGAGACCACAGTTCAAAACTCGAAGAATAATTGATTCACCCCGACTATCCTCTCCCTCTCTTCATTCTAAAAAAAAAGAAGGGCATTTCACATTTTCTTTCCTCTTTTTTTCCCCCTAGTATTGGTTACATGCGTTGCACGTATATTTCTATTAGTTGGTGTAAAAATCTTATATACAATTTTAATTGATATGTTAGATGATAAAAATAGATATTAAAGTATATCGAAAAATACAAGTTTCTAAGCATAAATATTAATCTTATATTTTAACCTCGTTACACTTACATTGAAAATGGATTTAATATTTGTGAAGTTAAAATATAAATTAAGGTAGTTTTGATACTATATATATAATAGTTACTTTATATTAAACATGCATACATGTTTCTCTATGATGTAAAAGAATACAATATTTCCTTAAAATATTTTTTTTATAGAACATTCAACACAATTTTTATATTAGATTTGAGATATATTTATCTACCTATAATAATTTACACATTTTTCTACCTAAAAAAGATTATGCAAAAGAAAAAAAAACTCTTAATTGTGTTTAAATGCAAACCAATTGAATTAGTATTATATGTGGTTATTTGGTAGTTTCTCTTAGAGATACATGTTTTCTTATTTAATGATTAGTTAAATGATTTATAATATTATGATTTAGTGTAGCATTTTAAAGCTTCCTACTTTGGGCACGTGCGTTGCACATGTACTCCATAAAGATGAATATGAATTATTAAAAATCACATAATTTCTTTTAAACTTGTGTTTGAGTTGCATAAAAAAAAAGTAAAATGATAAATGTTTATAGTGTATAGTCAACTCATAAGAAGAAACTCTTTTGTATTTAGTCATCTCCTTATTATAATTTCGATATATAAATTTTATATTTGTTTTAAAAGACAAAATAAAGTAGCAAAAACTAACAGGTACACTACCTTATGATTAACTTCCTTAAAATATCTCTCTTGTCTTATAGAATAGAATAAAAATATTGCTTATTTAAAATTCTAGAAATCTTTATTGGCTCTTATTCTTCTACATTCTCTTTCTAATAAATAACTTACAATTCAAAAAATAATTAAAATAATATTATAAAATCAATTAGATGTTTAATTTACTGTCAAATCACATTTTAATCAGTATCGCAAGCTATTCAAAAAAATACTATATAATTTATAATAGATGAACAATCAATGTATTCAAATAACTTCTTTATTGTATGTCAAATGATTAGACATTTGATGAACCTGCAAAATTTAGTTTGGTAACTAAAATAATGAGCTACATTTTTAAGTTATTAGGTCCAAACATATGATATATTAGTATGTGCAAAAATGATTAATGTTTCTCATTTAAATGCACAATTAGAAAATTTCTACACATACTTTAAATTGATATCTATACTTCAAGTCAATACCCATACAATTCTAAATGCTTCATGGAAGAAAAATTCTATAATGGAGAAAGAAAGCAAGAACGAAAAGTTGAGGATATTGCAAAGAAAGTCCTCATGCTCTCAAAAGAAAACTTTGTTATTATTAGAGACAACATATCAACATAAAATTGTTCACTGTTTAATACTACACATATATTAAATTTACTCTCTTTTTTCGCTGCTATTTTTTCTTCTTTATTACCAATTTTCAATATCTTTTGGTTATCCTCATTCCTCACTTGCAACTTCTTACTCTCATATCTTCTCATGTTGAATTGTGTAATTTTCATAATTCAATTTCCTATTGTGAGCTTTCATTTTTGTAAGTTGGTTCTTAAATAGCATTAAGAAATGACCCTTTAAATTCAAATTTTAATTATGAAATTGATTTTTACATTAAAGTGATGAATGACTTTTCATATCATAACTTTTCAAATTCTTCCATTATGAGATTTATGATTACGATTAAAAGCAATATGAATGTACTCATTTATCAAGAAAATGATAATTTAATTATCGAAGGGTTTAAGAACTTCAAATTCTACCATTATGTAATTAAAATATTTATATTTGATCAAATTTTAATTTAGTAAAGGGGCAAAATGGTAATTCAACTTTTCACTTTGGAGCTTCCTACTTATTATAACACTAGCTTTTGGAAACGTGTGTTGCACGTTTGTCCCTTGTAATTACTACAAGATGTCTATATACTTAAAAATTTGAATTTCAGAATAGAAAATATACTTGTATTGCATGCTAGTTATTATAAATATTTGTAAATGATTTAAATACAGTTACAATATGTATGAATAGTTATTCATAAAATTAAGTAATCAAAAGAGGAGTGTAACACCAAATTAAAGTTTAACATCAAATGGACAATCTGACAATCATATCAAATAGTTTTAAGAAATTGTAAATTTCACATGAGTTTTAGTTGCAAAGATCTCACATAATGTTTGAAGAGAATATATAAAAACTTATCAATATCCATTACATTATTATAGCATTACAATAAATTATACAATTTCAGAAGTACATTATGTTCATCCCACAAAAATTCGAAAATAAAATGAAATAGAGTAGACTAAAAACAATAAAATAGCTAATGAATTCTAAAACTTTTAAATTATAACAAAAATTAAAGAGAGAAATAGTTCCAGTTTAAAAGAATAGAAGAACTTCTTCAATAACTAACAAAAACATAAATAGATCTAATTCTTTTTTATTGCATATGTGATGAGCAATTACATCCATCATCAATCATCCATCAACAATTATACATTAGAATAACAAAGTGTATGCATTAACAAAAAGTGACTGTGATGAGCAATGTAATTACATCCACCAATAATCATTCATCAACAATTATACATCGGAATAACTAAGTGTATGCATTAATATAAAATGATTTTGAAAACAATTTTTTGGTATGTATTATTACAAGTTTGGAATTATAAAAGTCATTTAAAAATTGATGATATACATAACATCAATGAGAATTAGATTGGTTAAAGTTGGGATATGTGAAGTTTCTGACTAAAATCTAAATATGTATGCCATATTAAGATGTATGATAATTCAAAGGACGTTTTGTTCTTTAATGTTAGTGGATATTTCAGTTTTTAAAGGATATAATTTACTCTTTTTTTTTTTAAACCCTCCCTAGGAGCTCCCACCCATTTTGCTCCCTTGGTGACTCAAACTCGCAACTTCGGGTTGGAAGTGAGGGGTGGTTACCATCCGAGCAACTCTCTCTCGTCAAATATAATTTACTGTCTTTTGTTGTTACAAAACACTTCATCTATTGAATTCCATTTTAGAATAAAAATAAATTAAATATTCCGTGAATACTTCATCTACCGTACTCCATTTTAGAATAAAAATAAATTAAATATTCTATGAATTAATTCTACCTAGAAATATATAATGGATTAATACCATATAAGTATTATTTAATATTTTATTAATTAGTCATTTTAATAATATTTAAATTTAGTGAAGGGGTAAAATCATAATCCAACTTTGAAGTTAAAATCTTCCCACTTATAATAATAAATAATAATAATAATAGTTTATGGGCTCACCCTCCGCTCATGTACCTATATCAATCAATACACTTTTTTTAAAAAAAAATATAAAGATTATTAATAATATTATTTTATGTTTTAAAATTAAAAAGAGTATATACTCCTTAAAATGATGAATTTTAATTTTTCTTAAGTTCACTAAATGGCATGTGTGAACTTTATGCGTCTTGATTTATTTCATTTTTTACATATGAATTTAGATTAATTGACAATTCTTTGAATCAATGAGATTTTTCATCCAAATACTTTTCTTTTAGATAGAATAAATGAAATAATAAAGTTCTAAATTTAACCAATAAAAAACATAAAGTTACAGAATACAATAATATTTAGCAATACATTTTTCTTCTTCAACGCTTCCTCTTCTTTCCGTTATTAGGGGTATTTAATTACAAATCACACCATGATTTTACTGTCATAGAAGTAGTAAACCATTTATAAATTCTAAAAAAAACGTATTAAATATAATGCAAGCTAATTTTTGTAGATTTAATTATGAGAAAAAAAAACTAATTACATGAGTTATTCAATTATCTTATCCCATAACCTAAAGTGTAGAAGAATTACATAATGCAGTAGTATTATGCATACATTGACATATATCATAAACATCGCATTAATTCAATTACTACAGGATAATCAACTTGTTATAACAAACATAATCTTTAAAAGAAGATTTGTACATCACACATGTAAATGAAAAATTTGTTTTCTTTTTCATTGCCATTATTCAATTTACCTTCTTTCAACCAAAAATTTGAATGTAACAAACAATGAACCAAGTAAAAATATGCAACATTGAAATGAAAAATAATACTTACCAAACAACAAATAAATGTCTATGCCGCCTTTAACCTTTTTGAAGAATTCCTCGAATACACTGAAATGACTAATATTCTAGTCCAGATATCTATATTCTCCAAGAAACTACTGTCAATAAATTAACGAAACAACATACATATTCTTTCTCACACAAATAGGTTTGTTTTACCTCATGAATGTTGAGCAGACTTTTTGTCCAAACGAAAAACTCTCTAGAATTATTTCTCACTTGTTGCATTAAAAACATAAAATTTCGATTAAAGAATGAAACAAAACCTGTAATATGAGTTCTATCTATATACATATATAACTAAAATTTATTGATCAAGAGAAACATGAAAAATTAGAAGTATAATTTTGTGAGATAAATCAACTCACATGCTATTGTATTGTCACCCACAATGAGAAGAGAGCAAAATAATGTATTTTGTGGGGAAAATCATGTATATAATTTTATCAATGGAAACTCTTCAAATTCTTTAACTTAAAATTAAATAAGAGATGTTTTTAAATGTTTGGACTTCATTTATTTGAATGACTTTTTATCTTCCATTATATCTTTATTACTTTAAAGTTTATTATCTAATTATTTATTAGAATATACTTTTACATTTTTTATATTTTAAAAAATAGAAAAAATATTTAAGTGAAGGGCAAAATGGTAATCCAACTTTAAGGTCAGGAGCTTCCCATTTATAATAATATATGATGATATATGATATGATGATGATAGTGTTGCTAAGAATCTACAAGCAGAAGGTTTAACATTTTAAACTTGATTTTTTTAAAAAAGGTTTAACATTTTAGAAATATAAAAAGTCAGTACCTGTTTTCATTTACTACCAAATCCACAAAGAAGATGGAAAGACAACACTGAATCTAGTCAATATACCTTTGCTCTAGTAGTCGTCTCACAGTCCATTAGGTATATGGAGCAGTGCCATCATGAAAATCGTCATCAACCTTGAGCATATGATGATTCCTCATGCATAGAAAAATCCAAGCAATTCTGCTACTCTATAACATGAGTAAATAGAAATTCAAGTAATTGTGTTATAAAAGTTACCACAGGTTTTTCTTTCCTAACAAGATATTAGTCGGGGTGACTGAATACCATGCTTCTTCCTGGACAACTCTTTGTCATCTCCCTGTGTCAGTTTAAATTCAAATAGCAGCTTTGATGGTACTATCAGTAAAGGAATCAAGTAATACAGATAACAGGATTTATAAAATAATATAGGAGAGGAACTAACCATGGCTGATCACTGAGAATCATGTATCTAGTTAAACCTGTTTATATCATTACAAAGTAAGTCATCTCCAAATTGAGTAACAAAATTTAGGAAATAATTTGCCCGGAAAAGATAATAGACAAAAATGAAACATCAAATGACAATGGCATTCATTCTTATACAACTGAGTATCTGCCCGGTTGAGCCGAACCAGGAAGTGATGATGCTTGCATGGTAATGTCCTCCAATACACGTTTTAATTCTGCTTTTGCTCTCTTGACAGATTGCTCCGTAGGGCCTTCAATGAACAAGTACAGCTTCCTTTCCCCAAACCCTGGTACCTTGCCAGGTGGAACATACTGTCCTCGAGTGGTGATGGCAGCTCCTGTCCATTCAGAAATAGGACCCAACGTCTCCTTGTGTGTAACCTTCCAACGAGCATTTTGAGGAAAATCATTTATCTCTAATTCTGCTTCATAATGTTCAGGCATTGCATCGGCCTGAATCTTTGCCAAGTTATGCTGCAAGTTCAAGGCAGCTGCCAATGCTGTTGCTCTGGCTGTCACATCATTAGAGCCAACTGATAGTCCATTTCCAGCAGCAACTGCTGTTGCACCTGGTATATTAATACCAAGTACACCAGGCAATGCAACAGGTAATCCACCATTGGGAAGAAGCTGACCAGCTGAAACTGGAGCTGCTGCTGAAGCCATACTCGCTTTGGAAGCAGCAACAAGAGCAGCAGCCTGAGCAAGGGCAGCCTGCTGAGAGAGGTCACCACCTGCTTTTCTAATTCCTTCATCTTCATCCTCTGAATCTGATTTATCTTCCTCAAATCCATATTCCTTTGCCTGTGCTTTTTTGGCTGCTCTTCTCACTTCATCCTCTTCTTCATTAAATTTAAAACCACTACCACCATAACCAGTCCCATGTGCTTGCTCAAGTCCCTGATTAACCTTTGCCATGAAACCATCAGCAAGAGCTTTCAGGTCATCTGGAACAACTTGCTCCGACAATTGTAAAGCTTTTAGAAGATCAGGTGCATATCTTGCATCATCTTCGGATATGAATGTGATGGCACAACCTTTCTTACCAGCTCGACCAGTCCGCCCAACACGATGAACATAGTCCTCATAATGGTTCGGAACATCATAATTGATTACCAGTTCAAGCTCCTTGACATCTAAGCCCCTGGCTGCTATACTAGTAGCAATCAACAAATTACATACATTACTTTTAAAGTCGGATATGGTGGACTCACGATCAGTCTGATCTTTTGCCCCATGAAGGGAGAGACAGGGATAACCATGCTTGATCATATCTCTAAATAAAGCATCACATTTCTCCTGTGTGTGAACAAATATCAAAATTTTACCTTTTTCATACCATTCACCAAGTAACTCAAGAAGCCGAAGGAATCTATCACTTTCTGGCCTCACCTCAACCAATTGTGTTATATCCTTGTTCACAACACTCCTACCACCTACCTGTATTTCAACAGGCTTGTTCAACACTTTCCGAGCTAGTATTTCAACCTGACGAGGAAAAGTTGCAGAGAACAGGACTGTTTGACGGTCAGGCCGAGTGTTTTGGACAATTCTTGTGATCTGAGGTTCAAATCCCATATCAAACATCCGATCAGCTTCATCCATGACCAAATACGTGACTCTTCGCAGATTTGTAATCTTCCCACCACTTGTACAGAGTATATCAATCATCCGACCTGGAGTGCACACAACAATTTCGGCTCCTCGTTTCAATTCACTAATTTGTTGAGCAACACCAGAACCTCCATACACAGGTACACAGGTGAGACCCATCACTCTCGCAAACTTCTTAATATCACTATGAATTTGCTGTACAAGCTCTCTAGTAGGGGCCATTATTAGCCCAATAGGACCATCTCCAGACATCAGAGGAGGCTGGTCCTTAATATGTCTCAGCATTGGTAATACAAATGCCAGAGTTTTACCAGAACCTGTCTTAGCAATCCCAATACAATCTCGGCCACTCATAATTACTGGCAGAGCCTGAGCTTGAATAGACATGGGCTTCTCATAATTCAGCTTCTTAATAGTGTCTAACATCTTGGAGGACAGTCCAGTCTGATGCCATGTTTTGATTGGTTTCGGAACATCCTTGCCATGGATCTTCAATTCCAGTTGTTTCCTGTAAGCAGAAACCTCTTCAGCACTGATTCTTGAAATCTCCTTAACTTCTATGTAGAAGTTCTTTCTGAAAGGAGGATATTCAATCTTTGAATGATCCACTAATGATAGTTTCTCGGCCTTGGTTTTCTTCACCCGTTTCATAAATTCTTCATCATCTTCTTCCTCCAAAGGATCTTCATCATTCTCAACGTTCCCATAATCTGAATCCGAATCTTCACCGGGGATAATTCTTCCCGTGGTTTTCTTCATGCTCATCTTAGGCTTTTCTTCCTTCCTCAGACCGTTTTTCTCTTTCAAACTGGAATTTTCACCATCCAAACTATTGACTACGGATTTGTTAAGTTTCTCAACTTCAGGCAAAACCATATTGTTCATAAAAGCATCCAACGGGTCAATCTCATCATCGTCAACTATTCCATCACTGCCATTCTGAATAACAGGGGAATCAGATCCAATGCTAGAACTAACCACCTTGTCAGCTCCATTTTCATCTTCCATGACCTTGCCACTATCATCCATATCAATATCCATGCCAGTTTTCCCCTCAGCATCTTCATCATCAGACTCACCATCCAATGTCCAAGTCTTGCCCAACTTAGGTTCTTCAGCACCTGCATCAACCCCAAGTGTCTCCCTCTCAGACTCCTCTTTTTTTCTTTTTAGCTCTTGCCATTCCTGAACTCTCCTCCTTCGCTTCTCCATCTCGTCATCTAATTTCCTTTGCTCCTCAGCTAGATCCTCTTCTCGACTCTTCTGATCCTTTTCAGCTGATACTTCATCAGTGCTCTCTTCCCTTAGCCTGTTGTTTGGTTTGCTACTCCTTTCACGATCCCTCTCCTTGTGATGATCATCATTATCCCTCTTTCGCCTCTTCCTTTCACGATCCTTCGCATCAACTTCATCATCACTCCCCTTTTCATATACTTCCCGGTGTCTATCCTTTTCGCGATTCCTCTCCTTCTCCTTCTCCTTCTCCCTTTCTCTCCTCTCTCTATCTCTTTTCCTCTCACGCTCCCTCTCCTTCTCCCTTTCCCTCTCTTTCTCCCTCTCGCGTTCCCTCTCCTTCTCCCTTTCCCTCTCTTTCTCCCTCTCTCTTTCTTCACGATCTTCCTTATCCTTTTCTCGCTCTTTAACTTTATCTCTAGGTCTTTCATCATCATCACGAACCTTGCTGCTCTTTTCACGCTCCTTATCTCCTCTACTGTGCCTATCCTTGTGCTTTGCCCTATCTCTATCAGCACTTTTCTCCCTTTCATAGCGACTGTTTTTCTCTCTCTCGCGATCCTTCTTATCACGATGGTGATGGTCTCTGTCCTTCTTTTCACGATCTCGATCCTCCTTATCACGGTGGCGCTTCTTCGACTCGTCCTCTCTCTTCGACTTGTGCTTCAACTCTTCCATTTTGATAGTCGGAACTTGGAAGGCCAAAGCAATGCACCTCACCGGAAGAAACCGGAATCAGGTAACCGCCGGTACACAGCTTATTCCGGCAAAATCCCCAATTATCTCCGGCGAAATTACCAATTATTTGAAGCTGGTTTCCAAACCCTAATTTTTTTTTCTCCGACTACTTTATAAGTTGAGTGGAGTTTGATATGGAGTGCAAAAATATAAAAACCAAACCAAATCCAAAATTTCTTTTTCGATTTTAATTTGATTTTTATTAATGATAAAAATTTAAATTTAGTTATAAGAAAAAAATAATTAATTTTTTATTAAACTAATGATAAAATTGATAGTAATCGTATAGATGAAAAACCAACTTAATCGATTTAATTTATTTTTTATAATATATTTTTTTCGAAAATAAATCTCCATCACAATAGGGGTAAGGTTTGAGATGGACGTATGGACTTTACTAGACGAAATAGATCACAAGTGAAGATATCTGAGACAAGCTAAGAGTGGCATTAGTGGAGGATAAGATGCGGAATGTGAGATTGAGATGATTCGAGAATGTGAAGAGGAAATGTACGAATATCCTAGTGCGAATGTGTGAGATGTTGAGTAAGGATAATTCGAGGAGGGGATAGAGGTAGATCTGAGAAATATTGGAGAGATGTAATTAAACAAGACATGCCATAACTTCAGCTTACCAAGGCTATAGAGAACAGGTAGAAGGCTAATAGGTTGTTTGGCGTTATCTCATTTATCCATGCAAGTACTTGTAGTATTACTCTTGTAATTTCTTTTTTTTTTTTACCAAAATGTAGAAGCACAAATCAAGCATAAATGTTGTATATTCAAATCTCTCTATAACACAATCGCTTATCAAGATCTTTTTTTGTTGCTATAGCGAAATGTTGTTATAGAAAACATACAATATAACATGTAACATGAAAAGTCGGTACCAAAAGCGAAATGTTGTAGGAGAAGTCTGACTATACTAGAAATAAGGCTCTGTATATAAGGCTTTTTTCTTAAGGACACTGTACATGGTATACTAAGGACCAAAAACTGAGCCAAGTTTCTAAGTTCAACATGATTTCATCTCATCACCTATGAGGAAACCTATTTTCTCCGGTACACCGGCCCGCGGTGAAGAAACAGACCATCAGTAGGTTTATGTGAACAAATCAACATATACGGAAGAACGCCTTCGGTTGTATTGGAGCAAGCTTGCATATGTTCGATCCCAGATTCCGATATAAAGAGATTCATCATCTGGACTCAGAGATACACCAGATATCTCGCCAAACATGTCAATTTCTTGACGTTTCTTGTACTCTCCTTCAGCATTGTAAATGTGGACAAAATCTGCAGGTTCAGCTACTACCAAGAATCGCCCATCTGATGAGTAACGAATAGATCGGACAGCACCCATGTTTCCTTTCAGCACTGCTGTAGGTGATGACAGGTTTCTCATGTCCCAAATTCGGCAGGTTTTGTCTTGATTCCCAGTTGCAAAGGTACGGCAATCAGGGTGCCAGGCAGACGCGAAAGAGTAGTCTAGATGACCAACAATCGAGCCAACCGTCTGATACAGTAAAGACCCTCGATTAGAACAGATTTATCGGATCAGAAAATGGAGGACTCACATGAAAAATGTAAGAAACAAATAGAAGTGAAATTCATTGCAATTGATTCATAGATTCTTGCCAATAATAACCTCACCAAAAATGCAGTAAAGAAATGACCAACATATACGAGGCAACCACACGATGAAAAACTTTTCATTACATCTGATTTTAAAGGTAACGATTGAATACCTTTCCATTTTGAGAATCGACAAGTAAGCCAGTGAGATCATCTCCAACAACAGTAAGAATCTTGCTATCTGGGCTCATTGAAGTATGCTGCATAAATAACCAATGAAATTATGAATGCATAAGAGGTTCCATCTTCGAATAGTACTTAAAGACAGATGCATCTCAAACATCTTCTAATTCACAAACAATCTGAATTATTTACTACTAAGAAAAATGTGTGTTCACTAGGCCTATGATGGGATGTCAATTACAACACCCCGCCTTCCCGGCCACAAGAAATAAATGGGAAATGAGAAAAAAAAAGCAGTAAAAGATAGATAAGAAACTAACGTTCACTGGCCAAGGGAACCGGAAGTAGTTCATAAGCTGAAATTTCTCCATGTCATACTCTCTCACACCACAATCATTATTAGCAGCCATAAAATGAAGCCCACCGCTGCAAAACAATTGAGACGTTTATACAGTTGAATTTCGAATTAGTCCAACAACTCATATTATATTCATACTACCTCAAGCTATCATATATCTCGACAGCATTTGTAATAGCATTATCCTCATAAGTGGTCCTTGCGCAGAAGCTTATACCTGGCTTGTCCAAACACTGCATTATATGAAGCTAAGTTAAGTAAGGATGACAAAAGGCGCATGCGGTATAAAGATTCAATTTCATTCAAATTTAATTAACCAAGTCTTGCTAGTCTTGAGCTATCAATAGATATGAAATTATTAAAAATAAAATGCTCATGAACAACAGCAGGAAAAACTTGAATACGCTTGCCAATAAGTTAACATGACCTATCTCTAACATATTCCATCTATGCATACACTTTGATTATTGTGGAAACAGACCAAAGACCTGGGACTTACACCTCCTCTCTTTGATTTCATGAATTTTCTCCGGAAACTAATTTTATTATATCTTCTTGATGAAACTCAAAACAAACCCTACTAACCTTACAAACGAGTTCCCCTTGGAATCCCCCTGCGACAACAAAGCGATTCTTCACTGCCATTGTGCTGATCTGTGTTTGTGTTAGACCTTCTAACAAACTTCCTGCATGTTTCTAGAGGCCAAAGTAACAAAAAGAGCAGGTTAGACATAATCAATAAGGGAAGAAACAACAAAAAATATTGACTTCTAATTGGAATCAAAGAAAACATCTTGACAAGAGGGGTGCTCGGATGGTAAGCCCCCTCCACCTCCAACCCTGAGGGAGGGGTAAAAAGACAAAAACAAAACATCTTGAAGACCCAAACTCAAGAGGGATAGATGGGTACTCTTTCAAATCCCACCGCAATGTTAACAGAAGAAAGAATTCATAAGATACATACACATAAGAGTCCTCTTCATGGAAACATGACACCAGCATGAAGAAGAAGAAGAACTACAGGTACCCTAGAAACTAAAATACAAAAGGAAGGTCACTAAGTGCATTCTGGATTACCTCTGACGGTGCTATATGTCCAGAGAAATCAAGGACTTCAGTTAAGTTGTTGGAAATGGATGACCAGTGCATAAGTGAGTAGTTCGATATAAGATACACATCATGTTTTGAAGTAGCCCAAACCAAGTTCCTTAGCTGCAAAACAAATGGCATAAAGAGATCATTAAAATTATCCTTTCAGCAAATGAAAAAAAAAACATTATTTACTAGGCAAACACCATAGAATAATCCAAAATTTTCCAAAGAAATAAGTAGTTAACAGATTCCTTTTTTACAGTAACTGCAGTTAAGAAGTTAACCCAAAAGCATCACACATAGGATGGAGAACCTCTGGCAGTAATTTCTTGTCTTGGCACGATCAGAATTCAGAAACCCATTCCATTTCCTTTATCTTTGACCAATCCCTAATTGAGGAGACTTCCCTGATATCCTAGGCATGGTTTTATGCATGCTTACTCAAGTTCTCTTGTCATATTGAATGCTTGTAATGCTAAAATTGATGAAAGTAATAGAGTATGCTCCTATTTTTAGGATGATAGTATACTTACTGGAATTTGAAGAATACAAAGACAGTAAGTTATTCATTATACTGTTGATGGGGAAGTCCTTCGAATTGTTAGATATTAGTGAAAATGTTAACAGACCCGGTTTTTATAAATAGAAAGGGGCTAGCTTTCTCAGGAGCAGAATTTAATAATTATGGCATTTCGTGAGGAATGAGGATTGGTTAGGAGACAGGAAATCCTTGGTCTTTATTCCAGAAGATGAGGACAACATAGGGTGGAGAGATACATCAGGGAGGATTTTGCAGTTCTTGGGTAAACCTCGCATCATTCAACGTCCCACAGCGGAGAAATTGCATATTGCAGAAGCAAGTAAACAAGAATGGCTGAAACATGGGGTAAGCTCAAGAAAGCATATGTAGAAATCTATGTAACGTTATCTCTACAAGAATATTGTTGCACCCATGTCTGATCCTAAAAAAATGCACTACTTTTGGAGGATCTAACACACACCCAACAACATTTTTAAAGAGTCCGACCAACACAGGTAAAAGTTAACCCAGCTGCAAGAAATAGCAGCTCCAACTTTCTCTCTAATTAATTGATTGACAACTTCATGATCCATTTAGTCCTTCTCCGAAACCAGAGGTGATACGAAAGGGTTCATTATTAGGTGGAAAATCACAGCTGGACTCACACTATTTGTATAATCTACAAAATAAATGCATACCTGAAAATGAAGTATGGTAGGCTTCACTAATCTTGTATTGTAAAAGAAGTCATAGAAGTTGCCACCTTTCTTCACCTGTTTGCATTCCTGACAAAGCAACATAACATAGAATAACCGCAGAGTTTATAACTATACTTTGGAAATACTGAATTAAAATCCTTAAAGAAAAAAATAATGAAGCTACAGACCTTATCTACAGCATCTCCTGACAAAGGTATGTTCTCATAATTCCTGTATTGTTCGAGCCTTGTCAATCTGTAGCTTTGCCTCGTTATATTCAATCTCTCCCATGGGATACCTTGTATATCTTTGCCTTTCCTTGCTTGTGCAGCGGATGTATCTGTCCCTTCTGTTACCTAACCAATATTCCAAAAAAAAAAAAAAAAGTGAATACACCATTTTGATATCTGACACCAACTGACCAAAGTAATCACATATTCATGCATTCACTTGATGTGTAGTTTCAATAATTCAAGGTAACTCAAAATACAGAATGAAATGCAAAAAACTCATCCCAGTACATTGAGAAAAACAGGTCGTGTCATTACTCCATCAAACAAATAGGAGAAATGAAGCCTAAAAGAAAAAAAGAGTAACATGACTATCATCGAATTCAATAAGAGCAATTAGTATTCACCGCACGGCTGTATTACCAATAGATTTTTCAAATGAAGAACATCTTTAAGAGATGCATGTTTCGCTTCAAAAAGTAACAACACAAATAAGCAAATCCAGGTATACATCAAAATAGTTATTGCTAAACTAACTGGAAAATTATATTTTTTCAACATAATGTTCGCACCAAAACAAGCATGTTCTCACTGGCTGCTGCAACAGAACAAAGTTTAGATGAAGTGGTCACTATTTAACATGGCATCAAAATTCAAATCAGATAAAGGCCCTAGATTCATTTCTCACTGACACGCATTATCAAAGGAATTTCCACGCATTTGAACCAAAGAAAAACTGGTCAGGCATGCTCTAAGGGGCCATGATTCAAACCTAAGCTGCTCGGACTCTTTACTTTTGGTGCCACACCCGTGTCAACACGACATGGGTGTGGGTGTGGGATCCGTGTCCAATTTGGTCAACGTATTTTGGGTACTTTGACCAAAATCAATGGGGAAAGACTGGACAATTTTAATGATTCCTATAATCAATACAAAAGCTAAGGTGAAATTGAAGAAAATGGAAAACCTTTTATATAGAAATTTCTCTGTCACTCCTTTTCCTTTAATTTCCTTCCATGATTCTCCTCAAGTTCTCCACATAATATCTCATAATTTAGGTTTTATAGCTCTATTTTAGATATTTTAATAATTATTTTTAGGCGAATTCCCACACCCGTATCCATACATGGATCCATATCCCCGAATCTTAAAAACTAGATCATGAAGGATCCGACCTCTAGATACGCACCCGTATCGAGACACCCGCACCCGAGTCCGAGCAACTTAGATTCAAACCTAATATAAACAGATACACGAGTTCACACTTTTGTTGAGGTGATCACTAAATTCAACAGTCTCAAAGCAAAACTCAACATAAGCCACCAGAGAATAAGAATAAGTCAAAGTGTATATGTACTGACCATCTCAAAGTCATCAAGGTTTGTGTCCTCATTGTAGAATACCTCTTCAAATTCATCCATCGTATCTGCCATCTCTTCATCAAGACTCATGTAACCCAATCTCTCAGCCCTTTGGTAAGACATGCTTTCCCACACCCTTCAACCCTAAGTTCAAGAAAAAGTTCAACAAAACTAAAAACATTGTATTCCCAGATATAGAGAAACAAAACTGAAAGGTCCAAATCAGAACAAGGCAAAAAAGGAGCAGAAAAACAAACACAAATATGTTAACATTCACATATTTCTAGGGGAAGAAAATAGGAGAACCAAAACTGTTGGCTAGCTTGGAAATTACTTAAAATAAAAAGCAACAAATCAAAGAAAAAAAGATGATTTTTTTCTGAAAATTCAGCTAAAATCCAATAAGCCCACAAAACCAGGAACTGTTACTCTTCCACCCCCCACCCCAACCCCCAAACCAAACACACTAAAAAAGATGACATTTTTTATGCAAATTCAACTAAAAATCCAATAAACCCATAAAACCAGGACATCATGTAGACTCTTCCAAACAACCCTGCCCACCCCCCACCACCACACACACACCAAAAACCCATCAAGAAGAAAGTGAATTCAATGAATCTGGGGTTGCCTTTAAAGACTACATAAACACAAGAAATAGCAAAAAGAAAAGAATTCTAAGAACTGTACCTGAGAATTTACTTTCTCTGGTTCAGAGAAAGAACCAGCAGCTCTCTCTTAAAAATAATCCAACATAATTGAAAAGCAAGAAAGAATGATCTTTTCTCTTCCCATTACCCCCAACCACACACATAACAAAAACCCAACAAGAAAAAAATTCAATTCTGTGAATCTGGGGTTCCATTTAACATAAACACAAAAACAGCAAAAAAAGAGAGTTCTAAGAACAGTACCTGAGAATTTACCTTCTCTGGGTTAAGAACGAACCAGTCAGGTCTACTAGATGATCAAAATGCAAGAAAACTGAAATTATTTCTTCTTTTCCAATGTATTATATACAGTTTGTAAGCTAACAATCTATGCTCGATAAAATCAAGCAAAAAAGGATGGCATTTTTCTGCAAATTCAGCAAAAATCCAATAAACTTAACAAAACCAGACACCATTTAGATTCTTCCAATCCCCCCACCCCCAAACACACACCCCAAAAAACCCAAGAATAAGAATCTGGGGTTTCATATAAAGACTACAAAAACACAAAAACAGCAAAAATAGAGAGTTCCAAGAACAGTAACTGAGAATTCACTTTAGGTCTCCCAGATGATTAAAAAGCAAGAAAAAACTGATCTTTTTTTCTTCTTTTCCAATGTATTATATGCAGTTTGTATAAGCTCTAAAAAATCAAGGGAAAATATGACATTTTTCTGCAAATTCAGCAAAAATCCAATAAACCCACAAAACCAGGCACCATTTAGACTCTTCCAATCCCCCTAACCCCCCACCCCACCCTCCACACACCTCAAAATCCCAAGAATAGAATCTGGGGTTCCATATAAAGACTACATAAACACAAAAACAGCAAAAAAAGAGAGTTCCAAGAACAGTTACTGAGAATTTACCTTCTCTGGTTCAGAGAAAGAACCAGTTAGGTCTCCCAGATGATTTAAAAACAAGAAAAAACTGATCTTTTTCCTTCATTTCCAATGTACTACATGCAGTTTGTATGTTAGGATCTATGCTCTCTATAAAATCAAGGGAAAAAAGATGACATTTTTTGTGCAAATTCAGCAACAATCCAAATAAACCCACAAAACCAGGCACCATTTAGACTCTTCCAACCCCCAACCCCCAACCCCACACCTCAATAACTCAAGAACACAATCTGGGGTTCCATATAAAGTCCACAAAACAGCAAAAAAGAGAGTTCTAAGAACAGTACCTCAGAATTCACCTTCTCTGGCACAGAAAAAGAACCAGTTAGGTCTCCTAGATGGTTAAAAATCAAGAAAAAAAAAAGATCTTTTTTTCTTGTTTCCCAATGTATTATATGTAGTTTGTATGATAGCGACCTATGCTCTATAAAATCATGTTATGTCGGCCAAAGAAGCTTTATGCCATCCCTTTGGTATGATTGTGAAAGATTGTTAAGTATGTAAGGATGTACAGACAGACCCACGCGCCCAAATTTCAAGATTAAGGGACCCTCACCTCCTATTTTTCAATAGTTAAAAAGTCGTTACGTAATAACGAAAAGTCTTATCTTATACGTAGTATTTTTTTCTCATTTTATTTTTGTTTATTCTTTAATTAATAATCTGTAATAATCACCCAAACAAAGTAACATTAATAATATTAGATTTATTTTCTATTATTACATAACGTCTTATCTTATAGTATTTTTTTCTCATTGTCTTTGTTTATTCTTTAATTAGTAATCTTAGTTTATCATTCCCTAGTATATTATAAATGAACACCGATACGATACGTTATGAAAGGATATGTAATAGGCGTCCAAACAAAGTAAGTTAATAATATTGGATTACACTATTATTCAATTACTATTTATTACTAGTCTATTATATTCGATACCATTCTTATACACGTTACTAAACGATTCCTAATGGTTGACAAATATGGAAAAAAATCTTGATAATCACTTTAATATTTTTTAAAGCTACACGTAAAGAGTCCTACGAACACGGGCAAAGCTACTTTGGTGGAACAATTAAATCAATTTATTAAGTACATAGTTAATATAAAAAAATTGCACGTATACTATTTATGTTTGAAATAAAGGTTTATTTATTGCTTTCATATAACTTAAACGCATATATAAAATATTAAATCACTTGGACATGAAAGAAGCAACAAAATGGATTTGAAAAATATTTTAATCATATATTTTTGGCCACTTTTTTAATCATATATTTTCCCCTTATATTTTAGACAAACGAGGAAGCATCTCTCTACCTTCACAAGATAAGGTGCGTATACACCATCCTCTTCAAACATAAAATTACACTGAATATGTCATTGTTAACGAGGAAGCATAGGCCTCCCGTCGCTTGCATACACAAGAATTCATTCTTTTCATATATCAACTTAAAAAGCGTTTAAAAAACTGACACAAAATGGAAAAGTACAAAATTGGTCTATTACTCCATAGATTTCTTCAGTTCTCTTGAAGAGCCTTCATCAGATATAGTCTACTGAAGCTCTGTCCAGCAACACTGCAAGCAATACACAAACGAGTTTAGCTCGAAAAATGAAGAGATTATGTACTACTCATGCAGGCGGGGTTCTTTCCTAGAGAACAGAAGTCGGGAATAAACACGAGGAGAGTGGTAAAACCAAGTGGCATTTTGCCAAAACACGTTGAACGAGGAAGATGACATAAACCTGAACAAACCAACACAAGAAAAGTACTTGCTTGCACCTCGACTATCTCAACGAATGCTGGATCCGGATACCTCTCACTAGCACAAGCAATGGGCTAACTTAATCACCTAAAAAAATCTCCTCTACTTCATTGACTGCTTGATCACACCCTTGAGTGTGCATTACTGATTCATCATGATTTTTTTTCAGCTACTATCAAAACTCCAAATAAATACTTGCCCCACCTAACAAGTCAAGTTCCTTACGAGACCATGTATAGAATTAAGGTTAAAAGTATGTCTCAAGGAAAGCTAAAACAAATGAAATCAAATAGAAACGCAAAAGGGCTCAGGGTAAAAAGTTAAGATATTAGTCAAGAGTAGTAGAAGCATTTCAAATCTTTTTGTAATTAGAATGTTAGAGACAGTTTCCAAAGACTGGGCAGGTTGAATTTTGACTATGTTCAGGAGTGGCTGAGTTTCCTCAGTTGAACAATTCCTATATGCAATGTTTGCAAACATGCATGTGAACAATGGTCATCACTTTAGACTGTAACTCACCCGTTAATCTGGTTGCAGTAGTTAGATATTTGATTAGTTATGAGAAAGCTGTCCAATCGTGAGGGTTCTGGGATTGGCTTAAAGGCAGGATTAGAAGGATCCTCCTCCGGCAGTGGCTCTTCTCCAGCAGCTTTACGTGCCATGTTGTCAGACCTGCAGAGAAAAAAATCCGGAACAAATATCAATGTGAAAGGACCTCTTGAAATAAACAAATAAATGCAGATTTCACCAGGTATACATCATCCACACCATAGCCAAGACATCCCAACCCTGAAACTTCTAATTAGCATACTCAACTATCAAGCTGTCACAACTGGTAATGGATTCCTCCTCCCCACCACCAAATAAATAAATAAATAAATCATGTAAGCTTATCATATCGACTATTATGTCTAGGTGATCAAGCACTTGAAAATGTCTCCAAAAGAAAAAGAAGAAGAATACCTCCTCTTTTGAAGCCAAGCTTGCTGCTGAGCTTGTTGACGGGAAAGGTTCCGATAGTAAAATTGGAACTGCAAACAGGAGGTAATGTTAGCAACTGAACATCCAAGCATATGACACACTCCCCAGAAAGGGAAAGATTGGCCCATGAAGAGAAGGACTAACCTTTTGCTGCTCCATTGACAAGTCATCCATACACTCAATCAAAAATTCAACATTCCTTTCCAAATATGGATTGGTTGACAATTGTAGGCGCTCATAGTCACACTGATACACAGGGGAAAAGAAAATCATTCAGTTAGTTTTTCAGGCTATATCTGATCATTTGAGAATTCTCCCTCCAAAAAAATACTAAGATACCTGAGTTACAGGTGTATCAGGTTCAAGTTCAGTCATAAAGGCACTTATGAGAGCCGAGTTTGAAACCTTAATCTGTATAAAAGAATGGCAAAATTAAAATGTGAGAGAAAATGAAGCAAGCTTTCTTTGTACAACTTTTCTCTCTCTAGAAACTATGAACATAACTTATCTGAAGTTACCATGTTGACTGACTAAAACAAGATAGTAATACCCCTTAATGGTATTAGTCAAAGAATCTTAAACTTATCTTATCAAAGAGTGTGAAGAAGAAATACACATCAGATATTGAGTTTAACATTAAAACAGTACTCCAACAAAAGAAGTCAAGAATGCCTTCGCTGGGCAAAAGGGGGAAATAATAAGAAATACATCTCAAGCAACTGATTTTCGAACTAATACAAGCGCAGAATGGCAATCAATAAGTTGCATTGCTGAAAAAATTTACTCATACAAAGACAACAGCTGCACATGATAATCAAAGTGAGAGAAAAGTAATGTGGATAAGAAAGCATACTGGTATCTCTTCGAAGATGTCGACCCATGAAAGGTTCTTTTCTCTCAACCTAGAAATAAACCAACATCAGCAATAGAATAAGTTTGTTATGTCCAAAAGAATTATCCTTGGGGGAAAGGAGAATGCACATACTTCTCTCCAGTAAAGTTATTACTCCTATAGAGTTCCATGAAAGAATCAGAAAGCTTTAAGGCCTTCAATGCTAAGACACCTTGGTTGGATCTTGAAGGATCATAAATAATGCAAACACAACGTTTAATATTCTCCTGCAGTCACAAGAAGCCATCGGGTTCAAGTAAAAGAGATTATTCACATAAACAACTGAGTCTGAGACAATCAAATAGCAACTGATCAAGCAAGAACATAAGAAAATTCTTCAAGAGAAGTAATTTTTACAGAATTGAGTGTTCCGTTCATGAAATCATCAATGATAATAAAATTTATCTTGTTGGACAGAGCAAATACAAGACAAACAAGCCGGAAGAAATTAAAACACAATGTCATTCAGTTTGAAATCATTCCATGGATGTTCCGGTCAAGCTGCTGGTAAGAGTTGATTTTGACAGTAAATAATTTAGCTCAAGCTCCTAAAGAGATAAAATAATCTGTGTTGCACTTCTTGGGTGCAGGTTATTAGCACGTGAACCAAAACAAGTGTAACTCTATTACCAATACAACCGATTTCACAATCCAAAGATGAGAGATGGAGATGGACAGAATCATAAATGAAGAATATACCTGGTAATTCATGAAGGTCTCTATCAATTCAACAGTTTGAAAAGAACCAAATAAAGTTGATTGATACCTGTAATATAATACCAACAAAAAGTTCATAGTTCAGCACATTACCAATACCCATATTACAATTTCCAAGGACAGATGTGGCAATATGATCCGAGTTTAACAAAACCAGAAAAAGAAATGTCAAAATGTCTAACACGAATCAGTCATCAGTCAGTCATCATAATCCAGAAAAAAAAAGGAAGAACTGCTCACTTTAACAAATGCCAACTTAACTCAAAAACTAACTGCAATCAGTCATCACAACAGTCCAAAAAAATAATCAATCCAGCAACATTTTTTTATCAACACAGTACAGATAGACCACAAATCCCCAACACATAGAAACTGATCAACACAAACAAAATGCCAAACACAAATCACAAAACCAATGTTCCAGTCCACACGGACCACAGGTTCAACACTTTTTATGTACAGCAAATACATAATTGTCTCTGATGTAGTCAAACAGGAAAGTAAGCGTACCAACCAACGGTGTTGTTGTCAACATTAACCTCCCTTAGGCATCTCATCATTTCAAGCTGATAATTAGCGCCCTCAGCCTCGATCTCCTCATCCTCTTCACGAACCTTAAAAAAATATATTTTAAGAAGACGTCTACTCATTTATGAATCTGAAACAGCAATCTTGAAACAACAATTTTTTGGATAAATAATAAGCAAGAAATGCTAGAATTCAACATACCGGAAATGGAAAACAGTTTGTGACTTCAAGAACACTTCCGACATCCAACCCAAGAAGTTGCCCAGTGACCAAAGCTGGGGAAAACTCCTTGCAATGCTTTATTATCTTCAGAATGACCTGTTGCACAGAATTTACCTCAAGAAATTATGCATGTACGTCTATATACATACTTATATACCATTAATAGTCTATCTTTCTAGGACCATCTGCTATCTTTTAAAATTGTTGATACAACACATCATAGGCAATCATTTAGGATGACGGTGTACATTAACGGAAAAAAAAAGATACATTCCAATACATCGTGGGAAATCATTTACTTCAAAGCTGACAATCATTTAGGATAAGGGAGTATATTAAAGATTAAATATACATTCCTTCAAACTCATATAAGTCGCCATCTATATAAGAGACCTAATAGAATATATTAGCTAATATGTTTCTTACAGGGTTTTCTTAACTAAAAGGATGGGTCTCCTACAAGAAGAGCCTAACCAGGCCCAAGCCCATACCATAGGGTAGCCCTACAGAGCTAAAATGAAAGGCCTTCCTCTCCTCCATCATAGGCTAGGGTCATCTCCCATTACTTCTTTGAATTGCTTCAATCACACAATTAATTACTTGGGCTAACCCATCGGTGGCCCCTTAAATTTGGCACGAAGTTTCACTTAGGCACCTTAAGTGAGCGATGTTCATTTTAGACACCTCATGCAGGGTCTCGATGTGTCATTTTGACACTTTTTGCTTACATGGCTTAGAGAGTGTAATACACTTGTTGAGCGCGCGTGAAAAACCTATTTAATCGATTTTTTAATTATTTTTTTCTTCTTCTTTCCCATTTTCAGTCACCATTTTTGCAAACTTAACTATCCAACATCAAAGGATTCAACCTAACCCTTGTCGTAGTGTGGGTGATGCCCGTGAGGGGTGGAAAGACAGAGTCAAAGTCTCCCTTGATCTGCAGGAGAGTGAAGCTCCAGATGATTTGGCTGCTGAAAATGCAAATGAATATTCTTATATTGCTGAATTTGAAAAGGGAACAGCTCAAGCACTTGGGCCAGCAACAGCTGTAGACAAAAATGTACAATTAGGGATGGGGTGGGGGGCGGGGAGGGGGCAGGTGTTTCTCCAAAATGGGTATGGGTTTTTGGAGAAGACAATTGGGGGTGGAGTGAGGTGGGGGGGGGGGGGGGGGGGCGGGGAGGGGGGCAGGAGTTTCTGCAAATGGGTATGGGTTTTTGGAGAAGACAATTGGGGGTGGGGTGGGGTGCGGGGGGGGAGGGGGCAGGTGTTTCTCCAAATGGGTATGGGTTTTTGGGGAAGACAATTGGGGGTGGGGTGGGGTGGGGGGGGGGGGGGTCATGTGGGGATTTTATTGATTTAATTTGTTTTAAAAAAATTATTTGGCAAAAATCCACGTGTCATTGAGTCATTGGTTACTTTATATTTTTACTCAAAATTCATTATCTACAAATTGTTTTTGACAAATGTCGTCATTTAATTCGCCACTTTACACGTCATTCGCGAGTGTAATACACACACTTCATATATTTTTGTTGATTGGCAAAAAAGTGTCAAAATGACACAGCGAGACCCTACATGAGGTGTCTAAAATGAACATCGCCCACTTAAGGTGTCTAAGTGAAATTTCGTGCCAAATTTAAGGGGCCACCGATGGGTTACCCCTAATTACTTTGTACCAACATATTATAGTTCTTTACCTCCTAGAAGCCGGTCAATGAAATTTGTTATGGAACAAATTAATTGAGTTCAATTCAGTTAAGTCAAAAACCACATTGCAATCCTAGATTAAAGGGATTGATTAATATTAACTTTTTGTTTATGAAAGAACTAATTAATATTAAATTTAGATCAAAGGGAAAGATGGCAATGCCCCCATCCAAAATGAGAAGATGGGAAGTTGGTCCAAATCAGAAAATTATTCAGTGTTACAACAATCGCTGTGTGAAATAAGCAACAACAATTAAAAGAGTGCCTCAATCCGAAACCAGTTCAGGTCCACTATATGATGAATACTCCAACTCCACCCGCTCCATTTGGACTTGTTTCATTCCAATACTTGACAATTTGACTATTAAGCTGAATCAATCCCAACTAGTGTAAAAGTGAACAAACACTAGTAGGTAATATAATCTTAACAACAAAAACCAACCCTTATCCCAACTAGTTGGTATTGCCTATATGAATTATACACTTCCAATGTATTTTCTTCTTCGCAAAATCCGCAAGTACTCAGTGTTTTTTGCAATAAGAAACTTAAATAAATAGCTTATAGTAACTTGTAAGATAAGTTCCTATACTTCGTTTACTCAGCCAAATCAGAGAAGGTGAAGAACAAACCAAATTACAAGCATCAAGTCTCACAAGTCTATCATTACATAACTGTACACATGCATGGCTTTATCCAATACCAACTCAACTCACTCAGCTCAATTAAAGATTCTACTTTTAGCTTAGACAAACAATTAAAAAGGCCTATATTTTTTATATGTAGCTAAATTTTACTTATAATTGCTTTCCTCATGCACAATGTCCTCCTCCTAACAAGTGCAATCAGGGAGAGAACGGGCATATACTATGTCATCGTAATTCGACTATAAACTAAATGATTTAGTTGTAAAGAGAAAGTGTACCAGTCCTTCAATCTGAACGACTCGCAGCGGCGGTGCAGCTTCTTCTTCTTTAGCTGCAACTTGCAAAAATGATCTCGGTACTACTGCAACAAACAATGGAAGATCAATTACCAATAATGATTTTGTACAAATACTCAAAGTAAAGAGAATTTACATACCGTTCGCCATGATTGAATCGGAAGGTTCTCTCTGCAGGGAGAGAAATCACTGTGCTTCAGCTAAAGAGGGTGAAGATGAGAGGAGAGAGGGATTTTTATATATGGGCCGAGCTATCGGGACTCACTCACTCACATATATTGGGCCTAATAGTAGGAATTACCGCTTTTAAAATCGAACCGAAATCAATAACTTAAACGATAATTCCATAATAAATTACAATTAGACCCTTCGCTATGAAGTTTTTCACGGTGTCGGTGTTTGCTATTAAGAAAAAATACAATCTACTAACTCATGAGTGCAGTTCATTTGATATTTCACATTATTTTTAAGTTTTCATTAAAGAAAAAATTTCATGTGAAATCTTAACGATTAAATCGATAACCAAATCGATAAAAAATCAATATCAATAACTAATAAATAATGGTTCTAATGGTTTAACATGTCTTCAAACCGATAATTAATAACTTTGCTTGCCGTCGAATTGTTTTGAAGTTATGTTCTAAGAAGTCAAACTTTAGACCCGTTTGTCTGAACTTCAGACTAGCGTATGGTAAGAACTCCTTCATCCTTAACCAAGAGGTCTCGAGTTCGAACCCCTTTGGTATTGGGTCGCCTTTGTTAGGGAGCGCTTTACCCCCAATGTGGGACTTCCCTGCGCGAATCCTGATTTAGTCGGGCTCCAATGTGGGTGCCGAAGACCAATGGGAAACCAAAAAAAAAAAAAGGGCTAAACTTGCAAACAACAAAAAAAAATTAGAAACAGATATCACCATCTTAAGCCAAATGCCTTCAAGACTCAAAAGGTACAACAAATGATATGCAGAACAATAGGGGGAAAGTGACTACTAAAACTGATTCATTAGAACTTCTCCTTTTTGTATGATTACTGTAATGTTTACATATTGATCAAGAATAGCTGCAGTGGAAATTGAAGGTGAAAGAAAAATCTGTCGCGAACGGAAAATATACATATGTAACACAGCCATGAACGTCCTGGAACTTAAATTCTATGAACAGTTTATACACCAATGGCTTGTGTTTGTAGATTTAATATTTCTCCCATCTCTCCATCGATCAGGCGTCTTCCAATAGTGAGTCTGCAACTCTTGTTGATTCGCTATCATAGTTCCATAGGTCTTTAAGTTCGCCTCTCAGCAATCCAAGCAACACATAAACTCCTAAAGATTAAAACGTCAATGAATGATTTATGAATACCAATCAGAAATTTTGATTCAGGATGTTGTCAAACTGACATACCTAGCGTGCAGGGCACAAGATATAGGAGAGCAGGTTGACCATGACCGTTCATTAGGTACATCCCCAAGAATGTGAATAAAAGACCTGCAAAATTTTAAGTTGATTTGGAAGAGGAGATTGAACTGAGAACTTGGGGGAGGAAACGGTAAGCAGGAAAAAAGAAAAGAACAACAGATTTCAATATTTCTGCTCATCAACAACGATTTTGATTTTGTTATTGTTGTTTACAATGTGCTTTAAGACAGCAGTTTATACTTCGTGGACACTTTTTAGGCATTTGTGGGTATCTTTACCAAGTGTTATTGTTTTCGAACAACTAACATCATTTACTCAAAGGGCTGCTGGAAAAAACTAGTGAAGTAGCTAAAAGAAGATAACTAATAATTTAGCAAAGTACTGACCAATTCCATAACCTACTATCATCCAGATGTAGTATCCATTTAGTACATTCTTCTTTCTAGCTTTGTCAAATCTGCAAAAAAAGATTGAAAAGAGGATCAACAGGAGCCTCCCGTTCCACTTGCTTTTCTAGAAAGGAAGTGAATCCATCAAATGAGACATGGATGAAAAGGAAACTTCAAATGATTTTCATTCCGTAAAAAAAGAAGAAGGGAAAAGGTAGTCAACTCATAAATAGAGCAACCATAGAGTTGAAAACATCCTCCGCTCTATATCCAATACATTTCCCCAACATTGATTTCTGAATTTTTATCACAGTCATAGGAACCATTTTCTGCTGAAAATAACCAAGATACTTGTAGATATTTGGCAACTAAAAGAAACCGTATGAGAACATAGATGGGCATATACAAAGACTCTCTGACTACAATTCAATTTTTGTTCTATCTATCTATAGACATGTAGCATCTGAATGCCCTCGAAGGGATAAGGTTGAGAACAACTGCACAAAGAGGAATATTCTTCTTGTTTCACCTTAGACAATGTGCTTAGTTCTTTTTATTTTTGGTAAGGCTAACGATTTTTGCTCACAAGATGGCTGAAGAACGAAGGGATACCTGAAAGCAAAACAAACCAACAAACCAGGAAAGAGAATATCCCCAAAACCAATCATATCATAGCCACCGTAAGGATCTGATACTCGAGGAATTCTCAGAAGCATTGGGATGGATTCTCCGCCAGCTTTGTCACCGCGGGCAACCTATTAAAGGAACGAACTCAAGAAGATGTCAGTGAAATATTTCAATGTTGGTTTGAAGAGCTAAATCAACTTATCGTGATAATGAAGGACAAGAATCATGTATTACTCCAGATTATTGAACCAATTAAACCAAACTGCTACTGCCATACAGCCAAAAGACGCAAAGCAACTTTTGAACCATCAGATGTAAATATCATAGGCGCACATTTAAGCTCCCCTAGATACATCTATATGATCTAAACTATTCTGCAGAAGCTTCACAAATATCATGAGTTCATCCATGTGCAAAACCATCAAATGTTTTAGTTTCATTTCAGTGAAATGTCTACAGTTCACATCGACTAAAGAGAATTTTCAATGAGTCTTCAGTTTAATTATTGATTACTATGTTCTTGAGACCCTCGGTGTCAGATTAAGAAGTTTTGATGTATCTTCTATTCAAGTTTATCCCTAGCAGGTTTCGTGCTATCCTCAGTACTCCTCAAATCTTTTGAGTCATATTATTTTCCTCATTCAATTAAGTTCATTTCAACAGAACTATAGTAGATTTTTTGCTTCTCGCCAGCCCTAGCAAGTTCGTTGTTCTTTAGAGTAAAATACCTTATAAAAAAAAAATCATTGTTACATATGAGCATGCTCATGTTCTACATTCTAAAGGTGAAGCTTATGTTATCATATTAGAAAATCCTTATATAGCCTAAGAGATAGAACGGTTATACCCTTTATAAATGCTAAAACAATTTAATAGTTACTACACAATTGAACATTTCAACATAAAGGGGAATTTTTTACTAAATAGGCACTGAAAGGTTAATATTGGCAGCTCATACAATACTACAGGAAGTCTGCATGAACAGTACAGAGAGATAGATGTAGCTAAAGAGAGAACTTACTGCAATCATTACACTGTCATGGAATATAGCAGGCGAAAGGAAAACCCAAAAGATGTCGTATAGAAATGCACAACACAGAAGCACCGTAGCAACCTAAAGCAAAATAGTAATCATCAAATGAAATTTCGGTAACCATGACGAAGCAAATAAAGCTATCAACTCCTCTCATGGGAGAATCCACAGAAGTATCTACAGACCTTTATATTAGGCAACTGAGCCAACTGCAGAACAGTTATCATCAAACAAATTCCCTGAAACAAGAAAGTTCTTTAATTCTAACCATGTTGAAAGTGAAAACATTGAAGAAAAAAAAGTCCGAGCGAATATGATGCATATTCATCAGAGAATAACATACTGGCTCGAGGAGATTATTACCCAGTTCATTTTAGAACATACATGTCAAAGTGCAAAAAAGTTTTTCAATTCCATTATGCAAACAAGTGCATGAAATTTTTGAGGACGAATATTGCTAATAAGCTTACCAGAATATCTTGACCGATCCAAGAGTATGATGCTTTCCTAGTTGCTGCCCAGGATATTGCAAATGCCACACATAATATCAAGACCACAAGAGAAAGAACAGAAATCTCCCCAAGAAGCGGCAAATTCAACTTCTTCCTTCCACAATCTTTACATTTGCTACTCGCAGTTTTGTTTGAAACAAAGTAGAAAGCTAATTAGAAATCTAAACCACATTAATCTGACAGGTAGACAACTGCTCTTGGAAATATTATACCTCGATACCAGGGATATTATACAGCTATGCATTCCCTGAGAAGGAAACAATTAAACACCAAAAGTCAATAAGCAGAGACAATGTCAATTAAACAGAAAAAGAAACCTAAGTCCAGCTCAAACAAGATGCATAAATGCTCAATACGTGCCCATAAACTTCACTCTTTCTAGAACTGGGAAGGG
The DNA here is from genome assembly GCF_900185275.1 of Solanum verrucosum. Taxonomy (NCBI): domain Eukaryota; kingdom Viridiplantae; phylum Streptophyta; class Magnoliopsida; order Solanales; family Solanaceae; genus Solanum; species Solanum verrucosum. The sequence continues at coordinate 1,442,824 of NW_026020163.1, forward strand.
TAACACTTCTAAAGAACAAAGAAGGCAGAACCACCAAGAAAATGCATTAAGCACAAAATTTCATTTTATGAGCTCATGTGGAAAATAGATCATTTTATATTTGATTCAACCAAGCAAAATGAATTTTTAACAGTTGATACGTTCCCTTGATTACAATATAACTGGAAATGGCACAGCCTACTAATAAGTCAATGAGCTGAAAGGTATAATTAGTGGGTCATTTGGGGAACACAGGTTGAGATTGAAGGTTTAGTATGGGTCATAGGGATGGGTCCCATTTGTGGGTTATTACTCAGTTTCTGTTTGATTTGACTGTTTGGGACAATTTGTGAACAATTTTTGGTTTCAAGTTGTTTTGAAAGGCTTGTTTGGTTGTGATTAATTCGTGGATGGATCATCTTTGCGTATCATCATGCTTCCATTTTGTACCAAATAGGTGGCTTATAATCTGTCAACGAGTAGCACTGTGAACAGAGAAATGCAGTGTATGAAATGAGAAGGTTTTGTCTAACAAGTTCGAAACAAGTTATCTTGGCTTAGTGATTAAGTCAAAAGTAGAGAATTATTTGAGTACCTCAACTCCACCAATAGCGAAAAGTATTATCAGCAGCCAGACAAACCAAGAAGACATGAAAAAGTAAAGTAGCAACAGAAACGTAGACGCTGTGATGACAAATACAAAAGCACTCTTTGTAGTGATATTTAGAATTTCCTTGTCATCTTCTTCCCTGGAACCTCCAGCAATCACCTAAAAATGAGAAAGGAAGAACACATAAACTCGATATGAAAGCCATTAATCATTAAAACTAAATGTGATTTATCCGAATCTTTTGACTCCAAGCAAAAAGAATAAGGGAAACAAAAAGAGGAACAAAATAAGAAATATAAATCAGGATGAGTTGGCATTGACATTCTATGATAAAAATCAACTCTAAACTCAAAATAAAAAATGAAGCACCTGCTCCACAGCTATGTTACAAGCTAGATACACTAAATTAAGACAAGTAACCAAGAAGTCTGTATCATTGCCATCAGTTCTTTGTTCAAAATTTCCTCTTTAAATAAATCAATATCTAATGCATGTTAAGCCAGCGATGATTTTATCCTACTGCTGTGAAGTTATCATCTACATTATTTCCTTTTCCTTCAACAGAGAAGAACTTTTAGCTTTCAAAATCATGTCAAAGAAGCATAGCTAATCTGCCTTAAGCACCACTCTGCTCCTGATACCTCTCCACTTAATGGACCATACCCATAATGCAAAATATTCATTCATCCTCTAGCTTAGATGACATATAAAATCCTAGAACTTTCTCTTCCAAAAAGGATTGTTTAATATCTTTTCCTCCGCATCTATTCATGCCCTAACAATTCTCTATGGTTCTGCTAAGTTGCAACCTAAATTCCCTACCAGTAGAATCCATATCCAAATCTACATGTTACAGAACCAGATAAGATGAACTTTTGAAGGACTGCATCTATTCTCAAGTGTACTACTCCAAAATCTAACATGGTGCAGCAACATAAAACTAAGCTATCAACTTCAGGATACAGTACGAAAGTTGATTAAAAACAAGCAGAGCATCGCTAATTAATTCTATAAGAACATAAGAGGCTATATATATATTAAACGCAAGATATATCAGGATGCTATTTTTGGAACCTCTGGTGACTGTTCATTGAAATCGTTTTCCTTAGATGTAGTAAACTCCGACCAAAAAGATGCACAAAATATTGTGCCAACAGCCATCATCCATATGAACATTGCTGAGTAGTCCACAATGGGGCGATCTGGCGAATAAAGCATAATCTCCACTGCATTAAGAGTAAATATGCTCATCATGTTAATTCTTCAACGATACAAGAAAACAGGAACAGCAAGAGATAAGAATATCAAACAAGGATGACAGGAAATGCACAATGGACAGAGTATCTAGAGAACCCACTGCAATGTTTTTAATGGGCATTGTCATCAGTGAGCAATGATATTTGAAGATTAAATTATATACCATGCCGTGGAATTACATCTCACAACTTACAAGAGCTTCATAGCTCAAATTTAACGGGAGTTTAACATGCCTTAGATTTGAGCTATGGAGCTCTGATGAAGTGCACCATACTTATTTTGCACTTCATCAGTGTCGAAGGCGCACATGTAAATAGTAAAAAAGACCTTATCATATCTTTCCCTGCAAAGCTATGCATGTATCATACAAAATATGAATCATATCAATCCTGAGGAAAGGACATGAGTTGAACACCTTTTTTAAAGACACACATTATCCAGAAACACAAGAACACACAGCAGATTACATAGACAATTGAGAGCATGGAAACAATGCATGTACTATAAGAAAGTATCAGTGATATCCTAAGATACCAGATACCTTGGAAACCAGAACTAGAATCAACAGAAAGTTAACCTTGACAGAAACTGGAGGTAATATACATGAGGCAAAGACTTTACCTTTCTTTCCAGCAGAGATATACTTGTCTATGACATCTCTCCAGCTTTTGAAATGGTTACAACAGGAATTGTTACGTTTGATACTGTAGAATTGTTAGGACAAGCCATCTCCACAAGATCTAAAGAATAGCAGGAAAAAAAAAAGTGTCATTTCGGAAGAGATGGGGGAGACATAATCACCAAAAAGTAAAAAGTAAAAAACTAAGAGAAAATAAAAACTATATGACAATGAATCATGGATGAACCTTCTTGATCATTTTGAGCACAATCCCTGCAGCACCTCCTGCTTGTGCAATAGCCTTCGTTAGAAAATCACATTGACCGCGAAGCTAGAGCAATGGAGCCTGATAACTAGATCAAAGAAAAACAAAGATCTGTGCATTAAGCAAGGTATAACAAAAGAATAAAGAAAGGTTAACCTTCTGCATATGTTCAAAGTAAGAATTGCAACCAAAAATACAAAGACGAATTGAAAATCCCCTTAATTGAGGGATATTTACCTAAGAATAAAGGCATTGTCAGCAATCTCGAATAAATACCTTAAAAGAGAGCTGGAACAGCCATTCAAGGGTTTTGTATAAGTAGCAGGCAATCTAGGGGCATTTTTAGTATCAGTGGATAAAGAGATCCAAATGCCGCACTTAAGCCACCTATTGATTCATGCTTCAGCACCATCATCCAAACTTCACCAGAACCTGTACAAAAGGATAGAAGCAACTTGGTATGAAACAAGTAATCAGTATGTCTCCACAGGTGCAAAACAGAGTTAAAACAAAGAACAATTTGTCCCAACAAGAAAATAGACAGGACCCAATCTTCTCTGATCATTAACTTATAACTTGTGAAAGATAACATGACATCAACTGGTTAGAATCCAAATTTCCTCACACTCCCAAATCACCAAGAAGCAATTACAGAAATACAATCAAATAACTGTTCAACTGCATCTCAATCCAAAAGTAGTTAATCATGTCGAATTTGGGGATGTAACACAAATGTTTGACTCCCTTTTTCACATGCATACAACTCATGTTACGAATCTCCCTATCATAGATCTTTATTTTTCTCATTGAATGCACACTAGAACTTCCATGTACTGCTCTTCTATTTTTTCTTGGACTAAGTAAGATCCTCCTACTTTTTTACTAGATGAACTATGAAGTAAAGATAGTTTTGTTAATACTGGCATCCAGTAGATGCGCACTTTTACTATTATAGAAGAGTGAGTATAAATTGTGTGTTCATCACGTGTACTTAAGGCAATTTAAATTATATTTGAGGGCATTTTAGTAATGTCACATACGAGCTGTAAAATGTTATAATATGTGCGTTTTCTACTATGGCCAGGTCATCTTTTTACTCCTTAATTCAGTTTATATGTGTCTTGCCTCTTAGCATATACAGATCTTCTTTTGTTAACTTCAACGGCAAGCCTAATTCTACTTTCTTCTATCTTGTTTAAACATTTGAAAGTTCTGATAGTGTGGTTCCATTTTGTTCTTTTTCTCTGATTAGATTTGTCAAAAATCAAGGCTTTTTATTTGGGTCGAGTCGATAATAAAAATAGATTATAATCAAAAGCACTTATTGCAAAGGATAAATCCTCAAGCTTCAAACATCACTATCAGCTGAAACAAATTACTTTTGTTAAAGCTTTAATTATTTCATCCCTTTCCATGGCCAGGAGTGTACTTCATGAGTTTCTCAAGACCTGGTAGCAACTTTTGAACTGTAAAAATACCTCTGTTATTCTAATTCCATCTCATTGTATCCATTATGTCCCTGCAAGTTGCCTGGTCCGGTGTGTAGTATCCTCATCAAGCAGCTGAATTCTCAATCCTGAAAATTACTTCTTGACGATATACTCCACTCGGTCTTATCTCTTCAATCAGGAATAGTTGCCTCAGAACTAACAGAAACTTGAAATATGCTAGGACATTCCTCTTTTAGAGTATCATTTCCATATCACATGTCTAACCAAAATCATGTGCTCCTTGAATTCTTCCCAAATTTTGCTAATCGACTTCCAGGTCCTACTCCACTAGGGAAGAAAGTAGTCTTCTTCTCAAATAAATGATCTTTTCCCCAAGCTAGTCGGTGATTGCTACATGAATACTCTACATCCATTCCATTCTATTTGGATTTTGGACATATTTCACTCCAATACACAGTAATTGGTTTCAGCAAAACTAAACATTCTAAAACTAGACTAGAGAAAAAAGATCCAATCTTTCACATACCTATCAACTCTATCTCCAAGTTTCAACAAGAACTTCTCATTACTGATCTTTTCCCCAAATTATTGATCTTTTTTCCCACTTAGTCAGTGTTACCTACACGAACACTCTACATCCATTAATTCTATTTCAACCCAATTCACTCCAACATTCAACAATTTCGTTTCAAACTAGAGATTACAGAAATACGGTAACTAGCTAAAAATTAACACCAGAAGGATTTTGAATACATGAATTGAATCAAACTTACCATTCGATAAGGATTGTTACAGGAGCTCGATGCATTAGCAGGGGCGGCGCGTGAGATATCATCATCGCCGGTAGCGGTTGATGATAACAGAAGAAGACAACTGAGAATGCTTACTCCGATTAACCGACGTGAAAATGCCATAATTAATCTACTGATCTCCGATTATCTCCGCATAGGGTTTTTGGAGATTCAGTAAGTAAATCTTTCTGTTTTTGCTGAGAAATTTTGAAGGAACCGGGGGCGGGGGGGGGGGGGGGGGGTAGGGGTAGAATTGGAAGAAAATGTGGGTTAAGTTAGGTAATGAGGTCATTATTGGAATTTCATTAATTAAATAGTTTGGCTCAAATATTTTGTATCGTAAATAACCCGTATAAATAAATTATCGAGAACTCATTGAATTGTATTTTTTAGTGACTAGAATTCATAAACCCAAGATTCTGATTTTTGATTGCATTTTCAGACACGTTTGAATACGTTTAGAAGTGTCTACAAAATAATACTACATGCATATATGACGAAACGAGAATTTATATAGCTGATCCTAACTTATTTGAGATTGACGTGTGTTGTATGAATACATCAAACATGTAGATTTTGGGCTTAGCTCTTTACAAAGATGTTTTCTGATACAATTTTTTCGGCTAAATATATATAAACAGAAAAGAAAAAGAGAAGTTTGTTTCGACTTCACTAGATTATATTCGCTAAGGGTATTCAAGATATAACATACATCTGCAAAGAGTAACTTTTGTATTTGTACGAAATGATATTATTTTCTATATACATACATAATAATTTTCGACTAAGCATGTTCAAACTGACCACCTTCTGTCTACGTAGCTACGCTACTGCAAAGAAAAGGTGGTATAAAGAATTGTCCCTTCACATGAATTAGAGTAAACTGTTTCTCACTCTTTTTCTTTCTTGTTCTCCCATGTACATTTTTCTGTCTTTTTCGACTAGCAAGCAACCTTCGTTGGACGCGAAACCATACGTGTATTCTGATGTAAGCAACAAGACTACACGCTCAGCGCGACTCAGCTCTCATACGTTGGCATGCCGGGCAACAAATGATTCCACCAGGGGGTTCACAAGATGAGGTGCCTCGTCCTACAAAATGTCACAACGATGAGACAAACAACCTCACCAAGATGAAATGCAAACTTTGAAGAAACGTCCTTTCTTGACGTTATTGCTTTGTATGTAAACTACTTTGAGTATGCAGATGCCGATGGAGCCATTAGCTAATAGGTTCAACTGAACTCAGTATTTTCTATGCGGAGTATATAGATAGATATGGAACAAACCACTGATGTTTCAATGTATAGTACTAAAAACCTTATTGGTTAAACTCATCAAATTTAAATCTTGAATCTACCTGAGGACAATGGCCAACATTAGGGAGGACGACGAAATCTTCGACTGTATCAAATTTGCCATAGGCTCTACCAAGTTCTATTGGCTCCCAAGGATCCTTGTCACCCCATGCCACCAGAACAGGACACTGCAAAATGCACATTTTGTGGAAGAACATTGATTTTGGCCGCGGAATTCCAAATAAAAAGATTTAGTTTCAAAAACAAGAAAATATAAGACAATGTTGTATGGGAAGTAAAAGCAATAATTCGAGAATCACCTTCACTTGAGGTAGTAGTTCCTCAGGTAGAGGCCCCGCTGAATAGCAAATGAACTCGAGAAACACATCGACAGCACCAGGCTCAAGCCCTGGAAGAAGGATGGCCTGTACTAACTCATCCGTCACCTGGGATGTGTCGTAGTAGCACTGCAGAGCAATTTATCAGATGTCGCCATGGCATCAATCGTCATACAGCATACTAGATGAACTAAATATGAGAAAGCCAAGATTATTTGATCTAAAAATGTCAAAATCCTATAAAAATTCTTACAATTTACTACATGTTTTTCCCTCAAAATGTCTACCAATCACTGTCTTTATACTGGTATTGTCTCCACACCGAAACTAAAGTTATAAGCAGCTGGAAGTCACTTTATTTTGGATGTCAGATTCAGGGGCGGAGCTAGGTAGAGCCAAGGGGTTCATCCAAAACCCCTTGAACGAAAAATTACACTGTTTATACATGGTTAAAAAATATTTTTTATGTACATACAGTAGATGTTGAACCTCATTGGCTTCTTCATGTTTTGAACCTCCTTACTGAATATTCTTGCTCCACCACTGCGTACTTTTTAATAGCTTATGCATGATGCATGTACAATCCAAAATCATATTGTCCAGAATAGCAATTGAGGCACAACATTTCTTACAATCAAGCATTGAAATTCTTCAGCGAAAATAAGTTTATAGACACCGGGGTGCTACATGTTGTATACCTGACACAGAATGTTTTTCACTGCTTCAGGAGTAGCAACACTTTTGAAAAAGAATTTCCCGAGTTCCGTATTTCTGAGGCAAAAACACCTAATATGAGTCCAGTGCAGATAGCAGAAGGTTCGAGTCTTCGAGATATAATGAACAAGGAAGTTCACCTCAATAAATTCTGAAATGCTTTAATCAGTGGTCTACCAAACCAAGGCTGCTTCGTTATATGCAGCATTCGGAGAGAGATATTTAAAAGAAGAATGCCTCTACAGAGTTGTGGTTCCAAAATGGCAGCCTGAAGACCAACAAGCCCTGCAGAGGAAGCCAGAAAGTTCTTTTATGGGTTATAAACATCACATAACATAAAGAACAACAACATGAAATAAGCACATGAGCCCAAAAAACTAGAGAAAATGATGCCCTCGTGAAATCGCTTTGCCACTGTGACCCAGAGAAAAAACTCCAAGAGATGAAGGCACCAAAGCAAGAAAAAGGGATGCCCGGTGCAGGTGGGGTTCAGGGAAAGGCCGTACCACAAGGGTCTATTGTATGCAGCCTTACCCTGCTGTTCTGCAAGAGGTTGTTTCCATTTTCCATGGCTCGAACCTTTGAGAACGATTCTCTTTTTGTCAAAAAGAAAAAAAAAAACTTTTGTTTTCACTTTGAGTGCCGAAAGTATGATTTTGTGTTTTTGAGCATCAATTGGAATATTTCATGAGTATGTGAAATGAATCTATTGCCAAGATATAAGTACATCAACTTTAAGCTCATAATACAAAACAGAAGGAGAAGAGGTCACCTCCAATGGAATTGCAAATGAAGAAGGCTTTATCTCCAATGACATCCTTACAAAAATCGTTTAGTTGGCTGCCCCACGTTTCAAATGAATAAAAGTTGTCTACACCAAGCTCACGAGGATTTGGTTTGTCTGAATAGCCATAACCAATAAGGTCGATAGAGAACACCCGATGTGACTGTGCAAGAACAGGTAGATTTTTTCTCCAGTGGTCACTGTGGGAAAAGGATCATTCCGAATGCGGGTTCAAAGACAATCAAAAAGTAACAAAGTGACAAAGACGATCTATGTGCGCGGAACCAATAAGTTGAAACTTGCATTCAAATGTAACCAAATCAATCAACAGCCAGCAAAATAAGATACACGTGAATGTTGTGTTCTTGTTTGCAACTATAAAGAAATTCTTACTCCCTCTGTTTCAATTTGTTCGTCTTATCTTTTTTGTCTGTTTCAACAAGAAGCCCTCTTTCCTTTTTTGACAACTCTTTAATTCTAACTTTCCACACCGCATGTTTAAGACCACAAAATTCAAAATTCTTCTTTACTTTTTTAAACTACGTGTCAAGTCAAAACCAAACAAACAAATTGAAATGGAGGGATTACCATTTATGCCATTTCCGTTGTTAGCCTATGGCAGCAAGATGTAAGTTTTACAAGCACAAATTGGCTCAAGTGATGAAAGATCATCTATACTTGGTAAAGAAAACAAGATTGATTGCGAAGTTCTCAGTATTATTCTATAGTTTCCATTCAAGTATCTTTGAAGAAAATTAGCATAACAGACTATTGGTTTTGGTATACAGATGGACAAAACGTATCAAAGATAACCTACATGTTAAAATTCAAATTCTATAATCTACTATGTGATTAAAACTTCAGAGCCAAAAGAGAAAGGGACATTCTATTTGTGGTGTAGTTTTGCAAATTAATACCTATAAGCAAAATGTGATTGATGTTGACCTGTTTGCTCCAAAACCATGGACTAAAACGAGCGCAGGGCCACTGTTGCCACAAAACTGGTATCGGATGGAATAGCCCTTCCAGTTCCACGTACTGCAGGACCAAAAACAAAAATATAAACAGTTGAAGATGGAAAGTGCAAAATCAGGCAATACACCAAATGATATCATTAAGAAATCTTAACTAACAAAATAGTCATAGTCTTGATAACATTCACAATCTTCCCAAATATTGATTATTTCGAAACATTCAATTGATTCGCCACAGCTTGTTCTGCAAGTACTTTCCAAGCATAGTGGGAATGTAATTTTCTTAACAGAAACGTATGTGCTCGAGTTATAGAAAGGTAATAGCTTTATGATTAATCATAAAGTTTTTTTCATCTACTACACCAACTAGCATTACTATATATTCAATCTGTCACTAGTCCCACTCCACTCTTTTAGTAAGGAAGAAGTACATCGATCGATCAATCAATCAACTAAGTTTAAATCCCAACTAGTTGGAGTTCACTATATTTAGAGACTGATGGAGCATATAAATACTAGTATTCAACCGAGCACATCATTTCAAAACGGAACCAACCTCTATGAGTAAAAATAACCAAAATATCAACAATTATCAAATTCCGAACCCATATTTCATAATTCATACGTACAATGGATTCAGTGGAAAGAGCCTAATGGTTGAACTCGTCAAACTTAAATCTTAGATTAGCCTTTGGTTACAAGAATCCCCTATATATATTCCCCTCTATAGGGACAGGAGCGGAGCTACAAGCTTGTCTATGGGTTTGGCTCAAAACCTATATTTGTACTCAAACATCCACTTAATACACCAACAACAACAACATACCCAGTGTAACTCCGCAAGTGAGATTGTGGGGTTTGTGGAGAATAGTGTATACGCAGACCTTTCCCCTACCTTGGAACACGTAGAGAACCTATGTAGATAACATCCACTTAATATGTATAAATAATCTATCAACAACCTAGTAAGCTGTCTTTTCTAGAATTCAAAAACTCATAAACTCAAAATCCCAGCTCCGCATTAGGGGCTCATTTCATATCAAAGATAAAGTAACCTACTGTAAAACTCCCCACATTACAACTCTCAATCTTTCTTCTTACTTCCAAGTCCATTGGGCAACAAAAGCTAGTCTTTTTTCACCTATTGTTTGGGGGGGGGGGGGGGGTATGAGCAAGAATACAAAAAGATTAGATTTTTACCTGGTTTTGACATCAATGGAAACTTGGGTTTTGTTATCTTTAGAGGTTTCATCAATTGAACAATCATTTACAAGTGAATTTGATATATATCCACAAGATTTTGGATTCTTGATAGAAAAGAACAACTTTTTAGGAACATATTTTTTGGTACAAAAAGGGATTGAACTAATAGAGATTTTCTTGTTTATGCTTTGTGAAAATGAAACAGGGAAATCTAATTTAGATATGGTGATTGTTGAAGAACTTGTAATTGCCATAATAATCATAGAAATCAAAACACACAGAAAGAATGAGAGTGTTGAAGCTAAGTTGCAAATAAAGCGAAGAAAAATCTAATTTTTTTCCAAACTGTTTGGACAGCATCAAGCCACATATATACACTCATGTCCCTATATTTTCTTGAAATTAATAGTATTGTGTTTAGTGAAGGTGAGTAGATAGTCGAGTGTTGATTCAATATCACTTTTTAATATTGTCGTTGTTATTCTCGTATTATCTTATTTCTTCAATTTTAGCATCATTTTATTTTTTGGAAAAATAGTATCTTTATCTTCCCAAGATATGATTAAAGTTATGTATAGGTTACATTTTTATATTTCACTCGTGAAATTACAACGAATATAATGATTTAAATAATTTTTTATTTGATTTAGCTCATTTGATTTATACATAGTTATTATAGTAGAAACTTTTATGTAAAGTCTATATACTAGTTAAATAATTAAACTCATAATTTTTTCAATATTAGAATATGTATCTAATTCATTTTTAATTTAGTAAGTAAATATAATTTTTAAATACTCTAAATAGTTAAACATTTTATTCATTATATTTTTTTAAAAAAAATTAGATTATATTATACATCGTACAAGATTGTACGAATAATTGTTAAAAAGTGTGAGTAGTGATAATCGACAATGATCAATGATTTATAATGATTATGTCAATGTGCAATATAATTGCACGTTAAAAGTAATTGTGTCGGACAAATAGATAAAGTGGTGATAATTGTTACATTTGCAAAAAAAATTAAGTAAAAAGTTTTTCATTTTCATGATTCGAATTCAATATTACTAATTAAATAATAATATTTTTCTATTTGACTTTCAAGAAAAAATCCTCAACTCTCTACATTATGCTTAGCCTCTTTGGAAAAAAAATATGAAATTATATGAAAACTACAAATTTAGGGGCTTTCAGGCCATTGCCTTTGAATGTCAAAGTAGTATGTGATATCCACATAGCATCTTTCTTTTTCATCTATAACCTGAAACACCAAAAAAAAATAAAAAATGGTTAGCGGCAATAAATATATATATTAATAAAAAATGTTAAAATATTTATTGATATTAGCTAATTGTCACTGAATTCATATCGCTATAAATTTTGAAGACATTTACAAAAAAATGTTAATTGCTGCTAAAAATATACCTGTGTTCTTGTAGTATATAAACCCCTTGCAAAGACACCAGAAGGTGTGACATCTTCTTCTAATTCATATACATATGGCTCTTTTCTAGGTTCAAAAGTTCCCAACATCACTTGAGACTTATCAACTGCCATAACAATGAAATGTTTTTAAATAAATAAAAGGAAAAATTACGCGATATCATAAATATGTAGACTGTATTTATAATATAAACAACTATAGTTTCAAAAAATTATAAAGTGGGGGCTATATCTTAAGATTTGTAGCAAATGCACAATACACATATACATTGATATAGCTCTTTTGCATGTTTTAACTAATACAATATGTGTTGATAGTAATTGTAGCTAGCTACGTTTAAATTCAGCTCAAATCAATTATACATCACCCTCAATAATGTTGCTACTCACACATATCTCTCTCGAAAATCTTTTAATCATGATATTCATATTCATGATGTACTCAATATAGAACACTTAACACAACAACAACAAGAAAAAAAAAACATGTGAATTAGAGAGTACACAAAATACAAGTGAAGGGTAAAAAACACATCTAAAGTAGTTCATTTTTTCGAGCTTCATATCTGAACTATCACCAACTATCAATTGTTCACTTCTCCTACTTGAAATCAATATCGTATGAAACTCGCATATATGATAGTTCAGATATGAAACTCAAAAAATTGATATACTTTAGATGTATTTTTTATCATTAACTCGAATGTTTAATTTGTATTTACCTCTTACACCAGTTTTCCATGTAGTGTTGATGTATTTGAGACCACAAACAACATTGTTGGAGACAGTAAATGAAAATTTGAGTTTGTATCTACTTGCTTCCTTGAGAGTGAAGAGACATTCTTTAGGTGTGGAAAAGAATGGCTCACATAACACTAACTCTGGTCTCTCAGGACAAATTATGTATAATTTTGGTTCTTGTACTTCTGGTTCTAATTCATTCTCTGCTTCAACTATAAAAAATAATAATATAAGATTATAAACACAAAATTCTTGTTAATAATAACATAAGATTAAAAATAAATGACATTTTGTGTAGAGAAACCAAAGAAAATAAAAATTGTTAGATGATTTATTTTCGATCTGTCAAATTTTTGGTGGACAGAAGTATTTGATTCATGAACTTGTAGGCAAAACTCGATATAACTAATTTTCAATGGGTAATACAACCCCCCCTGTACCACGACGGACTTAGTTTTAAAAAAAAGTTTATCTGAATTAAATATTTCTTGAATAGAAGTACTTATATAGATATATATGTGGGGAATCGTGAAACTTTTAATAAATATTAAGTTTTGAATCTGTAATTATAAAAGTGTAATACGTTTAGTTGTGGCGGCATAAAGGTTGAAATATCTTGAATATAATTTTATTCAAGCAGAATAGCATACGTGTGATAAAATAATTAAAGTGCGAGCAAACTAAAAAAAAAAGAGGTATATTGTGATAGCTTTACTTGGAAAATTGGTCCCTTTTTTTTTTTTAGCAAGAATGAATAGAATTAGTTTATTGTAGTTTTTAATATTTCTAACATAAAATAATATTAGGTTAGAATATAATCTCTCCCGTCCACTTTTAATTGTCATAGTGTTTCTTTTTAGAGTCAATGATAATGATTTCGATTAACATTTTATGATGTATTTTTTCATCATATTGATATACACAAAATTATAATTTATAATACTTTTCGTATAGTTTTTGAATATCTAATTTTTTTTATTTAAAATATCGAATTAATGTAATCTAATTTAACTTTGTAAATTAGTTAAATTGACTTTCGAAAAATGTAACATAACAAACATAACAATTAAAAGTGAACTATATGAATTGTAAATTTGGACACCAAGAATATACCTTCATCTGAAGTGCTATAATCACTCTCAAGAAGTTGCTCCTCCCTCAAACTTTCATCATCCTTTCAAGTAAAAACAAACAATACATAATTAATCACACATATAATTATCTATCAATTATATTCTTAATAAAGAAAAAAAGAAGGCATTATGATATATCAACACCAAGTTTTAATAGACAGAGTTATTTGATATTTGTACAGGTGGATAATAGCAAATATTCCGTAACATTAATTTAGATGCACATAAGCTGACACAAACATCACCATTATTACCTGCATCTTCATATTCTCTTGTTGATTATTTTCATCCATCATTGTGTCCATGATCAAGGCCTTGCTTGGTGAGATTGGTTCAACAATAGCTGACATTTTCACTTGCCTTTTTTTTACAATCGAGAAATTCACGAGAGTTAATGATGGACGATATATCTATATATATATTTTATTTTTTTTATAATCGAGAAATCCTCAAAAGTTAGTTGCACACAATTCGAAAATTTAGTGAATAACAATGAACTCGCCCCTCTACCCTTCTTCACTTAAATTATCACCACCAAATTATTTAAAGAAAAATATGAATGAAGAAGAAAGGGTTGTAATGGTGGTGAAATTGAAGTGCAAAGGTGGAAGAGTCTTAAGATAAAGAGAAATTAGAAGAATTTCAAGAAAGTGATTAATGTTTATGGTATTAATTAATTATTTAATTTGTTAATTATGGGGGAAAACAAGAATTAAGGGAAGCTTAATTTTGTTCATTCATGTTGAAAGGTGAATATGAGGTTATAACAGAATTCTGTTTCATGCCAATGGATTTCAATGTTCTAGAAAAATATTTTTCTCTTCGATTCAATTTTCAATATATGTATTAGAACTCGATTAATTCAAATTTGCGTAGTATAAAGACTATTTAAACTTTACATGCTCTTTAGAAAACAACGATTAACACTAGTATTTATCGTAATATTTATATTTATTAATGTATAATCTTATGTCTTGAAAAATATTTTCTAAAATAATACTAATAATTATTAAAAATAAATAACATAATTACCAGAATTTGTGTTCAATTCGTGTCTTACGTCTAGATTTTTTTCTTGGTTTTCATTTTGTGTTTAATTATTGTATTCTAGTCCAATTAATTCAAACTTACATATTGTGTGCCTATACACATCCTCCAAGAAACAACGATTAATATGAATATTTTATCATAATATTCGTATTAATTGATGTATAGTCTTACGTCTTAAAAAAATATATTTTTTAAGAAATAATTAATACTTTTTTTTGAAATCGCAGATTAACCTGCAACCGCTACAATCTCTACCACTGTTTTTTCCATTCAGAGTGAGTATTTTGTGTACACTAGGCAAACTACCACGGTGTAATAGCTGTGGTGGAAACCACACATAAAATATAAACAACACTAAGTAAATCCTATGCGATAAACTCGACTCAAAAAATATTGAGGAAAATCAATCATGAGTTATCTATATAAGCCAACTAAATCATTCTAAATGACAATTTATATTTTCTTGATATGTTAAAATGGCCGATTAAAAATAATCCCGACTTGAATAAAATCACGAAGAAGTGGCTGGCGTGCCATATTTAACACGTGTATGTCCTAATTTACTGTGGTCCAAAGCTAGCAATCCGTTAAATCAGATTCTCCACCTACTCCTGCTACGCATCTTTTAATTTGACTTTATAGATTAATTTTTTATATATAAATAAATATTTAACTTTATATAAAATTATTAATAGAATATGGTAATTCATATTTTATGTGTATTATATTATATAAAATATCTATTAATTTAATTTTATATAAATTTATATATTTATTTATTATATTCAGGACAAAAAGGCATAAATATCAACGAACGTGAAATAAACTAAAGTAACACTTATTTTTGCTGTCCAGAATCTGCAGATCCACTAGTTCTCTTTTGTAATTTAATCTAAAAAACTTAGCTGTCTTTTTTCAGATTTTAATCAGGCAAATACAAAAATATACTATAGATTATATTATAAAATAAGAAAAACTAAATAGCTCTAGTAGATTGTCCTTTTCTTTTCTGCTGTATTATTCTCTTCACTCTGCTTGACTGCTTCTCACGCTCTTCTTCATCAATCATCACAGGTAAGTGGACTCATTTTAGGTATTTTTTCAACTTTTTCTATATTTTGATGCTTAATTTGAAAAGGGTATTGATTTTCTTTTCTTGTAATGGGTTTAATTTATAATTATAGTAGATAAAAATCCTACCTTTTTTTTTTTTGTAATATGCATATTTAATTTGTGGGTCAACTTTAGTTTTAGCTTTCTTGGATGTTTTTATACTAAAGATTGATTCTTGGAATGTTTTTTGTAATGGGGTTTCAGGTTATTCATATTTGGATTTGCTTATGAGTTTAAGGGCAAGTTCTAGTTTGTGACTGAGCTATAAATAATCTTGGGTTTTCTCCAAGTTCAATTTTTTGAGTGAGGAGGAAACTCATTGATGTGTGGAGACAAATGAAAGGTGAGTTCTTGGATTTACCTACTTGGGATCTATGTTGCTTGGACTCTTCAAAAATGTCAATGTTTGTGTGTTGGATTCTCCAACAGTATGTATTTTTGGAGAATTCGAATCAAAAGTTGAAGAGTCCGCGCAACTTATCTTGTTTTGGAAGTTTTTTTCTTGTTAATGTTTCTTATGTAATGGAATGTGATTTCTCCAGGTAAAAAAATGAATAGTGCAACACCTAGTCTGTGGTTAGCTCAAAACCCTAGCAAGAGATGGGGTGAAGTGTTCTTTCTGCTTTACACTCCCTTTTGGCTCACCTTGTGCCTTGGTGTTGTGGTTCCATTCAAGCTCTATGAGGTGTGTGACATGTCGTTGAATTGATTGAACATCTCATCTAAAAGCTTAATCTTTAAAAACAAAACCTTTTTTATTTATATAATTACATCTTAACTTATGTAGTAGAGATTTTGTGAGTTTATGAATGTTGGAGATTGTATTTGTATGTTTGAACCATGGCCTTGTGATGTGCTTGTTTAGTTCTATGGTGATTTTAAAAAAAGTTGTCTTTTCTATGAGGGGGAAAGGAAATTAGGGAAATCAGAGATGAGGACCGTGTAAAGGGAAGTGAATGTTCCTTATTACTATTGCCTAATGGGGCAGGATAGATTGGAGTATTTCGGGGATGTGTACCACCAAACTTGATTAGTTTGCAATTGAGGCTTGACTGATAGATTATTTGTAATATTGCCTATAGAAAGAGGAAGATAAAGGAGCAACATGCAAAATTTTATGAGAAGCCATTAATTTTGCATATTTCAATCTATGATGAAAATTAGTGAAACCTTGTAGCTTTCTATGAGGCATCTTGAAATTCTGAAACTTCAGATGTTTTTGAAGACTTTGATTCTAGTTTTGCTTGTGGGGAATGATGCAAGAAACAATGGATCATCCTTATTTTCCGTTACATTAAACTAGAAAGCGTGAGAGAGGATTGTATGTAGTGAATTTTTATGTTGTCTCTTGTTAAGATATTCCGTATGATTTATTTGTAACTAACAGAGTGACTTATTATGACAGGATTTCACAGAATGGGAATACCTCTTGGTGGGGCTTATTTCTGCACTTCCTGCTTTAATTGTACCCATGATATTTGTCGGAAAGGTGAGTTCTGTCTCCTACTACTGAAGCCCGGGTGATGAATCAACAATTTAATAACCAGACCTGTAAAGTTTTTCAGTGGCTTATTCAAATGAGCTGCAAAGAAGGGGAGTCTTGGAGTAACTGGTAAAGTTGCTGCCATGTGACATGAAGTCACGGGTTCGAGCTGTGGAAACAGCTTCTTGCAGAAATGCAGGGTACAATTGCGTACAATAGACCCTTGTGCTGGGGCCTTCCCCAGACCCCTCACATAGAGGGAGCTTAGTGCACCGGGCTTCCCTTTTTTAAAAATAAAAATAAATTACTACCAGTTATCTTTTTGTCACCTTTTCTCATATCAAACTACTCAATTCGGTCATTATGGATTTGTGCTTAGCGGAGGAGATAAAATACTCATAACTTTTATGTTTAATGTAGGAGATAAAATGATTTTTTACGAGTCTAAATTCTCATGTGCAAACTGTTGCATTTGAGTGATGAGCCTTTTCCTGTAACTAGCCAAGCTCATGAGTGCAACTTCGTCATGTCTATTCTTGATGATATAACTAGTGGGATCTATATAGTTAAAAAAAAATAGCTCTATAGCATTTTCTCACAAAACTAGTCACATGACGGTTTATTATTACATGTAACTTTTGCAGGCTGACAGGAACCTTGCTTGGAAGGATCGTTATTGGGTGAAGGCAAGTATTCTTGAAGAAGAATTATCAATTACTTGTTTGCAATTTGAAGGACCCATCGATAAGCCTCTCTTATGATTCGTTTCTAGATTTAATTATCATATGACACATTGACCAAAGTAGACTCAGTTTGGAAAATATTCTCTTGGAGAGAAAAGATAAATATAAGTGACAAAAAATAAAGAAGAAAAGAAAAATCAGTTTTTGTTGCCATAGCTTGTGAAATTGGGTTGTCTTTCTTGATTTATGCTATCTGAGCTCCCTTACATTGGTGCTAATAGACAAAATTACTAAAATTGGCACAGATTAATTGGCTAGAAGTTTCTAATGACCTCTTAATGGAACTCCTATTGTGGATTCTTTAGTTGAATAGGGTGGCACAGACAAGAAATTTCCTTGTTACACATGTCGCTAATTTGACGATTCTTTCTCTAAGAATTCTTTTTGGTGCTTCTCTGGACTGACTATTGGTTTGCTGTTATTCCAGGCTAATCTCTGGATAGCAATTTTCACTTACGTTGGGAATTACTTTTGGACCCACTATTTCTTCACAGTTTTGGGGGCTTCTTATACATTTCCATCTTGGAAGATGAATAATGTAAGCCATCTGTTAATTTTTTTTGTTTGACTCCGTTCTTCACTTGGAATTTTCATTTTACCACAAAGGTAGGGGTAAGGTCTGCTATACCCACCCTCCCTAGACCCCACTTGTGAGATTATACTGGGCATGTTGTTGTTGTATTGGCAAAAGCTATATAATGCGACTCTCTGCAGGTACCCCACACAACTTTCCTTCTAGCACATGTTTGCTTCCTGTTTTACCATGTCTCTGCAAACATGACCCTTCGTAGACTACAGCATGCTATTGCTGATTTGCCCGAGAATATTCAATGGGCTTTCAGGGCTGGGTGGATTCTGGCATATGCTTATTTTATAGCTTATCTGGAGACATTAGCTATTTCCAATGTAAGTGGTCAATTGTAGGAGTCCAGAAATATCTTACTTAAGGGTATATAGCTTTATTAGATTTCTTTGAGATGCATGAATAAAGCTAAACGAATCACTTGTTTGTTTCTGACCTATGCAGTTTCCGTACTATGACTTCGTGGACCGAGCAGTCATGTATAAAGTTGGTTCCTTGTTTTATGCGATCTACTTCATTGTAAGCTATCCAATGTTTTTCAGGTAAGAACTTTTTTCCCTGTAGTTTCTGCTCCTGAAGTTCTGCTAGTGCAGATATGGTTTATTTACAGTGTCGTTCCAATGTCGTTTAACAAACTTCTTCAATTTTTTATCATTTGATTGCATTAGTCAAATCAGTACTGAACTAGAGTGGAAAATGAGGATATGTAAAGATTATGAGTACTACACAAGGTGGATGAGTTCAGTCCACCGACTAGCTGAGTTAAACATACTTCACAATATTCCATAGAATTGCCTCAGGGTAGATAATGCTGGAGGGAGATCGAGTTCTATGAGATGTATTTTGACAAGGTTTCAGATTTAAAGGTAGAAATGTAATTTGCTGAAAGAACATCTGTTCTCAAGTTAAGCTTGCCTCAGTTTTTGTTGAGCAGCGAGATGCTCATTATACTTCAAAGATTTTCTTGGCCAACTGACCTTGCAAATAAATTGAGGCCGAAACAGATGAGTGCATTATTGAGTTGATTGACGTTGTTGTAAAGAGTTAAAGGGCTTTATAAAAGTCATCTAATCTTTATCTTAGCAGTGCTAGTAGCTCTCTTCAATCTCTTTTTTTTTAATCACAGCCTTCTAAACTCGGTGGATAATGGGCCCGCCCCTCTACCCTTCTCCACTTAAATACCAGGCTTCGCTTTACTCTTCAATCTTTTCTAGAGGGCTATTCATGAATATTTCAACGCAATTTGACGGTTGACAGTGAGATTTGGTCTACTCTAGTTTTCCAGATATAAGGTGTGCTACAAGTGAAAGTGGTCTAAGTTTAGGATTGGTAAATTTCACACTGGACTTGTTTAGGATTGGTAAATTTCTATACTTCACTATTATTAAAAGAAAAAAATCTACGAAGTTCTTAACTGTTGCTTTTGTAAGTGCTTTTCTAAAACCATAGGCAACACAAACACCTTGTTACCGTTTGTGGATTTTAACCAAGATTAGGTGATCTAACCTTAAATCTGTATCATACTACACGCCTACACACCATTGTTGATTTGTCGTTAGTCATTGTGGTCCAGAACCTAATGCATTCTTACTCTGTGATCTTTTACTGATCAGTTTTCTCCTTGGGTGCTTGCTTTTACGTAACATCCTTGTAACCATTTGTGGAGTTTAACCAAGATTAGGTGATCTAACCTTAAATGTGCATCGTACTGCATGTCTACACCATTGTCGTTAATCATTGTGGTCCAGAACATAACACGCTTCTTACAAATCATTTTTCTCTGTTGGTACTTGCTTTAATGTGCAGGGTTGATGAGAAACCTGGAGATTCATGGGACTTGCCAAGAGTGTCCATTGATGCATTGGGTGCTGCAATGCTAGTCACCATCTTACTCGACTTATGGCGCATTTGTCTAGGTTCCATTGTTCCGGTGCCAGAAACCAAACAATGTCCTCAATCAGGACTCCCATGGTTTGCCATGACATCTTGAAGGACTCCGAAGCACGAGACTCAGAAAAGTTAACACCTACTGTAAAATCACAGATGTTCAGAGTCTTTTCTTGAAATGTTGTTCAGTGTTGACTATGATCAGATTGAACCCTTGTTGTACTCTTACCAACTTTTAGACATTTCTCAGAATGATGTTTAACTTGTACTCTTTCTGAACACTATGTTTTATTAGTAGCTTCTATGAAACTGGTGCCTCTGTGTATTTCTTTGTAGCAACAACAACAACATAGCCAGTGTAATCCCACGAGTGGAGTCTGGGGAGCGTAGGACTGTATGCAAATCATACTCCTACCTTACAGATGTTGTTTTCGATAGATTCTTAGCTCAAGTAAAACATATACTATGCAAAGCAAATACAATAGTGATGAAACCAGGTAAAAACAATGAAGAAGAAAAATAGTAGCAACACTAAAAAATATGATACCTCAAGTAAATGAAACATCAGGTAATACTAAAATAAAATATTAAAATAAAATAATTATACAAAAAAATGACCTTGATTACCAAATATAACAGACTTCTTTTTTTTGTATTCTAAAAATAAACATGAGGTTGACTAATACCAAGACTTCTAGTAGCTAGAGTATGGTTTACGGATTTGATCGAATTTAATAAATTTAGTTTAAATCTAAGTGATTGAACACTTATAAATTTTAAATCTTGACTACGCTCTTGCTTTTGGTATAAAATGCTTTTCTGGCAATTTGCTTTTCACCATTAAAGACAAAAAATGTCAAAAAGGACTGTTGTTGACCCATTGTGCATTTTTAAAAATCTGATCTGTCTGTAATTTTTTTTTTAATTTCCCATTTTCAGATCCAGAACAAATTCATTTATAAAAGGTACTACATATAACAATTAAATAATCATTTCAGGTTCGAATCCTACAACGTGATACAATCTCTAAGCAGAGACGGAGTTAGAGTATAGTTTACGGATTCAATTAAATTCAGTAACTTTAGTTTAAACTAGTTAGGTATAAAGTTGTAAAAAAAAATCACTATAGATAATAGAATTATTAGTTAAGTTGAGGTCATTCATTTGATATAAATTAAAAAGTCTTGAAATGACATTATTTTAAAGATTGTCTCATGAAAAATTGATGCAAATGAACTAGATCTACGTAGTTGTCAAGTTAAATGTCTCTCATTTGCTAGTTATTATCAGGATTCTTGATATGGTGCATCAGATTCAACTGTTTCTCTCTTAATCAAAGATCTGAATTTTGTTTTTTTTTTAGTAGAAATCGTTTTTTTTAATGGGCTCTACGTAGTGCAGATCTAAATTAATCGAACTCCAATATGAGTATATCGAAAGAAATAAAAAAAATTATCATGATTCCATTTCAATATAAGAAAAAAATGAATGGTGGACTTAACTAACCTTAAAAGTTAAATTTCAAATCTAAATTAGGCAAATTCATAACTAAATAACATTTAAGTCACCCTTGCCTCGTTTGAACTTGTATCATAGCCACATCAGATAATCCAACAATAGATAGAGCCCTATCCCTATCGATACGAGTAGATGAGAGTGTGATACTCAATCCCACATCAAATCGGGAATGAAAACACAATCCTTTCCTCGTGAACTATTTTTTGATGTACACGTCACGTAGATCGGGTAATAAAGTCATCTACTATACCTTTACCCCCACCCCCTCCATTTCCCTCTTATTTCAATTCAAATTCATCAACGGCTACTTCATCTTCCTCAGAACCCTAACACTCCCTTTTCTTCTTCTTCATCTTCACCATTTCTGTGGAGAAAATACAAAATGAAGCACTATATGCAACAACGAAACACGATCTTAAGGGAGAATCACGACGCTGCCGGAGCTACAATGCCGCCGTCGTCATCTCCAAACCCTAGCCTTTTGAAGCAGAAATCGTCGAATTCGCCAAGTAATCCTAGCAGTAGTAGTACAAGGAAGCATAAATCATCTAAAGAGAATGCTCCTCCGCCGTATCATCCGTTAGATCTGAGCTCATCGCCGGCAGTTGGTTTGAAGAGTAAGAGTCCTCTGCCTCCTCGACCGCCGCCTAACTCGAATAATTTGAAACGGAAGCTTAATTTGGAGTCTGTTGGTACTGAGAATGTTGCTGCTGGATCTTCTGATTCTGGAGTAAAGGTAAAATTTTGAGGAAATTACGTTCATTTTGCTTGTTGTTGTTTTTGAATTCGAATGGAACTGGTTCAAGTAGAGGTGAATTGTTATATGGAGGATTCGTGTTGCTAAATCCGAATTTTTTAGGATCGAAGTGTGATAGTTGATGTTGTTTAGCTTTATGTTGGTTAATTCCACGAAATTTCTGTTTTTTGTGGTCAATTGTTTCTGAGAAATGTAATCTAAGGATCTCCTAAAAGTGATTGATTTATTAGTTTCTCTGAGAGCGTCTAAATTGATTATCACAACCAATCAATCAATTGAGCAACCACCACAGTAACAACATACTGTAATCCCACAAGCAGGGTCTGGGTAGGGTAGAGTGTATGCAAACTTTACCCTTTCCTTAGGAGGTAGAGAGGCTGTTTCTGATACAGCTCCGGCTCAAGTGTAAGCATCAATCTCGAATGAGCTAGGGTCGATTATATGAATCCTCTATATCCATGCTGGATTTTATGACTATTTCTGCACGGTACTTATCTTTTTGTTTCTACTTGATTTTTCCCTTGGAGATTAAGATAGATCTCTGTTGGCTTTTGTTGGTGAAATTTCTGCTATTTGTTAGGAATGGTGTTACCGATTGCTTTGGAGGTTGTACCTTAACACTTGGAGGAAGAGATCACCTATCATTTATGTCTTCTTTAGCTTGATTGCTGTGTGAACCTGTAGAAGAACAAGTAAACTAGAAACATTCGTTCTCTATTCTTTTCAATCTTGACAATGGTTATCATTTATGGAACATACAATTATATGCATTCATTTGAAATTTTAAAACGCTGAGAGTGGCTTGGTTTGCCGTTACCAATAGCGGCTTGCTGTTTATTCCAATAGTATTTGATCCACTCTGTTTTGTCTGTCATTGTGCCTCATTCTACCCTCTGTTTGATTGGTCCAAACAGGTATTGTCTAAGTGCCTAGTACTTGTAGATCACGTATTGATTCCTGCAACTTTTCTCATCTAAATCAGGTCATAGTGAGGATGAGGCCGCCAACCAAGGATGAGGAAGAGGGGGAAGTTGTTGTCCAGAAGATCTCTAATGATTCTTTGTCCATAGCTGGGCATACTTTTACATTTGATTCTATTGCAGATACGCAATCAACACAGGTAAAAAATAATAACTTGTTAACCTATGCTTGTAAGAGGAAATAGCTTTATTGAGTACTATATTTTAGTCAGATAAGTATGCCTCATCCTTCCTTTTTGTACTTTGCTTTGATTTAACAAGTATACCTTAAAGAGGAATAATGAACGAGTGACATGCACTTGACTCTTCTTCTTAACTGTTCTTTCAGGTTGATATATTCCAGCACGTGGGAGCTCCTGTTGTTGAGAATTGTCTTGCTGGGTTTAACAGCTCAGTATTTGCTTATGGGCAGGTAATGTTATCCCCAAAACCTCCTGCTATATGTTAAATATGCCTGCACAACTTCAAATGTTCTTTCTTGTGCTTGACATGTCACATGTCCCAATAATATTGAATATGACTTGGAAATTGAATTGTTCAGACTGGTAGTGGGAAGACATATACAATTTGGGGACCAGCCAACGCCTTGTTGGATGAAAACTTGACCATTGATCAACAGGGCTTAGCTCCACGTGTTTTTCAGAGGCTTTTTGAACGTATTGAGGAGGTGATATGTTGTCTCTGTGATCCTATATTTCCTGGATTTGATATGTTGTATAAAATGTGATTCCATAATACATGCATTTTCTTTTCAGGAACAAATCAAGCATGCTGACAAACAGCTCATGTATCAGTGTCGATGTTCTTTTCTTGAGGTTAATTTGACTGGACCTAGTCGGTTTTAACGTGAAACAAAGTCAATATTTGCAGTTGTCTAAATCTTTTACATTAATGATGTACAGATATACAATGAACAAATCACTGATCTGTTGGATCCTAGTCAAAAAAATCTCCAGGTATAAAAGGAAATACAATATAAAGTGTGTTGTATGCATTATCTGTATTCTTAGTTCTACTTATTTGATAAGGATTTTCAATTTGGCTTCTGTTTTCAGATCAGGGAAGATGTCAGAACAGGTGTTTATGTGGAAAATTTGACTGAGGAATGTGTGTCCTCCATGAAGGATGTGACAAAGCTTTTGATGAAGGTTCAGACTGCTTCCATATTTTTATTCAACTGTTTGACATATTGTAATGCAGGCATGACTATGTTTGCCAGATAGAATAGACCAGTATAGGAAAACAGTTAGCCAAGTGAATATGTGAATCAGGTAAGCACTTAGGCAATTAAACTTGCTTAGGTGCAGTAACATAAATGATAAAGTTCTACTGCTGTTCCTACTAAACTAAATCATTAACTCGTTTTATTGCAATAGCAACGCATTTGACAAGGAAGCTTAATCTTAATTTTCAACAAGTTTTGGTAAGGGGTTGGAACTTCTATCCCCCCACCCCCCCGGGTTTGCCCATTATTTTGATTTTCTGAAAGATGGAAGGACAGAAGGTTTAGTGTCCTAATGATAAAGACCTTTCAATATCATGCTGCAGCTTATTTTGTCTTTTCTTGAATCCTATCACTGAGGTACTTATCAAAAGAATTTTATTACTGGGGTCTCTGCTTCACTTTTTTCCCATAATCTTTAGGCGTCCTTATCAAAAGAATTTTATATCTGGGGTCTCTGCTTCACTTTTTTCCCATAATCTTTAGGCGTCAACTTGTATCCATTGGCGTCAACTTGTATCCATTCCTCAAATGAGTCTATTGTTTAGCAAGTCAATCTCAGATCTGCGTCAAAAGTTATTGTTAGTAGTTGTTTTCTAATACTTTTACTTGAACTTCTGGAGTTTCTATGATTATATGGACTGGTTTCAGAAAAGCTTATAGAACTTGTTCAATGAAAATATTACAGGGAGTGTCAAACAGGCGAACTGGTGCTACAAGTGTAAATGCTGAGAGTTCACGTTCTCACAGTGTATTCACCTGTGTTGTTGAATCACGATGCAAGGTAATACAATCTTATGTCCTTTCTAACAATAACCTGAATTCTTTTAAATAGCAAGTGATGCGTTGTTTGTTATCCGTTATTATTTGCATTCTCCTGAGTGTGCAAGCAAGAATTTTCTGGCATAATAAGTTATTTGGTTGTTATGGAGATCTGACATTCTGTTATTTGGATTTTGGTCTATTTTAAACTTTTAATTTCAGAGCATGGCAGATGGTATAAGCCACCTAAAGAGGAGTAGAATAAATCTTGTTGATCTTGCTGGATCAGAAAGGCAAAAGCTAACTGGTGCAGCTGGTGAACGCTTGAAGGAAGCAGGGAACATCAATAAATCACTTTCACAGTTGGGGTACATTTGTTTCTTTATCATTTTGGGAGAAAGAATTATTCTTGGTTTAGCTGTCAAGGAGGTTACAACTCATTGTTAATGGTTATTCTGGTCATTTTCTGCATAAAAACTTTTCTGGTTAAATTTTAGTGACTATGGACTTTCTACTTTTATAGAATAAACAGTGAAGTGATAGAATGCTATGTGAGTATTAAAATGTCAGAGTTATTGAGTTAAAAAACATGTCAAAGTAAAGGTCTCTCAGAATATAGTGCTTGCCTTTATTGTAGGGGGTTACATACCTTTCAGGGACTTGGGTCATCTTTTTGACTATACGTTTAGAATTATTGTATATGCTGCTGATCGCACTATTATTTGAAATTTACAGGAACTTAATAAACATTCTTGCAGAAGTTTCTCAAACGGGCAAGAATAGGCACATCCCCTATAGAGATTCCAAGTTGACATTTTTGTTACAGGAATCTCTCGGTGGGAATGCAAAACTCGCAATGATCTGTGCCGTTTCTCCATCCCAAAGGTAGATTCACAACCCTATACAGTTTTTGTTCTACGGTCATGTTTATCTTCATTAAATCTAGAGCTCTCAGTTCTTTTTGATAATGCAGTTGTAAGAGTGAGACTTTGAGTACCCTGAGATTTGCCCAACGTGCAAAGGCAATCAAGAACAAGGCGGTAATCAATGAAGAAATGCAAGATGATGTCAATGTTTTGAGAGAAGTTATACGTCAGCTAAGGGTAAACTCTGTTGTTTTTACCTGTGATTGATGCACCTTAACTTAAGGTGCATTTCTCAATTATGTCAATTGCTTTAATGCCTTCTGCCTTTACTCTGAACAGGAGGAATTGCTAAGAATGAAGGCAAATGGTTATCAAGCAGATCAGGCAGGGTGGAGCGTTCGTAGAAGCTTAAATCTGTTAAAGTTCAGCCTTAACCATCCAATGAATCTACCTGTTGACGATGACGGTGATACAGAAATGGAAGTCGTTGAGGAAGCTGAACTATTAGGTCTCTTATCAGAAGGCAGTAAAGAGAATAGTATGCTTGGGATCCTGCGGAGGACGTTTTCAAAAGGCTCTTTGTTACTTGATTCTGCAGTACAGCATGGGGGAAAGAAGTATGGCTGCAACAGGGAGCAAGCCTTCGAGGATACAGATGTTACCATGGAGGAAGAGGTATCTGAATCAGTTATCGAGCATGAAAGCAGTACTGTTGATGGTGCTGGACTGCAGAACTTCAAAAGGCTAGGTAATGATTTTTCTATGGAGCCAACTGAAGATGAGTATGCCCTGTCTTCTGCCAGCGAAATGCTGAATCAAGGACAACGGGAAGTGGTAGAAGACTCACCTTCAGAAAAATATCCTGAGAACTCTTCTAAAAGCTTGGAGGGAAATACAGCCTGCACTAATCTCAGTATAGTTCAATGTGATGTGTCGCCTATTTTGGAGCCAAGCGTTTCACCAAGAGCTAATAGCAGTAGGAGAAGTGTTGGGACTTCAATGCTCAGTGATTCAAAGAAGGATCTTGGAGATAAATTGGATACCCCAGACTTGTCCTTCACAAAGCCTTCAAACAGTATTTGTTTGAATTCTCTATCAAATCAAAGAAACAAAAGTTGTTTCACTTCAACTGAACATTTGGCGGCTAGTCTTCAGCGGGGACTTGAAATTATTAGTACTCATCGACAAAGTACATCTTTGAGGCGCTCCTCAGTCAGATTTTCTTGCAAAGCTGCTGATATTAGTGCAATCATACCAGTTGCTAAAGTTGATGTTGGAGTTCAAACTGTTACAAAAGATTATGAGTCATTTGAAGGTGGTTCAATGTTTTTGTGTAGTAAATGTAAGGCAAGAAATTCACTGCAAGAGCTTAAAGATGCAGATGATGATGGCTCAAATTTGCAGCTGGTACCTGTTAATGGATTACAGTTGGTATCTGCAACTGGATCACAGTCCTGTGAAAACTTCCAGATTCAAGTACCAAAAGTACGTTGAAACTTTGTTAAAACAAAGATTTTGGTTCTTTTAGTCTTGCATGATTCTTATGACTGTGCAATAATCCTAACTTTTTACAGGCAGTAGAAAAGGTCTTGGCTGGAGCTATACGGAGAGAGATGGCACTTGAAGATATATGCTCCAAGCAAACTTTTGAAATCACGCAACTCAACCGTTTGGTATGTATCATTTGTTTAAAACCTGCCAATTTTCATTATTTAGTCATCTCCTTGACATGCTTTGCAACCAATGGCAGATCCAGCAATACAAACATGAACGAGAATGCAATGCTATAATTAGCCAAACACGTGAAGATAAGATCATTCGCCTTGAAAGTTATATGGATGGTATTTTACCAAAGGAAGAGTTCATGGAGGATGAGTTGTTGGCACTGATTCATGAGCATAAGGTATGCATCTGACCTTAAAATTGTCTTTTGAATTGTTTCTGTTTTCCCTTAACACGTTTCCATTGTCATTTACTGCAGCTTCTGAAGGCAAAGTATGAGAATCATCCTGAAGTTTTAAGTGACAGACTTGCACTAAGAAGAGTTCAAGAGGAGCTGGAGCGGTATCATAACTTCTTTGACTTAGGTGAGAGGGATGTTTTGCTGGAGGAGATTCAGGATTTGAGGAGCCAGTTACAGTTTTATGTGGACTTTTCACCAAAGTCATCCAGGAAAGAAAATTCTCTTCTACAATTAACATATCCATGTGAGCCCAGTGTGCCTCCAACTTTATCCACAATTCCAGAGTCCAATGAGAATGAGGAGAGTTCTGAACAGAGTTTTGAAAGGGAGAGAATTCAATGGACTGAAACAGAGAGTAAGTGGATTTCTCTGGTAGAAGAGTTGAGGTTAGACCTACAAACTAGCCGCACCTTGTCTGAAAAAACGAAAACAAGAACTAGATTTGGAAAAGAAATGCTCAGAAGAGCTGAAAGAAGCAATGCAGAGGGCAATGCAGGGCCATGCACGAATGATTGAACAGTATGCTGAACTTGAAGAGAGACATATTCAACTGCTTGCAAGGCATAGGAAGGTCCAAGTTGGTATAGAGGATGTTAAAAAAGCAGCCACAAAAGCAGGAGTTAGAGGTGCTGAATCTAAATTCATAAATGCTCTTGCTGCAGAAATTTCAACTCTGAGAGTGGAGAGGGAAAAGGAAAGACACTATTATAGGGATGAAAATACAGAACTTCAGAACCAACTTAGGGATACTGCTGAAGCGGTACAAGCAGCTGGGGAATTGCTTGCACGGCTTAAAGAAGCAGAAGAAGATATTGCAGCTGCTGAGGTAAGAGAATCCAATGTTTTCCTGTTACAGTTTATTCTATCAGTACATATATTGTCGTTGCAGCAGTTGAACATTTTTATAGTCAGCTAGACCA
This sequence comes from Solanum verrucosum, assembly GCF_900185275.1. NCBI lineage: Eukaryota > Viridiplantae > Streptophyta > Magnoliopsida > Solanales > Solanaceae > Solanum > Solanum verrucosum. The sequence continues at coordinate 1,472,274 of NW_026020163.1, forward strand.
TATATTGCTTGCTGCAGTAGTTGAATATTCTTATATTCAGCTAGAGACTAGTAACTCCTCTTAGCATCGCCAAACACTTCCTTTACATCCATCTCTCTCTCTCTCTCTCCATTTTTCGTATGGTTTGGCATGAGATTCTGGACCAATGACTATTCAGTGTTCAAATGATGGACTTGATATCCATATTCTGGTTTCTCATTAAATAAAAAAAGTTCTGGGAAATGCTTTAATTGAAAAGTTATAGGAAAAATGGATGCAATATTGATTGGTAGAGACGGTGCGCTTGAATGACCAACATCTTTTTGTGTAAAAGAAATTCCATTAATATTCCAAGGGAGGACCATTGCATGAACTCTGCACATCACACAATAAGTTTACACATAGATTAAGGTTCACATATGCTCTAGAAACAAAGAAGCATCTCCGATACCTAAATCAACTCGTAGGAGCAACATGACTTGTCAGGAAGTATGACCTTGCTGTTTATCCCATGCACAAGGAAACTGGGACAATGTATCGTGTTATACATGTGCCTTCAAAGTACATTATTATTTTGTGTCACTGGTCTATTTCTAAATTTGCCTAACAAGTTTTGGAAATATGCAGAAACGAGCCATTCATGCAGAGAAAGAAGCAAGCGAGGCTAATAAACAGATTCTCAAATTGAAGAAAAAACACGAGGAGGAGATCAACAGTTTAAACCATTTACCAGAAGAACCCCGTCTACCTAAAGCTACATCAGAACCCGTATATGATAATACTGAGACAGGACACGATGATCAGTGGAAAGAAGAATTCGCGTCATTCTACAACACCAAAGAGGAGGAGGATCTACCAAAATTTGGAGAGCCCTCTTCTTGGTTCTCAGGGTATGACAGGTGCAATGTATAGATTGTGGAAAGTTTTCATAGATTGTTGTTTGTTGTATGTATTGATAATAGTGTCATATATAGTTTGAAAAGCTATCGCGTTTTCTTCAAATTTGATGATAGTTATTGATAAACATAAACAATTGTGAATATAACAAACTTGAATCTATCAAGTTTGTGTATCCATTTACTCATTGCTTCATAGGTATGAAGTCAATTCCAAACAATTTGTTCTATTGTATTTTGAAGATTCATACTTCGTTGCCCATAATTTTATTTTTTATAATCGTGGTGTGCTGGTTAGCTAATTAACATAATTTTTTTGTTGGCCTATTCCTAGTTAGTCTTTTACTTGCTATTGTAAATAGATAATTGACATAATATTTGCTTATTTGTGGTTATTGGGATGGTCCAAAGATGTTGGATAATAGCATTAATTGAATAATAACATGTTATGGTCTTGCAAAGTCTCAATTCCTCTTCTTTTTTTTGGATTAATTATCTGATATATAAAGTTCATCATCCTGATTAATTTGAATCCATGTTGAGGGCCACTAAGAAAGAGATAACTTACTCGCGAAGTTCACAAATATTCACTTTTCAACATGTATTTGAAAAATAACAAGTGTTATGAAGCTTCAAATTTTCAGAACATTGTCATGGAGTTCTACTTGTGGAGTTTGAAACTTCATGATATTGCCAAAAAGTGGTCAGCGGACACTATTTTATTTCTACGGTCTCTACTGACATATTCTTTATTTTCATGGATTGATTCCGAGACTTCTAATTAAGAGAGGAGGGATTCCAATTTAACCATATACTTCTTCCATTTCAGTTTATTTATTTTAGTTACTATTTTGACAATCAAATGATATTTTCTTTGATTTTAATTTTTCTAAATACTTTCTAAGTTAGTATTTTTAATTGTTGCGACTTATAATATTTTTTATATTTTCTAAATATGTAAATTTTATATTAAAAACATCGACAATTCTATGTTTGAATTGACAAAAAACATTAGTTTGACTCTCATACTTTGAATCAAGCCAAATAAATCGAAGTAGAGAGTACATTATAGTGCAAGAGCATCTCAAATTTTCCAAAATCTCCATTTTCTTCTTATTTAGAAAAAAAAAATGATTGGGGTGGGGTCCATAAAAGATACATATATTCTCTACATATACACTTTGCTTCATGCATCAAAGTAGGGCCAGTTAAGTTTTAAATGTAATAATTTTATTAATTCCATAGGAGGAGCCAGACAATCAAATAGATTAATTTACAAGAATAAATCTTTATAATGATACTAATGTTGAAGCATTTTTTTATCTTGTCAGAGCAAGATATGATTTATAATTAACTTTGTATCATCTTGTTTTTTTTATTTTATATTATAAAGAAGAAAGATATATTACTTGAACAAATTCCATCAACCTTGAGATAGCCAAAATCTTGAGATATTGCTTAGAGATATGAAAGATTGATAATGATTAATGATATTAAATTTTAGAGTAAAAAATATATATAGTTGGTGAAAGCAAAATGATGTGTTTGCTATTTAGTAGGTAGCTGAATATTATCGGAGATTGAGTAGAAGGTTAATATGTAGTTGAGTATTGTTTTAGTTTAGTTTGTGTGGAAGAGGCCGGGGCTAGCCGCCTCCTATATTCTTCTCCTTTGAAGTAGTATTATTTAGTTATCGTTCACCTAATTTTTTATTCTTCAATATGTATTACTATCTGTTGTTGCAGTTGTTTTATATTTTGCTAGTTTATTATTTAATTTTTCTTGCAATCTCACGTCTAATACTCTTCTTTTGAGCCGAGGGTCTATTAGAAATAACTTCTCTATCCCACAAAGATAGAGTTAAGATCTACACACATCCTATCTTCTCCGGACCCTATTTACGAGATTACATTGGATACTATTTTATTGTTATTGTATCTGACATTCAAAACTAATCGATACGATTAATCAAAATTGTCCCAAATAAGGCCACGAAGGATCTAACGACCGGGTAAAATATTTCCTATAAAAAATGTTATTCGTCCCTTGACTCGTGTTCATGATATCTAATTAAGGGTAATAAAATCTCAATCATTCCGCCCTTTAAAGTCAAATGTCATACCAAACCTTAAGTTGAAAGAAAGAGATATAAAGTGATATAGAAGGTATGATAATTCCAAAAAATTATTCATAATGCCATAGTAATTATAATTATCGAAGAAACAGTAATTAATTAACTACGTATTGCTCTGACATGTTGAAGATATTAATTAAGTAAATAATCACTCACCAACTTTATTTTTTTCTTTTTTCATTGTGTTTTATTGTTTTTGAAGGAAAAAAATATTACTAATCTATTAAATTGATCAATTTCTTTCTGGTTAAAAAATCACTTTCTTAGTTGGTTTGCATTATTAGCTTACGTAGTTTAACTTGTGATAACAGAGTAATCATCATTTTTATTAGATAATATTTTAAATGCTTATGGAGTACATAGATTTATAAATGTATTTATCTTATAAGTGACTTAATTAATTGAATATATATTTTTTAGTTAATTAGTGCATAAATTTAAACTCTTAAATACTTTTTTAATTTATGGACCCTAATTGTTTTCGTTATTTCCGGAGTTAATCACGGAATGCCATGATTAAGCATCATAACTATGTTTGAATCAAAGTCAATAATTAAAGTAATTTAATTAAATAAGGAAAAAAAATTGCAACCTTTTTCTCACCAATCTAGTTGACTTTATAGTATAGGAAGATTTATGTGTATTTATATATTTATTTATTCTTTTTGCTAGAATCATTTTTATTATAGTGTTTTAAAAATGAAATATATTAATCAATTTGTTTAACTTTATATACATATATGAAACTATCAATATTTGGGGGCAAATAAAATTTCCATATATTGGTTAAATAAATTTAATTGTAAAAAACTAGTAATTTGTTGCAAATTCTTATGTTTTTATAAGTATCTAGTTTTTCCTTTTGAAGAATTAAGAAACTAATGACCAAATCGAATTCGAAATCGAAATTAGAAGATTTGATCCTCGTGCTCAGAACTCATTTATTTTTCTTGAAATAAAGGGAACAAGAAATATAAAATAGACGTAATATCATATATATAATAAAATAATAAAAATTGTATTAAATTTCGAATCATGAATTTTTAGATAAGACTACTAGTAAAAGCAAGATGTATAGTGATGTTATTTATTTTCACCTTATGTATGTGTATATGAATAAATATAGTCTCCTTTTGTAGAAATTTCAGTCGGATTTCAAAACGAATATAAGACACCAAGAGGAAAACAAAAATAAAATGTAGGTATGTGCCAGAGAAAAATAAAAAAGGAAATTCAATGTCATAAAGTCTCAATGAATTAATAATAAAAATTACAATGTTAATTAATTAAGTACAAAATAATTTACAAGTGATCAATTTGAGTTGTAACATGCACCCCATGTGGTGTATGAAATTGCCTATTAATTAAATAATAACAGTCCCATACGGGGAATAATTAATGATAATCATCATGATTATCCAAAGTAACCATTAAACAAATCAAGAATTGGAAGTGAAAAATGAGCTCCATCTTCTTTTTTCCCCTTCTTGAATCAAAGAACGGCATACTCGGTGTAATCCTATAAGAGGGATCTGGAGAGAGTAGGTCGATGTATGCATACATCACGCCATCGATCTTTACAGGATAGAAAGACTATTTCCAATAGACTTTCGACTCAAACGAATGCTAAAGTTTTATCAAATGGTCTTTTCTTCATAGTTCAGCCTTCATTTGTTCTGAGGGCACATTGCCTACATTCAACAAGGCAAAGTATTAGATTTACACTATTATGTCACTCATCAAGTAATTAGTTTTCTATTGTTCAGACTTTTTAAAAATACTGTCAAATATGTGTTGGATTCTCCGAAAATGCATGAAAACTTAGGACTAATTAGCAACATGCTATCGCATGTGTGTCACATCCTCCAAAAATACATAACAACAGAGGACTAATAAGCAAAAATGTATAGCAATATCGAACTAATACATTTTTGGAGGACCATAACAAAGTAGCGTAAAGAATCATTCCGTTGTCTGTGTATATAAGTTAAATCCATAAGAGTATATATATACTAACCAGGATAGTTCTGTGCTTGAATTTGGCCAAATCCCATATGGATAAAACTATGAAGATCATGATCTTCAAAGAATGTTGCAACCTAAAAAAATAAATCAAATCAACCTTGTTTAAGAGAAAAACTAGAAAAAAAATAATATTTTTACAACATTATTGCTACAACCTATGTTGCTCGGACTTTTTGAAAATGTGTGTCAGAATCTTTAAAAGTAATGCATTTTCGGGGAATCTGACACAGATATGACAATATTTTTGAAGAGTCTGAGCAACATAGGTCACCGTTTCTAGCAATTCTTGATTACCTGAGGTGTTTGTTCCACAAAACCATCCAAATGAGGATTAACTTTAAATGGAAATTCTGTTTCTTTAGGTAAGAAACTCTGTAAATTTGGCCCTTGTTGAGATTGGAATCCATATGGAAATTCTTGTATTGTGGATTCTGATGAATTCATGTTATGATGCAACGATCCGACGGATTGAAACATCTAACATGCAAAAGAAATTTTATGCTATCAGATCAAGTACAAGATAGATTAACAACTCGAAAAATGAAGGCATGTAATTAAGCTACTACGTACAACGACTTAAAATGTACTAATAGTGTGAATAATATTATGAGTTGTATGACTTACATTCTTAGATGTAAGAGATTCCGCGTTGAAGTCAGTTGTTGGATTCATATTAGATAACTTCATCGAGAGGAACTACATGAAAGTACACAAATATTGAATTCAACTTAGTTACTATCAAAAAATCGCTAATTACAAATAAGCCAATTTTCGACGAATTTTTGAAAACTCTAAAACAAAAAATAAAATACAAGTAATTTACCTCAACTTGACATTGTAGGGATTGTACATAGTTAATAATCTCATCAAGCATCACAGCTTTTCCAGTCACCTAAATAATAATAAAAAAAATGAAAATACCATATCAAAATTTTGTATATTTTCTCTTAAAATCAACGGAAAAAGGTAAAAAATGTCCATGTCATCAATAATAAATAAAGCAAGTAAAAGCACTATTTACTTTATTGCAGCCAGGTACAAGATCTTGTAAAAACTTCATTCTTTCACCAATTTTCTCTCTTCTCACCTATCCAATATTCAAAAGAATTAAGTAAAAAATAAATAAATATAAATATATCAAAACAATTTTTAAAAAAAATTCAGAAGGAATTAACAAAATTTAATTATTTTTTCTAAATTAAAAAATACCCTTTCAGCAAGACTATGTGCATCTGTGGCTTGACCCCTTCTAGCTCTAACATGAATATAATCCTTTAATGGTTCTTGAGGTTTTTGATTTTCTTCATTTTTGTCATCAGATTTGACTCTTTTGGAACTTGATTCATTGTTTTGTGTTGAAACCTGCATAGAATTGAGTAACGAAAAACGTGAACGGAGATTGGATTGATGATAAAACAGAATCCTGAGTCACGAACAATAATTTGATTGATGATAAAGAAAGAGAATTCTTGGTTCAGTTCCCAATCTTAACAATAGAAAATAGGATTGATTCAATGATTGTAAAATTCTATGAATGAATGATCACAATAAAGTCACTTTATTTGTAAATTATGTTGTTCAGACTCTTCAAAAATGTCATCAGGTGCATTTTTTGAGGATCTGACACATGCACAATATTTTTTGTTTTTATACTGTCAGTGTATATAACTGAAATCATATCAAAATCAAGAATTGAAAAAAGAGAGTTTATAATTACATTATCATCCTTGGGAGTGATTTCTTTAGCTTTCCTCTTTGGAATTGATTTCCCCTTCTTGGAATTTGTATCATTTTGACATTTAATTCCAATTTCTTCAAGTTGGATTTGTTGAGAAATTGAAGAATTCTCTCTTGAATCTCCAAATTCACTTTCTTTGACATACTTATTTCTTGAAAGTTTACAACTTTCCAAATTTTGGATAAATTGTGAATCATTGCCAACCAAATTGTTGCCACCAAAACAAGAAAAATTTCCAAGATTAGTAGAAAAATGTGGCAAATTATTACTAATATCTGGAAAATTTCCCTTGATTTGATGATCAAAGTTGGAAAGATTGAGTCTTGGAGGAGAATTCAATGGAGTAGTATAACAAGAATTGTTATTACTATCAACAAAAGAATTTGGTGAAATTTCACCAAAATTGTTACTATTACTAGACAAAATATTGTCATTTTGATAATCCATTGAAGAATTCTCCCAATTGGGATTGTAAAAACTAGTACTAGTACAATTCAACTCATTCATTGTGTTGACATTGTTCAAGAACAAATTTTTCTTGTCCATTGAGTACATGTGTGAAGTGAAGTGACTAGAAAATCAAGAAAACAAAACCCCACAAATTGTAATTGAAAAAAGTGAAAACTACAAGAAGAATTTAGTTAAAACAAAGAAAAAAAAAAGGTGATTGTGACTTTTGGTATTTTGAATTTCACTTAAATGAAAAGGGAAAGGAAAGTAGAGAGGAAAGTGGAAAGGAAACAAAGTGGAGAAGATAAAGAAAGTGAAATGTTTGTATGACCTTTTCAAATTAGAATAAAAAATGTTTTATATTTAAAGATGGTCGTGATGTTCAAGTCAGTTTGTATATACTTCACCTAAATTTATAAGGTAGTCGCTATAATCCGCTATATAAGTATTAGGTGATTCTGTCCATCGAAATTTGAATACATAAGAATAATTTATCTACGTTAGTATATGAATAATATTCTTATTGCTTCATTTCATTTATGAGTTTAAGTTCTATACACTGATATATAAGAATTAGTCATAGAATCAAGTGACTTATAACTACTCCTTACATTCATTTTTACCTGTCACGTTTCATTTTTTAAAAGTCAAATTATATAAATTTTGATTAATATTTTAATACATGTATTTTTCATTATATAGTCTTAATTATTTTTGCAAGTGTGCATATGTAATGTGTATATATAACTATATAATATACAAAAAAATCTCAAAACAAAAAGTCCGTAAAAACCGGCGGCGGTGCGGAAGTGATCGGTGACGGAGTTGTCTGTTTAGAGATTGCCGGACCTTTAAGGTCAAACTTGCTGATGTTTTGTTTGTTAGATGGTGATGTAAAAATCAAAACAACAATTAAAAATTATTCACGGTGGCGGAGTCAGAATTTTGAGTAAAAAAATTAAAATATGAAGAAATCAAAAGCGTTCGACATCTATATATATAAAGTAATTTTAATCATATATAAACTGTGTAATTTTTTATCGAAAGAAATTCAGATGAACTTTTCAGGCTTTCAGCCCTTATTAGCTCCGCCCCTTTTTTTCATTTTGAGAGCTCGTACTCAGGTGAAAGGACGATAAGCTTCATTTTGATTCACTATCAGAAAATTACTAATTTTTAACTAAATTCATCAAAATTTGGTTAATTTGTCGATAACATTTCAGACAAGCCAAATTTCGATAGGACATCTCTTAGAAATGAGCTAAATTCCAATTATACTAAACCAAAAGAACAACAATTATGTCTCATTCCAAATAAGTTGGAATCGATAAATATACGTATGAATCTTCACTGATCATGTTTCATTATTTAAACTCGACTCATATCATTATCATATCAAACAAACTATACAAGTTTAAATAAATAAAATATAATATATTAGTAATAATATTAGAAAAAATATCTTTTTGTGTGTGGAGTTGCTAGGAAATAGGATTGTGGTGGTTAGTATATACAGGCAAAAAAAAACCCTGTTATACTCTGGCATTTTTGTCTAATATGGTGTTTAGTACCATTAATGATTAATGACCAGTTAAAAAAGTTAGATTAAAAAAAATAACTATTTTTCCCTGGTTAATTCTCTAAAAAGGATCTTTTTAATTAATTAATTAAAGAAAGGATGAGTCAGAGGTTTTGGTTTAATTATTAATTAATCAAGTGGAACATGGAGAAAAGTGGAGATCACAAATAAATAAAAGATCCCTTAGAAATTTTTAAGTATTTGTTCTATTTAATATCAATTTTCTACCTGACATATTTAAGATTATAAATTAATAGATATTTTGATATATTTTACATATCTATGGTTTAAAATCATAATATTTAAGAATATTCTTTATTTTAAATTTTTTTGTATAAATTAAAATTAGATAAACAAATTAAAATGAACGGTGTGAGTTTTGCAACTGACTATACATTCAATGAAATGGAAGTGTCAGAGAGTTGTTGACAATTATTGTGTTTGCCAAGTAAAATAGTTGTGTAATAAATTGAATAAAATATTTTCCTAGTTTGAAAAATTAATTGTGTTTGGTTGAAAGAAAAATAAATTACAACATGAATGTAGAATTATGTGAATAGAAAATAACAACAGAGTCGTTATGTCTCTTCTTACTAAGTTTTTTTTTTTTTTTTGAAAAAAATAATAATTATTGCTCTATTTTATTTTAATTTTTTTTAAAAAAAAATGATTTTGAAATTGTTGGAGTGATGGCCACATGCCTCAAGTATTTTTTTCATAGATTTTTTTCTTTTAATTTTTCTTTATAAAATAAATTAATATTCCTCCTTCTTCAATGTTAGGGTGCTTAATCAAATTTTATATGTATCAAATTGCTATCGAATCAATAAGATATCAATTAATTAAGTTCAGTAATGATTATTCATCGAGTTTGGATTAGGTTATCGATTAATTATTTATCCAGTGAGTAACTTTTATGAACTCCACTAGTGACTTCTCATTCAACGGTCTGAACTCATCAAATGTCATTTTATTGCCAACAAAGACTACCATTGGTAGGTTGTGGCGATGGTAGTGATCCATTATTTATAAAATCTGAAACACGTTCAAATCGTTAATTCAAGTCAGATACTAATAATTCAAAAACACCTTTTTATATGAGTTTATTGATTATATTTCAATTTTGCGCCCTTGCTCAACGTAGTGATAAATGTGCAATGGTTTACTTATTTGAAGTTTTTGTTTCATAAAGTTCTATCTCACTTTATTCAAAAGTTTAAGCAGTTAAAGAAAACATATTTTTATTTATTCAATTATATCTCCAACATCGAAAAGTTGATTATTATTAGTTGTCTTCATCACTGATTTTTTTAATTATATAAAACTACTATATGATATATAAGACATCAATTTAGAAAAATATTATTAAAGATAACAAAGATTAATTTTTGAAAATAATTCAATACAGAACAAAGAAAGAACACAAAGTTTCTTCGTTAATCAGAGTTTGAAAAAAAAATCATTTTTGCAAATAATATGAATGATTAAGCAAGGATTAATTTTTTTTATTTGATTTAATTAATTCAAATTCAGACAGGAGTGTCAGATATTATTAGATTTTTAATTGCAATAATTTTATTTTAAGACATCTTATTTTAGTACTCAATTATTGCCAGATTTCTTTAACTTTTTAATTAAAAGAGACAAATAAACAAATGAATTATAACCTTAAAGTCAAAATAGTAGATTAAAAGATCAGAAAACAAGTTACTTCTGACTCATTAAAGTTAGCAAAAAAGGTACATAAAGGTAACTTGTGGTCTACAAATTTGGATAATTTAAGGGATGGTTACTTTAACTTTTATTTTATTTCATGACCAATGGTCCCTATCAACGTTGAGGTGCGAAAGCATAAGAACTAGAAAATTAGATACTATGATAGTATGTTTATGATGTAAACGATGAGTGTATCAATAGTTTAGCTAACGTGTGAACTCCATAACTATATATAGCTATCAAAGAGTGATATGATGAAAGGCTTTTTGAATGGGATCTTAGTCACAAAAAGAAATAAGGAGATTAAACTCTCGAATGAGACTATTTAAGTAGCTACTGACGCCCTTGACCTACTTTGATCAAGACCAAAATAGGATAGGGTTTGGGTGGCAAGCATCGGAAGAAATACAAAAGCAGTCCGATCTGATGCACTAAGCTATCGCTATGTGTGGGGTGCAGAGAAGACTGAATCACAATGGTCTATTGTACGGAGTTTTACCCTGAATTTCTGCAAGAAGTTGTTTCCATAGCTCGAACTCATACATGACCTCTTAGTCACATGACAACAACTTTACCAGGTACCGCAAAATTCTCCTTCCATGTAACAACATTTTGTAGTTGAATTAAACTATGAAAAAAACTAGTTTACAATGAAATGCAACAACTAATGTATAATTTTACAGAATTTATTAAGCTAATCAAAAAAATGCACACTGATCTTCTAACTGCTACTGATACAGCTCTGATCTTCATAATCTGTTAAAAAAGAAAAGGTTCCAATAAGTTAATTGTTTAAAAATGTTGTACTACTACAACAACAACAACGTACCCAATGTAATTCTACAAGCGGGGTCTTGGGAGGTGGAGTATACGCAGCCTTCCCCTACCTTGTGACGGTAGAGTGATTGTTTTCAATAGACCCTCGGCTCAAATAAAACATATCAAATAAGGTATGAGATTTTATAGAACATGTAAAGGCCTTCATAAATGCCTATTTGTATCCCTGTCGTTACACAAATGACTCAGATACGTCCTTTCCACCTTCTACGACACACTGTTCTCAAACATATACGACGAAAACCATCTAAAACACTAGCTGGAACACTCTCCAGATAAAAAGTTAAAATGAAAGACAGTTGTATAGTAAATGTTTGTAAGATTAACATTGTATTCGGGCAAGCTTGAACACACTTCGACTAATTGCAGGAGGTACTTGCTACTCTCCACTAGCATAGGTACTAGGTAAGTCTGTCCACCATCACCTAGCGTTTTTGAACCTGAGACCTCATGGGTCTCATCCTGAAGTCATTAGGTGATTTCCTTCCATCGGTTTGGCTTGGACAGAGTTATCCGGTAACTGAGTTGGTTGGAGGTAGTAGTAGGTACCTGTAGAATTAGTCGAGGTGCACATAAATAGTATTTTAAACCTTGGTGCTATTTCAAAAACTTTTACCTTTAAAAAGGAAGTTAGAGAAATATAAGAATTGAATTCAGAGTTTTGAAATGAGGCTTTGAATGTTCATAGTTGAATTTTATGATTTGTGTACCTGATGAATTGTTGTTCTGTCTGGTGGATAAAGATCTCAAACTCAGAATTCTGATAATCTTCAACTTGTGTTTCCCTGATATCCCTCGCCGACTTGTCAACATTTTCATTGCAATTCCATACCTCAATGGACTTCAGAGAAGAGATGTCTCCGAAACAAGAAGGAATCTCCTTAAGAAATTCGCAATCACTCAAAATCAAGCGTTCAAGGTTAGGAAAGGAATCCTCCGCAACAGTCCATTCATCAAAGTGAGCTTGTCCAGCATGTAATTTCAAGGCTCTGAGCTGAGGGAACTCGCCATCGCGCACTTCCCATTTACAAGTTTCAAAGGAAATACCTTTCAGTTTGAGCACTTGAAGGTTCTGAAGTGAACCAATTTCTGATAAATGCTGACAATGTAGGTAAAAGTTCTTCAGTGTCAAGTTTGTGAGATTTGGCGCGGAGATGCAGAAGGGCATTGTTATAATGTCAGGTGTGTAGATAGGACGAATCTTCAGAGTTTCAATCCGTGCTGGAAAGTTCAATACATAGTAAACACCCTTGAATTTGCATCTCAGTTCCCGAAGATTAGGTGTTTTTCTCAAAATCAATTCCGCTTCCTGAGCACACGAAAAACACGGAGAGGAAAGAGTTTTCAGATCATGAAGGTCTTTCGAGTTCAAGATCAATTCTTTTGCAATTTCACTGGTGAAGCTGCAATTGGAAATATGCACATGTCTCAATTTATCCATCTCCCAGAGTGTAATGGGTAGTGACATCCCATTAAGAGATTTTAATTTCAGAGTTTCAAGTTCCCGACAACCGGCTTCGTTTGAAAAGTGAGACGTTTCTGCAGCAAAATACCTGAGGCAGACTAGATCAAATGAGAAAGAACTAATTCTAGTGAACTCCATATCTAACACTTTTAGAAACTTTAGGCTGTGAAAAAGGTGGGATTCGAGGCCAAATGAAAGGCGATTGTTATGCAAAGTTATAGAGACAACATGTGACAAGCACGAGCTCCAATCTCCAGAACGATACCCTTCACCATAAATGCACATGCGATGAGCTAGTTGCTTGTGACCAGAAAGGCGAGAAGACGGATTGGCATTTTGATCCCTGCAAATATATACAGAAATTAGTAAAATTATATGATTAAATGTCAATATAAGTGAAAAGAGTAGCAATGATTGGTATATTACCATTTTTGCCATAGGAGACGCATATCGTCCTTTGCTCTCTCCTTGCAGAAATCATGCAATAGGTCATGAATGTGACATGCTTTGATCTTACCATGAGAACTCCTCTTAGTTCCCATCACTAGATTTCTTCCAATAAGATTTTCCAAATAGCCTTCTGCTATATCCTCCAAGCTCTTGCCTTCACAACTTTTTACGAATCCTTCTGAGATCCACAACTGTGTTAACTTCGAAACACTAATCACACTATCCTCTAAAAGTGCTCCAAAGTAAAGAAAGCAAGGTCTCAAGCGATAGGGTAAAATCTGATAACTTTGTTCTATAACGGCCCTTGATTCATGAATGTGGGGACCTAAATTGTTGGCCAGGTGATTCCAACATTCTACTTTCTTCTCCATCTCAGCCAGAATACCAGCCACCAAAACAACTGAAAGAGGCAGTTGACCACACTTTTTTGCTATTTGTTGCCCAATTTCTGTTAGGAGTGAAGAGAAACTTTCTTCACCAAACACTTTTTTTCGGAGTAACTCCCAACTTTCATCATTGTTAAACATACGAAGCGGAAGGGGATCACTTTGAAATCTGGTGTACATGGCAACTTAATGATTTCGCGTTGTTAGAATAATTCTACTCCCTTTATTGGCATCATGGAAACAACCTATTAGATCATCCCACACACTAGTTTACCACACATCATCAATAAGGATAAGATATCTTTTGGAAAATAAAGTTTTGCGAAGCTGATCAGCTAATTCATCAGCTTGTTTTTCTCTACACTCAAAGTTCTCACTGATAGCATCACGTAAAATTGCTATTAATAAGTCCTTACGTGAATATACTTGAGACACACAACACTGTGCACGAATCTCAAAGTGAGAAGCGACTAACCTGTCATAGTAGAGTCTGTAGGCCAAAGTTGTCTTGCCTAGACCTGGCATACCAACAACTGAGATTACATCTCGCCCTTTCGTGCCTTTTATTAGTTGGTCTCTTAACTTTTCTATGACATCCTCAAAACCAATAATTTCTTCATTCATCATTGGAGACCTTGCCAAATTTGATGTATTAACTGGGACAGTGTAAAATGCATCCAAATCCATTTTCTTTTCACGAATCTCTGCTACCTCTGCTCTGATAAGAGTAATCTCCTCTATGATATGTAAGATCCAATGCTCGAGGCACCAGACAGGAGCTTCTTCGCTTATACAAGCATCAACTATGTATTCAACCTCATGTGCTTGCCAATCAATTGTGTAGCACAATGTTGAATTTCGTCAAGGTCATTGTGTCGCTCTTCTGCAACAGCCTGTAGAAAAGGTTGCAAGCTCTCAAATTCCTTCTGAATTGATTGAAGTTTATCCATGACAGAAGCTAGTGAATCTGAATGGAGGATTTGGAACTTATTCAGGTTGTTTAAAAGGCAATCAACATAGCCTAGTCCGTGAATCCTAGGCAAATTAGATTGGAACGCCTTCCGAATGGTGAGGTAGATGGCTATGCTTAGACGTTGAATGTTGCTTGAAAAATCAAGCACTTGTGTGAGGTTCACTCCTCCCAGTGCCTCATCTTCATATAATGATTATACCAGAAGTCCAACATCAATAACCGCAATCTCTATATCTCGAAGAAGAAATACAAGATCTTTTATTGGCACACGGAAGATATTGGCTCTCAAAAGGTTGAGCATCTTTTGAAGGATTTCCAAGTGATCCTTCAAAGCAACTCTCTGACTAGAGTTACTATTAGTTGGCACCTCCACCAAATTGTGTAGGATGGTCTCCAAAAACCTGCCTTCACTGTCAATTGCATCCTCATTTTCGATGTTGGTACACCATCCTGATTGTATTGTCGACTTTAATGATAGCAAGACATCAACATAGATCTTGCGGATGCATGATTGAATCGGCTTAATTCTCATTCGCAAGAAATCAGAAAGCATAACATTCATTTGCTCTGGAGCCAAGTCTGGTAAATACAACCAGATAAGCGTTGGTATGTGGCCGGACACAGCTAAAACATGAGTGAGGAAATTCACATGATGTTGGCTCTGAGGCTCTATGAACCTCTCTGCAACAAACCAGACAAAATTTAGCAGCAATTTCAATTCCTTTGAAACATCTTCTATATGTTCCACTACTGTTTCGGGAACATAAAGAGGTGAATATGGATCATGAATCTTCACTAGACCACCAATATTCTCTAGCACAGAAGGGATGATATCCTTAACAAACTTGGCTGGAAGTTGTAATGATAGTTTAGGAAAGGAGTATTTGGCTCTAATTTCCCTCTTGGCAACAAAATCTTGCTTTGCACCTCAGAGGCATAGAGATCAAAGTACTCAGTTAGGTACAGTGGAGAAATGTCAAATACAGCATCTTGAAATAGAGTTTGGATTTTCTGATTGACATCCAGCATGTTAGGTTCATCTGTGAAACTCTGCAAGCTAATGAAAATATCATAGAATTCGCGTTCCAGTGTAAAGAGCATGACACTATCTATTGAAGTTTTAGGGAAGTTTAACATATCGGAAAGTTGTTGAATTCGTTCCCAAGACATCTTCTATCAAAAGTAGGTGACTAAAAGAATCTGTGATGAATTTTGAACTCAGATGTTTGATACCAAGACATTACATGCTAAGCAACATTTTATGAACTGTACAACACACTAGTTTCTCAAGTGTAGGGCCACATACATAAGCTTAAAAATCAATTTTGAATTGGCAAGTTTGTTCAAGTCACAAAAGCATAATATATCTTAATATGCTACTCCATTATTGCACACATTATAAGATAAACAATTCATTATTATACACTAAAAGCAACTTGATGACATGATTAATTAGTTGTGACGATTAATTAAGAGCTAGTGTCCTGTGTGAACTCAACATTCTCTCTCTGACTGCTAATCCTAGGATGACTCACCTTTATTATTAAGATAAGAAGTATGAAATAGGGGGCAGCCAGCTTGGGCCCTATTCCGAAAGCTAGACTTATAATCTAGGAAGTAACAGAGTTCTATTCTTGGAAGTGTTTCGACTAACTATAAAGAGACTAGGCCATTTAGAATAGTTCAGGTGTACACTGAACAAAAGGTGTCAAGTTCAGGGGATCCCGAACTATTAAGCCTTTTCTTAATATGTAACTGATAAGAGGGAGTTGCTCGGATGGTAAGCACCCCTCACTTCCAATCCTAACGTTGTGAGTTCGAGTCACCAAGGGAGCAAAGAAAGTGGGAGCTCCTAGGGAGGGAAAAAAACTGATTAGAGAAGCTCAAACAATCATTAGATCTGAATAATCACACAAGAAAACAGTAAATAAAAGTGCTGCAATATGTTTATAGTTCACAAATCGAAGAGTATCTATTAAAAGAAGAAAATAAAAGTCTAGAAATACTAAAGACAGTTCATATATATAATTATAGTTCAACTTGCAAGGAGCACAATATAAGGAACTAAGCAATTAAGAGTATAGAATCACTCAAAAAATGAATCCTTAGATCAATCTCTGGCTACGACGAGTGATACAGTATGGATTTCAGCTACTAAGGATGATAAAACTTCCAAATGTTCTAGCATTCATGGGATCTATTGCTTTTCGCATAGCTACATTCTCCTAAGGGTGGTCACTCGAACACCCTTTGTCGAAATATTATACTATGCATATAGAAGATAATATTATGAATATCGATCAAAAACAAATTCTTAGAGATATATACTGCAGTTTCAACTTTCAAACACCCTTGATCACATGAATATTAATTAAGGGGATGCAAATGGACACACACACACATGCTTTCAATCTCTTTCAGGCATTCTATCAAACAGGTGATGGGCATCTCAATAGTCAATTAAAACTTACCAAATTTACCAGACGTGATTATCGTTTGGTAGTTGGTTAGAGTTAAACACATATTAGTAATGAGTGAATGTATTATTTATACGGAATTAATTTTTCATGTATTAGTTATGCGACATTCTATCCTGCAGAAAATAATATATAGGTTCACTCATAATATTATATTAGTTATGTGGATTGTGGGTTACTAAATTGTCAACCTAATCTCGTATTAATTTTATATATAAATAACTTTTTTTTTCTACCATACCAAACGTTGTATAAAGTATTGCCAGAATTCTTTAGCTTTAATAACAAGAGGGAAATAAACAAATGAATTACTCATTAAAGTTAAGAAAAAAAGTTCATAGACAAAGGTAACTTGTAACACCCCGTATTCGAAACAGACCAAAATTCAGATTTCGAGAAGTTGCAGGTGCAACCCACGGTTGCCATCCACGGACCGTAGGTCAAACCACGGCCCGTGCTGGTGGTCCATGGTTCACCACTGCAACCCCTCCCCAAACCAGCTCAGAAAAATTGGCTAAGTCCCGACTCACGGACAGACCCACGGTCCGTAAATCAGACCATGGTCCGTGGTCTGTGTTCGTGGATCGAGGCTTCCCTTACCCAGCCTCTGACACAAACTACGGTCGACCAGCACGGACTGTCATTCGATGCACGGTCCTTAGGTCTGACCGTAAGTGAGGGTCAACAGTCAGTTAGATGAAAATTGTGGTTAACTCAACTTCAGATGGTCATAACTTTTAGCACAAAAGTAATTGTGTGTCCCATGACCTATGGTATGATAGATAATTGAATTATCTTTCCAACGCCACCGAGTTTGCTAAATTCCGACCTCTGAGTAAAAAGTTATGCTAGTTTTAGTGAAGCCCTGTCGGGCAGACTCGACCTACGGACCCAATCGACGGACCGTCGATTGAATGACGGCCCGTCAGTCTCGTCCGTCAGTCACTCCGACAACAGTTAATTCAGGGGTCTTTTGGTCTTTTCCTATTTCATTTAACCCCTAAGATACGTCGTTTAGACCCTAAATCATGAGATTTTAGTTAGTTTAAGCCTAGAAACATAACTAGAACTTACCTTAGTCAAAAACATTAATCAAAACTTAGAAAATTAGAATCAAGAGAGTAGAAAAGAGGTCAAGAACCCTAGTTCAAGAACGCAACAAGTTTTCTTCAGTTCCAGCCCAGAAATCAAAGGATTTCTCCGTGGAATTCGTCACCAGGTATGTGGGATTTCACTAGTGGGTTCCTTTCGCCCATTAGGTCCCTAGAATCCAGTCAGTTTCTTGATTCCCTTATTATGAATAGACCTAGGGTTTCTAGAATTTCAACAGATCATCATGAATTAGTTATTTAAATGTTCAAAATCAGATTATCATGTTATTTCTCAGTTTATTGCATGAATTCCAGAACCCTAGCTATGTATTTCTTTAGTTCTTGAATTACACATGCTAGGTCAGATATTTCAGTATTCAGTTATACATGCCTCAGTTTATGAATGCATCATTATCAGATTAATTGTTACATTCTTAGTTTGCATGTTCAGTTTTGAGCTATCCAGTATTTACAGAAACTCAGTCATAATGTGTTAACCACTTAATCTATTAGGTGTAGCATAATACCGAGTTGGACTAGGGTTCAGCGTACCCATATAGTCCCAGAACTACGAGCCACGTAGGTGTAAGTCCCCTCTGTGGGCAACATCAGTTTAGTGATCACGCCAGCATGCCTCTATACCTCTGGCAGGGTATATTGGGTCCTCTCGATGGGGCGTATACATCGGACTCCACATTTAGCTCATGTGGTTTTATTGTCGGTTATTAGTAGCTCCCACAGTTCAGTTAGACTCTATTGCATTGACCACATTTACAGTTCATTCAGTACTCAGTCAGCATGTTATAAATTGGTCATTGCATCCAGTTAGCTCAGTATTCAGTAGCTATATCATGTTCAATTATTTCATTGTTTTATTGCTTTGTTCAGTTATATGTTATTTCAACTTTACTCTATCCTGCATACTCAGTACCCTTCAAGTACTGACGCATACGTGCGCTACATCTTCTCGTGATGTTGGTTCAGGTTCTCAGTATCCAGATCACTCTTAGATCGATTCCTGATCTTCAGTTCAGCAGCATCAGTGGTGAGTCCTCATTCTTCGAGGACTAGTGTCATGTTTATCTTTATCGCTTTTAGTCTTTAGTTTCAGTTTTGCTAGACCTAGTTGGGGCATGTCCCAACATTTCTAGTCAGTTTAGAGGCTTAATTCAGACATAGTTAGATTCAGCTTAGTATTTTGAGTTTGATATTTCTTTTGTATTAAACTCTCAGATTTGATATATTCAGTTATAGTATATGGGTATTCCCCATCTTTTCAGATTTATTTATGATTTAGCTTCCGCATTAGTTTATTATCTTTAGTATGCTCATGATCATGCCAGCAGGGTTAGCTTGGGATCACTTGTGGTCCTAGGTCCCGTGTCCGCGTCTCGGGGGTAGCTTGGGGCATGACATAACTTGTGGTCTACAAATTGGATAATTTTAGGAATAGTTACTTTACTTTTATATATTTTATTTCACCAAAAAGTCGTTGAATCCTATCGACGTTACTTTTATTATATTTGACCAAAAGTTGTTGAGTCCCTATTGACATTGAGAGAGCATTAGATATCATGGTAGTACATCCTTTCAAGCTGGCACAAATGCTATTAAATGGGCTCTTTCACACCAAGGAGATTAAATTCTCGAATGAGACTAAGTAACTTCTGACGGTCTTAATCTATTTTGATCGATTAAGATAAAAAACTTATCTCTAAAGTGGAATCTACTTGACATGACCCCGAGATAGGATATAGGGTTTGAGTGGCAAGCATTGGAAGGAATACAAAAAGAGTACAAAAATGGGGTAGCCTAATGCACTAAGCTCTCGCTTTCTGCAAGAGGTATTTTCCACATGTCGAACTCGTACATGACCTTCTAGTTACATGACAACACCTTTACCGCTTACGTCAAAGTTCTCCTTCCATAGCATCAAAGATGAGTGTAAATGGACTAACGTAAGAAGACAAAGAAATCTAGAAAATATTATAAATAGCTCATATAACTATAGTTCAACATGGATTCAATGTTACTCAATACATTCAAGACCAAAAGTACATGATTTATTAATTAAGATTCTAAAAAAGTACATACTGATCTTCTAAACAGCTCCTGATACAACTCTAGTCTTCATATGCTGTTAAAAAAGAAAAGGTTCCAATGAGTTAATTGCTCAAAAATGTAGTACTACTACAACAACATACCCAAACAAAAAGTAAGAGCACAATGATTTTTTTTTTTTAAAAAAATTTTGGGCTAGCTTGTGCGCACTTTTGAGTAATTCTAGGGGTACCTGCTACCTCCCACCAACATAGGTACTTGGTAACTCTGCCCACCATCGCATAGTGTTTTTGCCTCAATTGAATTTGAACTTGAGACCTCATGGGTCTCTTCTGAAGTCACTAGCTTTTAATCAGTCTAGCTTGGACAGAGTTATCTAGTAGCTGTGCTGGTTGAAGGTAGTAGGTACCTATAAAATTAGTCGAGGTGCATAATAGTATTTCAAACCTTGGTGCTATTTCAAGAACTTTTACCTTTAAAAAAGGAAGTTAGAGAAACAGAAGAAATGAATTCACAGAGTTTTGTAATGATACTTGGAATGTTCATAGTTGAATTTTATGAGTTGTGTACCTGAATCTGACTTGTTATTCTCTCTGGTGATAAAGGCATCGAACTTGTAATTCTGGTAATTTTCAACTTGTGTTTCCTTGATATCCCTGGCTGAATTGTCAACATTTTCATTGCAATTCCTTACCTCAATGGACTTCAGAGAAGAGATTTCTCCAAACCAAGAAGGGATCTCCTTAAGAAATTTGCAATCCCTCAAAACCAAGCGTTCAAGGTTAGGAAAGGCATCATCCGCGACAGACCATTCTTCAAAGTGAGCTTTTCCAGCATGTAATTTCAAGACTTTGAGCTGAGGAAACTCGTCATCACGCACTTCCCATTTACAAGTTTCAAAGGAAATACCTTTCAGACTGAGCACTTGAAGGTTCTGAAGTGAACCAATTTCTGATAAATGCTGACAATGTAGGTAAAAGTTCTTCAGTGTCAAGTTTCTGAGATTTGGCGCAGAGATGCAGAAGGGGATTGTTTTAGTGTCGCGTGTGTAGCTAAGATGAATCTTCAGAGTTTCAATCCGTGTTGGAAAGTTCAATACATAGCACTGAAAGTTATCAACACCCTTGACTTTGCATCTCAGTTCCAGAAGATTAGGTGTTTTTCTCAAAATCAATTCCGCTTCCTGAGCACAAGAAAAACACGGAGTGGATAGAGTTTGCAGATCATGAAGGTCTTTTGAGTTCTCGATCAATTCTTTTGCAATTTCACTGGTGAAGCTGCAATCGGAAATATGCACATGTCTCAATTTATCCATCTCCCAGAGTGTAATGGGTAGTGACATTTCACTGAGAGATTTGAATTTCAGAGTTTCAAGTTCCCGACAACCGGCTTTGCTTGAAAAGCGGGACGTTTCTGCAGCAAAATATCTGAGGTAGACTAGATCAAATGAGAAAGAGTTAATTCTAGTGAACTCCATATCTAACACTTTTAGAAACTTTACGCTGTGGAAAATGTGAGAGTCGAGGCCAACTGAAAGACGATTGTTATGCAAAATTATAGAGACAACATGTGACAAGCACGAACTCCAATCTCCAGAACGATACCCTTCACCATAAATGCACATGCGATGAGCTAGTTGCTTGTGACCAGAAAGGCGAGAAGACGGATTGGCATTTTGATCCCTCCAAATATATACAGAAATTAGTAAAATTATATGATTAAATGTCAATATAAGTGAAAAGAGTAGCAATGATTGGTATATTACCATTTTTGCCATAGGAGACGCATATCGTCCTTTGCTCTCTCCTTGCAGAAATCATGCAATAGGTCATGAATGTGACATGCTTTGATCTTACCACGAGAACTCCTCTTGGTTCCCATCACTAGATTTCTTCCAATAAGATTTTCCAAATAGCCTTCTGCTATATCCTCCAAGCTCTTGCCTTCACAACTTTTTACGAATCCTTCTGAGATCCACAACTGTGTTAACTTCGGAACACTAATCACACTATCCTCTAAAAGTGCTCCAAAGTAAAGAAAGCAAGGCCTCAAACGATAGGGTAAAATCTGATAACTTTGTTCTATAACGGCCCTTGAGTCTTTGTGAATGTGAGGACCTAAATTGTTGGCCAATTGTTCCCAACATTCTACTTTCTTCTCCATCTCAGCCAGAATACCAGCCACCAAAACAACTGAAAGAGGCAGTTGACCACATTTTTTTGCTATTTGTTGCCCAATTTCTGTTAGGAGTGGAGAGCAACTTTCTTCACCAAACACTTTTTTACAGAGTAACTCCCAACTTTCATCATTGTTAAACATACGAAGCAGAAGGGGATCAGTTCGAATTCTAGTGTACATGGCAACTTCATGATTTCGCGTTGTTAGAATAATTCTACTTCCGTTATTGGAATCACGGAAAGAACATATTAGATCATCCCACACACTAGTTTCCCACACATCATCAACAAGGATGAGATATCTTTTGGAAAATAAAGTTTTGCGAAGCAGATCAGCTAATTCATCAGCTTGTTTTTCTCTACACTCAAAGTTCTCACTGATAGCATCACGTAAAATTGCTATTAACAAGTCCTTACGTGAATATACTTGAGACACACAACACTGTGCACGAATTTCAAAGTGAG
Source organism: Solanum verrucosum (assembly GCF_900185275.1). Taxonomy (NCBI): domain Eukaryota; kingdom Viridiplantae; phylum Streptophyta; class Magnoliopsida; order Solanales; family Solanaceae; genus Solanum; species Solanum verrucosum. Next base: position 1,495,173 of record NW_026020163.1, read on the forward strand.
AAGCAACTGACTTGTCATAGTAGAGTCTGTAGGCCAAAGTTGTCTTGCCTAGGCCTGGCATACCAACAACTGATATAACATCGCGCCCTTTCGTGCCTTTTATTAGTTGGTCTCTTAACTTTTCTATGACATCCTCAAAACCAACAATTTCTTCATTCATCATTGGAGACCTTGCCAAATTTGATGTATGAACTGGGGCAGTGTTCAATGCTACCAAATCCATTTTCTTTTCACGAATCTCTGCTACTTCTTCTCTGATAAGAGTAATATCCTCCATGATATCCAAGATCCAACGCTCGAGGCAGCAGACAGGAGCTTCTTCCCTTTTACAAGCATCAACTATGTATTCTACCTCATGTGCTTTGCCAATCAATTTTGTAGCACAATGTTGAATTTCGTCAAGGTCATTGTGTCGCGCTTCTGCAACAGCCTGTAGAAAAGGTTGCAAGCTCTCAAATTCCTTCTGAATTGATTGAAGTATGTCCATGACAGAAGCTAGTGAATCTGAATGGAGGATTTGGAACTTCTTCAGGTTGTTTAAATGGCAATCAACATAGCCTAGTCCATGAATCCTAGGTAAATTAGATTGGAACGCCTTCCGAATGGTGAGGTAGATTTCTACACTTAGATCTTCAATGTTGCTTGAAAAATCAAGAACTTGTGTGAGGTTCACTCCTCCCGGTGCCTCAACTTCATATAATGAGTATACCAGAAGTCCAACATCAATAACTGCAATCTCTATATCTCGAAGAAGAAATTCAAGATCTTTTATTGGCATGCGGAAGATATTGGCTCTCAAAAAGTTGAGCATCTTTTGAAGGATTTCCAAGTGATCCTTCAAAGCAACTCTCTGACTAGAGTTACTATTAGTTGGCACCTCCACCAAATTGTGTAGGATGGTCTCCAAAAACCTGTCTTGGCTGTCAATTGCATCCTCATTTCGGATGTTGGGATACCATGCTGATTGTATTGTCAATTTTAAAGATTGCAAGACATCAACATAGATCTTGCGGGTATATGGTTTAATCGGCTTAATCCACTTTCGCAAGAAATCAGAAAGCATAACATTCGTTTGCTCTGGAGCCAAGTCTGGTAAATACAACCAGAGAAGCATTGATGTGTGGACAGACACAGCTAAAACATGAGTGAAGAAAATAATATGATGTTGGCTCTGATGCTCTAGGAACCTCTCTGAAATAAAGTAGACGAAATTTCTCAGCAATTTCAATTCCTTTGAAACATCTTCTATATGTTCCTTTACTGTTTCGGGAACATAAAGAGGTGAACATGGATCATGAATCTTCACTAGACCACCAATATCTGCTAGCACATAAGGGATGATATCCATAACATACTTGGCTGAAGGTGGTAATGATATTTTAGGAAAGGAGTATTTGGCTCTTATTTCCTTCTTGATCAACAAAATCTTGTTTTGCACCTCAGAGGCACAGACATCAAAGTTGTCAGTTAGGTAGAGTGGAGAAAGTATAAATGCAGCATCTTCAAACAGAGTTTGGACTTTCTGAGTGACATCTAGCATGTTAGGTTCATCTGTGAATCTCTGCAAGCTAATGAAAATTTTGTGGAATTCGCGTTCCAGTGTGAAGAGCTGGAGTTTGTCTATCGAAATTTTAGGGATGGTTACAATATTGAAAAGTCGTTGCGAATTTTCCCAAGACATCTCTTCTCTCAGTGAGTTGGTGACTAAAAGAATCTGTGATGCTTCTGCAAAGAGGAAGAAGGAGAGAGCAACTCAGATGCTTTCATACTGATTGCAACCAACAGATAGGTTGTTTATACTCCCCTAATGATATAAAGGAAGTTCAATGCATAAAGTCCTTGAGAGGCAGAAGCAGTGCAAGTATCAATACAACAAAAAATAACTTTTAGCCGCAATAAATATACATATTAATAAGTCCTTCAGAGTACAAGTATCACTACAAGTTTCACTGTAACAAAAACAACTATTTTTAACGGAATATACACATTAATAAAGAGTGTTAAAGTCTTTACTTAGATCTAATGTCGCTATAGGCTTTAGATACATTTACAAAGAGTGTTAATTACCACTAAAACTATATATATTTAACGGTAATTAAACTATTACCATTATCTAATTGTTGCGAAATATCATTTTTGATGTAGTGTATATATCTTTCGAAGAGAGCGTTTTACCTATCTTATTTGAAGAATTTCCCCGTCATATCAAATCCATCTCATAATTAAAATCTTTCTATAATCACATAACTAAAAGTGCTAAAACTCAGAAATGCTTGAACTTTTATCTTTCACTAAAAGACTCTAGAATATCCAAAATTATGATTTTCTATTTTTCTCATATTAAATTTTAATTATTCAACTCCAAATCATCACTTTAATTAGATGTAGGATACTTATTAAAAAAAAAATTCGCATCTCAATTATAGATAATGAAATCATAAATTACCAGTCCACCAGCGATTTGCCACCGGATTGCCGCTGCCAGTTAAGAGAATTGGAAAAAATGGAGACTTTGTGATAGAACATTGGTATAGATCTGAAACTATAAGATAAATGAAGATTATTTTCAATTTTTTTATTGAAGGCTTAAGTCATATAGCTTATCCGCATTTTTCTCTTAAACACCTTAACTAAGACACTTGAACACATTAAACCCTTTTTGTTGACATAGCAAAGTGTGTGACCGTGAAAAGGATAATATTTTAGCAAAAAAAAGAAAAGATTTTATATCTTCTTTCTTCTTTGACAGAAAGCTCCCATCACCATTTTTCAATTGCAAGTTGCAACGTATGGTGTTTTGGGGGAAGGTGTTTTGTGGGAAGGTTCTGGTGAAAGAGGAAAAAACTAAGGATGGTTTTTTTTTTTTCTAAAAAATATATTTTTTCTTTATAACTTATTTTTTATTAGTTATTCTAGTCCCACACATTTTTTATTAAAATAATCCCTCACCCACCATGTCATACTAATTTTTTGTTGTCTCTTCATTTTTTTTCCCTCTCTAAACCATTCTCCCTCACTTTGATACCAAAAGCAACCAAAACCTTTTTGTTTTTTTCTCCTCAAAATTCCAATCTTTAGAAACTAATCAGCAAAAATACCATCTTTCACTCACCTCCCATGAACCCTTCAAGGTATATTCATTTCTCTTAATTAATATTTATTTATTTCATGTAGAAAAATTAAATAAGTGTATTTGAATTAGCTTATTTTAAATGATTTTTAGCTTCTTTTTTTTTTTTGTTTTTTTTTAAGTTTTAAAAGTATTTGTAAACGCAAAAAGTTTAAGGCTGAAAACACACCCCAAAAAAAGGGTCAAAAGTTAAGTGTTACCGATTTATAATTTTTAGTTTCGAATTTATAAGTTACTTATAAATATCTTCTTGAAAAATCTATTTTTTTTTTACGTTCTTGGTATTTGTTGAGCTATAATCTTGACATTAGAAAGTTTGAATTATTTTTTCCCTCTTTCTATGGTACGGGAGAAGGGTATTTTTTGATTGAGTTGACTAAGTGGGCAGTCAAAAATTTCATGAAGTATGTTCAAAAATTACATAAGCAATTTTTTTTTTTTTTGATGAATGGGTGCACTAAAAATTTTAAATTCACACTGCGTAATATTAATATTTTTTTATGAATAAACATACCAAAATTTTGAAAATCAAATTGTATAATATTTTTGTTTAATTTGATATGAAGTGAACAAAATAGCAGAAAAATAAAAGCAGGGAGTAGGAGAAAATTCAACTTAAAATGAAATCATTTTTACATTTCAAGCTTTCATCGACTTTAATTACTAGATTGTCCTTCCAAACAGGCCCTAAGTATATTTTTGTTGTGCATTTCCAACTTGAAGACAAGGCAACTTAGTATTGTCAATGACACATTTTTTTAATTTCAGCTCTTAGTTTTTTAACAAAAATTAACAAAAGGATGTTTGTTGTCAAGTTTGGTATAGTTAAAAGATGTTTTTGTTCATAATTATAGTATAAGGATGTATACTAAGTTTGGGTTATACTTCAAGGATGATTTTAGCCCAAAACTGTGTGCAAAGTGTGATATTTAACCATTTATACTTATATACAAGATATAATTTTTCGGTGAAGGGTGTTCACCTAACCATCTCTGAGTTTGTTGATAAACTTTATTCATTGTACTTGCTATATCTTATTTGATTTATATGGTTTTTTAAGCTTAAAAAATGTTTTGCAGGGTGAAGCATTCAGCTGAACTAGATCTGAGGTTGTGAATGATTTTGGCAGTTTGGGGTTATCCTTCATGAGGTTCTTTTTAAACCTTAAGTTAGAATTAGGATAAAACAAACTTGGATTGCATGTGTTGTATATGAAGTTTCTTGAGTATTAGTGTAGTTTTGAGTTGTTCCTCAGAGATATTATTTAGGATTTTTTTTGTTATCTGTTGGACATTTGGCTAAATTGTGGTGGAGAAGTAGAAAGGTTTGAAAATGCAGAGACCACCTCAAGAAGATTTTTCAGCCCACCTTGATGGACGGAAGGTTACTGGTGATGTGCTTACTAGGACCTATGATTTGGTTGAGCAAGTGCAGTATCTTTATGTCCGGGTGGTGCAAGCGAAAGATTTACCTGGGAAGGATCTTGATCCTTACGTTGAGGTTAGGCTGGGAAACTATAGTGGTACAACTCGTCATTTTGTGAAGAAAACGAATCCTGAATGGAATCAGGTGTTTGCATTTTCAATGGATCGGATTCAGGTTTCCGTTCTTGAGGTGAACGTGAAAGATAAGGATGATTCTGTTGGTCGTGTTATGTTTGATTTGAATGAGATCCCTAAAAGGGTCCCCTGGGATAGTCCTCTTGCTCCGCAGTGGTATAGGTTGGAGGACGGAAGTGGTTGCAAAGTTAAAGGAGAGTAGATGTTGGCTTTTTGGATGGGTACTCAAGCTGATGAAGCCTTTCCAGAATCTTGGCATTCGGATGCAGCCACTGTTAGTGGTGCTGATGCTCTTGTGAATATAAGGTCTAAGGTTTACCACTCACCAAAGCTGTGGTACCTTAGAGTTAATGTGATTGAGGCTCAGGACTTAATTCCCGGTGACAGAAGTAGGTTTCCAGAAGTTTACGTGAAGGCCATCCTCGGAAATCAGGAATTGATAACCAAAGTTTCCAGGAGCAAGACTATTAATCCCATTTGGAATGAGGATTTGATTTTTGTAGCAGCAGAACCATTTGAGGAGCCATTGATTTTGAGCGTGGAAGATAGAGTTGCACCAAACAAAGATGTAATACTTGGAAAATGTCTTATTCATTTGCAGTACATTGAGAGGAGGTTGGACCACAGACCTATGAACAGCAAGTGGTATAATCTTGAAAAGCATGTTATTGTTGAGGGAGAAAAGGAGGAGGAAATCAACTTTGCAAGCAGGATTCACATGAGCCTATATTTAGAAGGAGGCTACCATGTTCTGGATGAATCAACAAACAGTAGTGGTGATCTTAGACCAACTGCAAAACAGTTGCAGAAATCCAGCATTGGTATCCTAGAATTGGGTATTCTGAATGCTCGGGGACTTCTGCCGATGAAAACAAAGGATGGGAGGGCTTCGACAGATGCCTATTGTGTTGCCAAATATGGGCACAAGTGGGTCCAAACAAGGACAATTATAGATAGCCTTGCTCCCAAGTGGAACGAGCAATACACTTGGGAAGTATTTGATCCCTGCACTGTCATAACCATTGGTGTATTTGATAATTGTCATCTACATGGAGGAGATAAACCTGGAGGCCAGGCTAGGGACTCGAGGATTGGAAAGGTCAGGATCCGTCTTTCAGCTCTCGAGACAGATCGTGTCTACTCACATTCTTATCCGCTATTGGTCTTTCAATCTACTGGGGTAAAGAAGATCGGCGAAATTCACTTGGCAGTTAGGTTTACTTTCTCATCACTAATGAATATGATGCATTTGTTCTCTCAGCCTCTGTTACCCAAAATGCACTATATTCATCCACTAATTGTTGAAGGTAGTTGGAATGACAAACAAACTAAGATGGACAACTTGAGGCGTCAGGCTAGTCAGATGGTCTCTATGTCGTTGAGTCGTGCTGAGCCGCCTTTGAGGAAAGAGATAGTGGAGTATATGTTAGATGTCAAGTCTGACATGTGGAGTATGAGGAAAATCAGAGCCAACTTTTTAAGAATTATGGATGTTTTAGGTGGATTAATTGCTATTAGGAAATGGTTTGATCAAATTTGCAATTGGAAAAATCCCATTACGACTCTTGTGATCCATGTCTTGTATTTGATACTAGTTCTATATCCGAAGTGTATTCTGCCTACCATTTTCCTCTCGCTCACCTTAATCGTAGTTTGGAACTATAGATATAGGCATAGGCATCCTCCCTTCATCGACATTCGTCTTTCTTGTGCTGATGATGCTCATCCTGATGAACTGGACGAGGAGTTTGATACTTTCCCTACTTCACGTCCAACTGATATTGTTCGGATAAGGTATGACCGTTTGAAAAGTATTGTTGGAAGTATTCAGAATGTGGCTGGTGACATAGCTAATCAACTGGAGAGGCTGGACTCTTTGCCCGTCATGGAGAGACCCTACAGCGACCAAACTGTTTGTTATTTCCTGCTTGATTGCTGTCATTGTTCTCTATTTCATGGGTTTTCGAGTTGTGATTCTTGTCACTGGATTTTATGTGTTAAGACATCCATGGTTCCATCAGAACCTACCATCTGCTCCACTCAATTTCTTCACAAGATTGCCTGCCAGAATAGACTCTATGCTATGAGCTCTACCTGCTACTTATTATCCATTGTCGTTATTTTAGGTATTACGAAAAATAATGCATGCATTAGCCTTGTCTATTAGTACTACTTTGTTTGTTACTCTTTTCTAATCTATGTATAACTGTGTATTGCTAATACCATGAATTTCTAAATATTCACAATGCAATCGTTTTAATGCATGCATTAGCATGATTAATCACTCAATTGCCCCTCAAAATTATGATTTAGTGGCGGTTCTGGTTGCCACTTTTAGCGGCAACTGTTATTAGATTTAGTGCCAGTTTTAATTGCCACTAAAACTTCCTTTTCGGCGATTGTTATAGGAATTAGTGGTGATTTTCATTGCCACGATACCTACTTTTAGCGGCGACTTTTACATGAATAAATGGCTGTTTCAGTTGCTACTAATAGATGATTTTAGCGGCAATTTTTATATGATTTAGTGGCGGCTATAGTTGCCACTGAAACAAACTTTTTGCGGCGACTGTTATATAATTAAGTGCTAATACTATCTTATAGCGGTAACTATTTTGATTTAGTGGCGGATTAAGTTGCCGCAACAACAAACTTTTTGCGGAGACTTTTATAGGTATTAGTGGCAAAACCGCCACTAATACTATCTTTTAACAGCAACTGTTATTTGAACTAGTGGCAGATTTAGTTGCTGCAACAACAAACAACGACTTTTATAGCTGTTAGTAGCGGTTTTGGTTGCCAATAATACTATCTTTTAACGGCAAATGTTATTTGAATAACTGTCGGATTAAGTTGCCCCAAATACTTACTTTTAACGGGGACTGTTATTTGATTGAGTGGTTGTTTTAGTTGCCACTAAAACAATATTTTTGTTAGTGGCGGCTTTAGTTGCCACTAATACATACTTTTTGCGGCGACTTTTATGGAAATTAGTGGCGGTTTTAGTTGCCACAAATACTCACTTACAGCGGCGACATTCATAGCATTTAGCGGCGGTTTTAGTTGCCACTAATACAAACTTTTAGCATCCACTATTATTTGATTTAGTGGCGGTTTTAGTTGCCACTAAAACAGTCTTTTTGCGGCGACTTTTTCAGGAATTAGTGGCGGTTTTAGTTGCAACTACTACTTTCTTTTTGCGGCGGATTTAGTTTCCACTGATACATACTTTTTGCTGCGACTTTTTTTATAGGAATTAGTGGCGGTTTTAGTTGCCACTAATACATACTTTTTAAGGCGACTTTTATAGAAATTAGCGGCGGATCTAGTTGCCACTAATACATTCTTTTTGTGGCAACTTTTATAGGAATTAGTGGCGGTTTTAGTTGCCACTAAAACAGTCTTTTTGTGGCGACTTTTTCAGGAATTAGTGGCGGTTTTAGTTGCGACTACTACTTTCTTTTTGCGGCGGATTTAGTTTCCACTGATACATACTTTTTGCTGCGACTTTTTTTATAGGAATTAGCGGCGGTTTTAGTTGCCACTAATACATACTTTTTGAGGCGACTTTTATAGAAATTAACGGAGATTTTAGTTGCCACCAAAATAGTCTTTTTGCGGCGACTTTTATAGGAATTTGTGGCGAAAGAGATATGGGTGCATTTATAAAATAAAATCAATCAAGATTCATCTGATTCTCAAAATTTAAATAATTATAAATATTTAATTTTTTTTTATTGGTTTGATATATTATCTTGGTTTCAAGATTATCTAGTGACATGAAGCAAACAAAACAATTTTGTCTTGTTTCCACAGTGTTATCAGAGAACGCGGCATCTCGTAAATGTGTCCACCATACCCAAAATTTCATTACGTGTATATACACCAATATTCTAAATAATATTAATTTTATTAGTCGTATGAGTGATTGAATTGATGCAACAAGTGGTGGTATCTCATAAATGAAGGTAAAGGATTGATTCTCTTTGTCAATGTCTTCATAGATAAATTTGTCATATTAAATTTGCCTAATGCAGAGTCGCTCAAATAAAATTTGAAGAGGATGAAATATATGCATACTCTAATAAAGTAGAAAAATTATTTTCCATAGAAAATACACAAATATTATAGTATATTTTTTCAGTTCACTTTTAGTTGTTTATTATTTTAAGAAAAAATTATCATTTTATATATACTTATTACTTTTAATATATCAAAAATATATATAATAATATTTTCTCATATTTTACTCTTAGCATTAATTGTTTGATTTTCAAATCTTATTTCAAGACCTAACTCTAAATATCATATAATATGAGTACTATTATAACAAAATACTCATATCAATTATTATTTTTTAAGGCGTATAAAATCTAAAGTAGACAAGTAAAAATAAACGAAAGAAAATTCTTAAAATCATAATTTTCAAAAAAACAATATAAACAAATGTTATTGTACATATTTTAAATCATAATTTCAAAAAAAATAATTACAAGATATTTAAATAGTAAATTTTGTGTCAAGTTAAACTATGTCAAGACAGTGGCTGCTACATGGTTACCAGGGTGTTCAATGGGTACCATTATTCGGAAAAAATATCATATATACAAATAAAATGATATATGAAATGATTAAATAACATATTTTGGACATCCGTAACGCAACAAGCTTGTAGCGAGTGGTTTCAAATGTTTGGAATGAGGTAGTGCTCACATGTTTGAATCTTACTAGTTCTACTTTTTGAAAAAAAACTTTTGTTGTGCTATTTCAGGACACTCTTTATAAAATTTTTGATTCCGCTACTGCAATCGAGATCTCCACCACTATTGTAAAACCCTATATAAATCCTTCCGCTCTTCACTTCATCTCCCAAAAACAATTCCATCAAATTCCAAATCTCCAAAAAAAAAATGACAAAATCCACAAAATCAATTTCCCTTCTCATCACTCTCTTCATAATAACAACATTTTCTTCTACTCCATCAAAAATTCTTGGTAGAAAAGTTGGAGGAAGAACTCCAATCAAGGATGTGAAAACAAACAAAAAAATTCAAGAATTAGGAAAGTATTGTGTGGAAGAGTACAACCATAGTTTAAGGAAGTACAATCAGCTAATGCAGAATGACAATATTGAGTTCTTGAATTTTGTTGAGGTTTTAGAGGCAGAAACACAAGTTGTTTCTGGGATTAAATATTACCTTAAAATCTCAACATTTACCTTGGGAATTGTGAAAGTATATGATGCTGAATTAGTGATAAAATCTTGGGAGAAAAAAAAGGAATTGATTCACTTTTCACCTTTTAACTATGCTATTAATTAGGAATGTAATAGTAATTAATAATGTTTTGTAAACTTACTATGGTTTTAACTTTTAATTAATCTAATTACAATCTTGTTTTGTTTGTTTTTCTTTAATTCGTGTAACTTTTTGTTATCGTAAGTACTTTTTCATTTTTTATCTGAATTTTTGTTAAATCGGTTCGAAGAAAAAGAACATATCTAATGAATTTGATTGCAATGTTATAAGATATAACCTTAAAGGAATAAATACACGCAAGGTAAACGATAGAATCTCATATATAATCTCTGGCCGATAGATTTTGGATTCAAATTTGAGTATAAAATCATTTTAAGCTAGATAGTAATTTAACCTTTAACGTGATATTTTTTACATAAATTTAAATTTAGCCAACTTCAATATAGATATCGAATATAAATATTATCGATGAAATATATAAAACTAGAAGCAGAAACAAGAAAAATGTTTCTTTTAATCTCTAGATCAGTACTCTTTATTAAGAAAATCAAATAACGTACTCATGAAGAATACAAATAGCACATTATTACTAACTTAAGAGTTTTAGTACTCATTACATATATTTATTCATAATAAAAAAGAAATGAGACCATAAAAAAAAATAGTAATTAATTTTATTATATGATATTAAAATTAAATTCTTTGATAACATCTTTTTGTAATATCATAATGATTATGAGCTGTTCGACATTGTCTACACTCTGAACCTTTGTAATTGCAATTTGCATCTGATGAACAAAGAGTGTAACATCCCTTTTTATTGGCAAGATTTGGTAGTACAATCTGCTCAATTGCTTGTACCTCTAAAGGTATGTCTCGTAAAGCCATCACTTGTATATTCGAGGACCAAAATGAATTGACTGCATAATTAAACATAATATAACATGAAATCAGTCAAAATTAATGTAAGTAGAGAGAAATGATTATAGATAAATAGCTTAATTGATAAATATATAATATCTTTATAATCGATATATATTATGTGAATAATCGTTCATAGTTAGTATATAATCTAGGAATAATATCAATTATAAAACATAAACAATGAATCTGATAAGTTATAATTTATCGAAGTAAACATATTAAAGAGACTAATATTCTGTTTGACCAAATTTTAGATAAGCTAAAGATATTTAATTGCTTATTTTAGACGATGAAGTGGTTAATGGTGAGGGCGCGGGGGAGGGAGGGCTACTTTTTGAAAATTTGATTAAAATATAAATTATGTTTTAAATTAACAAAAATATTTTTCTAATTAATTAGTTGAACACATCTTGTCGTTCTCCAAAAATATATTCTAACAAAAGATATTTTTGAAAAAAAATAAATTTTAAATATTTGATCAAACAGACTACGAATATTGAAAATCACTTACCAGCCAATGTCACAAGGAGAATACAAAAAAAGAAAGCGAACTTGTTAGTCATATTTGTAGAGTTTGAAAAGCTAAATTGTGTTGAGTTCATTTTCTTGCTTGATAAAAGGTCATATATATAGCTTTTATTTATAATTTTTTAATTTAAAAAATATATATAAAAAAACTATTCATTGCTAGTGTCCCATGTGCATTCTTTCTCTGGCTGCTATTATATAAAGCATTCAAAAAAGGACTCACTTTTATTATTATTCAGATAAGAATTAATGTTTGTTACAAAATTATAGCACATTATTTTTATATCAAGTAATAACTAATTACAAAAATAGGCATCTCTTCATCGACATATTTATTCATGTTAAGAACATTTTTAAAAATTTAAACTTTTTTGTTGTGTGTCTATTTTATATCGATGATATTTTTTGAAATTTCAATATTTATGCTTTAAAGACGCTTTATAAATGTACTTTTCCATTAATTAATATGAAAGTTGTATTTGTTAGGAGCACTCTATTCCTAATATGAAGTTTTTCAACATAAATATAAATTTAATCAAATTTTAATATAAATATTAAACTTAATCAAAATTTTAAAAAATAAAAATAAAATCCGCCCATAGTATAGCACAAGTTGTATCATGTATGTCACTTCCGTAAATAAAGTTTAAAAAAAAAACATTTATGGGCCGCCTTTTCTGATCCATAAAAATACATTATTATATAACATTTTATTCGCCCTTTTGACACTATTTTCTTATCTATTTATTTTAATAAAAAATCATGCATAAATATATTTCCATAATAAAAATTTATTATGACAATTTAAATATATATTTTTAAAATCATGAATTTCAAAAAAAATTAATATGTCACATCTAATATATTTTTATTTAAACTTTAATTACTATATAAAACTGAAGATCGTTCAACGTTATATAATATTCTTGAACCAATAAAATTCGAATTCATAAATTACATATTAGCATATTTTTGTGAAAAATCGTATTCGATAGAAGGAATATCTCTCATTATCATTAAGTCACTATAATTAATTACTTTGACTATCCTTCCATCTTTAATTAATCTTTATATTTTCATATTCCATCTAGCACACGTAGTTCTCTATTGCATATTATCATATTAATTAATTAATCAAAACCTACACCATATTTAGATCTTGATTATGGGACTAAGAGTTATCTCAATATAATAAAATTTGAAATTAAATTTATTCAGTATTTGATAATGGATATTAGTTAAAATTAGGATAAAATTTACATCAAAGTCATAGGGATCATCGATCTATCTTAGTTATAAAGGAAAGAGATCACATTACACGAAAATAAGAAGTAAGCTCGCATTTTTTTTAAATCATTCTAATAGACCAGAGGTACAAAGAAAACACACAAAACACACAAAACACACTCACATTTCTTATCAAACAAAAAAAATTTGAAATAAAAACGCTCCTAATCCAACCCCGTCCTTCAAAAAACCCGTCAACGTGGAGTCAAACATCTCTTAAATTTTGACTTATAACTTGATTTTCGACAATACCCACAGCCTTGCAATTTTCTGCAATCAAAATTAATTACACATTGATCAAAACATTTGTGAGCATAGCTCAATTTTGGTAGTATAATCTGCTTAATCACTTGTACCTCTAACGGTAGGTCTCGTAAAGCCATCACTTTAATGTTCCATGACCAAAATGAATTAACTGCATCACAATAACAACAAATATTAGTAGAGATACAAAATTAAGTTCAATCGTAATAACTTTTTCGTTACAAAAAAATAGTTCATCGAGACTTTTTTTGTCACATAATAAAAAAGAACTAATAAGTTTAATTATATATATCCTTAAGTGACAATCTATAAGAAAATCAACCAAACTTACTAGAATACAAAGAATTAGCGACAGACAAATTTCGTAGCTAAATTACTAAAATCTCATACTAATTTTATTTAGCTATGAATTAGATCGATAAATTTTATAACTATTAATGTGTTTTTCTAGAAGCCATGATGAAGTTATTACTTACCAATGAGTGTCACAAGTAGAAAACAAAAAAAGAAAGAAAGCTCGTGAGATAGAAACTTGTTGTTGGCCATTTTAACACTATTTGGTTGTGAGGAAGAAGAGAACTAATTGTGTGAGTGAATTTTCTTGATTTATGAAATGTCACACACATATAATAGTATATATAGACCTTTGAAATTGTTTAAATATAGAACACATTATTTGATGTAACTGATAAAGTACTTGTTGTCATATGATCTGAAAATCACGTATTTAAATTGTAAAATCAATCACTTATGAAAAATATAAAGTTAGACTTTTATGATCTCAACTCTTTTATGATTTTTTCACATAGCGAGAACTTAATACACCGAGCAGTCTTGTATATAGTATTATTTATTGCTAGTGTTCCATAGCGAGAACTTAATACACCGAGCAGTCTTGTATATAGTATTATTTATTGCTAGTGTTCCATATATGTTGCTTTCTCTCTCTTGGCGGCTAATATGTAAAGCATACAAGAATATGATGACTTACTTTATTAAAGAAATCACTAGTAATTGTTCAAGTGAAGGGCCACATCCCACAAAAGAAAAAAATTCATCGATATGTGACTACCTGTTTACTGAGAATATCATCGATAATATGTTATCGTTTATTCACTTGTGTGTTAGCTCATAAATATTATGATGAAATGATTGCTGGATGATTTTTTTTGTAAAATCTTTACGAAATCTTTCGTAGGGAGTTGGGGGAGCAGTACATGAAGCTCACCATTTTTTGCACGTATTTTGGGCATTTAGAATCCAATTTTACAAAAATTAGGTAATTTTCTCATGTTATCCATTGAATATTTTGGTGATATAGCTTCCAAATGATTTTTTTTTGCAAAACCTTTACGAAACCCTCTGTAGGAAATTGGGGGAGTAGTACGTGAAGTCTCACCATGTTTTGCACGTATTTTGGGCATTTATGAGCCATTTTATAGAAATTAAGTGATTTTGTAAGTTTTTTGTGTGTGTTAGCCCATGAATATTTCGGTAATATGGCTTCCATACGATCTTTTGTAGAACCTTTATGGAATCCTCCGTTGGTAGTTGGGAGCAGTACGTGAAGCCTCACCATTTTTGCATGTATTTTGGGCATTTATGAGCCATTCTATAGAAATTAGGTGATTTTCTAAGTTTTTCGTGTGTTAGTCCATAAATATTTTGGTAATATGACTTTCGAACGATTTTTTTGCAAAACAGAATTCTGAATTCTCTATGCTAATAACATGACCATGACCATCCGTAAATGACAACATTTGTCTGAAAATTTTATAGTTGCTAGATGATTATGTTACATGATATTAGGTAGACAAAGGTTGAAAAAGTATATGGGAGAAGTGAATACAGAGAACAAGACATAATTTTAGATTACCGAGAACATGACTTTAAATAGAAAATTTTGAAGACACATATTAAGATATATATATAGAGAGTTAGTTAGATAGTTGAGAGTTGTCTCGCTTAATCTTTTATACTTGGAGTCATAGTATTACTCTATAATTAAACATCAATAGAAACAATATAACGATACATTAAATATCAAAATTTAGATTAGCAACAAGTAAATTCAATAACAGATCAACGACACTAGTACGATATATAACAAAATGTCATTATTGTTACAAGTAATATAAAGCTTAGAAGGAGCAGGTAAAACGTAAAAAAGACAAATTTTATAATTAAACACCAATACATTAGCAACGAGTTATTCAACAACATATCAACCACACTATAATATGAAACTCAACTCGATCAAAAGAAAGTAAAAGACATAATTAAGTACATAAAGATATATGATAGCAAGTTGTTGGTGCCTCTTCCATGAACTAGAGGAAGTTCGTTCGTAGTTAATTCCAATATTTTTTTATATCGTCGTCAGATTATTATTTCCATCGGTTGCATGACCATGTGCGGGATTTTTTAGTCCTCATTCGACATTGTGTACATGGTGAACGATTAAAAATTGGAAAAATTACTTAAATACACAACACTTCTTTACCTATTCTCAATATTTCCCTACTCTTTTATTAAAATACAAAAATCCCTTATTTTCCCCCAATTCAACTTAACCGGATACTTTATTAGTTTAAGTATCCGCCCGTTATTAATTAAAGTATCCGCGCTGCTATATTATGCATCCGCACGTTAATTAAGTATCTGTGCTGCTAACAACTTAATAATTTAAGTATCCGTTTGTTATTAATTAAAGTATCAACGCTGCTATATTATGCATCCGCCCGTTAATTAAGTATCCGCGTTATTAATTAAAGTATCTGCGCTGCTATATTAAGTATCCACACTGCTATATTATGTATCCGAAAAACACTAAAAAAGGGATTTTTGGTAATTAATGAAAGAGTAGGGAAAGGAAGTAATTTCTTTCTTATACTATGTCATTTGCCTAATTTTTACTTAAAAATTTGGCAATATTCATGAGATGTACAAGATTTGCCACATGAAGATACATAAGGCTTTATAATTTGCTCAATCACTTGTATTTCTTCTTCAAAATGTATGTTTCTCAAAGCCATCACTTGATGAGAGTTTGAGGACCAAAATGATGAATTAACTACAAAACATGATTAATCAAATTAATAGTAATATATAATTAGAGATACATACTTATATTTTACAAGGGGACTAAATAAAGGAATATGAAACTACTAGCTAATTATCAGCCAACGACAACATACTCAATGTAATTTCATAAGTGAGGCTTGAGAAGAATAAAATGTATGCATACTTTATCCTATCTTTTTGAGGTAAAGAGGATGTTCTGATAGACCCTCAACTAAAAAAAAAAATGAAATCAAAGCAGGATTGAAAAAAAAAATAATGATAACAGAATAACAATGGACAAAGTAAAAGAAGTAAGTATTACAAATTGAAGACTAAGGGTGTATTCGGTATGAAGGAAAATGTTCTCCATGAAAAATATTTTCTAGGAAAACAAATAGTTTTTTACTTATTTTCTTGTGTTCAACATACAACTAAAAATATTATATCAAAGACAAAATTATGAGGATGAGGTGGGGGTAAGGTTATGTGTGTTGTGGTGGGGGTGGAGCTGGGTTATGGGGGAAGGTGGGGTCAGGGTCGAATTTGTGGTGGAGTGAGTGGCAGAAAAGAGATAATGCGACTTGTTTTCTCTGTTTTCATTAAGGAAGTTATTTTCCTAAAGAAAATATTTTCTAAAAAATTTGACAAATCAAACACAAGAAAAGAGAAAATCACTTTTCAATTCTCCCTGTTGAACACATCTTAAATATAAATTAATTTGACCAGCTTATAAATATGGACAAATACCCTCATAATATGTTTTACAAAGAGACTAAATAAGGGATGATGAACTTACTAATTACTTACCAACAAGTGAAACAAGGAGAATATAAAAGAAAAAAGAGAGCTTGTGAGATAAGCACATCTTAGCCATGCTAATTATAATTAACCAAGTTAAATTTGTGTTGAGTTCATTTTCTTGTTTGATGGAAGATCTAATACATATAGAGGCCTATAAAATTGTTTAAAAAATAAAAATATCTCACTCAAAAACTATATTATTACTATATATTATCTACTATTGCTAGTGTCCCATGTGCACATTCCTAAAATAGATTTTTATTTTTACTTGTCACTTTTGACATATCAAGAAAATAAAATAATTTTTGGAGTTGTGAGTTATGTATCCGGCGGATTAGTTTTAGGAGGAAAATAAGGGATTTTTGAAAATTTTAGAAATGATAGGGAATAATGGAAATTATGGAGAGAGAAAAAAGGTGTGTATATAGGTAATTTTCCCATGTTTATATTAAGTACTAACTAGTAAGAGGTTATAAAAGTAGGCATCTCTTTATCGATGTGTTTATTTCAAATTGAGGATGTTCAAACTTTTTTCATCATTATATCTTTTATTTCATGTTGATAGTATTTTGAAATTTCAATATTTATGCTTTAAAGACGCTTTGTAGATACTTTTTTCATTGATAGTTTAATTCCACGTGAATAAAAAAAAAATCGCCAAATAAGTGAGATTCAATAGGAGTAAAATGTTAATAACGTCATAGGTGATTTTCTCAGGTTTTCGTGCGTTATCCCGTTAATATTTTGGTGATATGGTTTTCGAATTTTTTTTTGTAAAACCTTTATGGAACCCTATGTGGGGAGTTTGAGGAGCAGTTAACATATAAATATTTTGTTGATATGACTTCTGGACGAATTTATTGTGAAACCTTTATGAAACCCTCCGGGGAGAGTTGGGGGAGCACTACATACAATCTCACCATTTATAGAGTGATTTTGGGCATTTAAGAGCCAATTAAAAGGAATTAAGCGATTTTCTCAGTTTTTCGTGTGTTAGCCCATGAATAATTTGGTGATATGGATTCCAGACGATTTTCCTGCAAAAAATTTAAGGTACTCTTTTTGGGGAGTTGGGGGAGCGGTACGTCTAGTCGCATTATTTTTAGAGTGATTTCTAGGCATTTAGGGCCCAATCCACAGAAAATAGTCAATTTTCTCAGATTTATTGTGTGTAAGCCCGTGAATATTTTGGTGATATGACTTTTAGATGATTTTTTTGTGAAACGTTTATTGAACCCTTCGTAGGAAGTTGAGGGAGCTGTGTGTACAGTCTCACCTTTTTATAGTGATTTTTTGC
Source organism: Solanum verrucosum (assembly GCF_900185275.1). Classification (NCBI taxonomy): domain Eukaryota; kingdom Viridiplantae; phylum Streptophyta; class Magnoliopsida; order Solanales; family Solanaceae; genus Solanum; species Solanum verrucosum. The sequence continues at coordinate 1,513,284 of NW_026020163.1, forward strand.
ATTTAGGGCCAATTTACACGAATTAGGCGATTTTCTCAGTTTCTCATGTGTGTTAGCCAAAAATATTTTGGTGATATGGCTTATGCACAATTTTTTGCCAAACCTTTATGGAGCCCTTCGTAGGGAGTTCGGTAAAAGGTACGTACAGTCTCACCATTTTTAGAGTAATTTTCTGGCATTTATGAGGCCAACTTACAACATGAATTAGGTGATTTTCTCAGTTTTTATTTGTGGGTTAACCCATGAAGTTTTTGGTGATATGGCTTTCGGACGAATTTTTTGTGAAACCTTTATGAAACCTTCCGTGGAGAGTTACTGGAGAAGTACATAAAGTCTCACCATTTTTAGAGTGATTTTTGGGCATTTAGGAGCCATTTTATAGGAATTAGGCAATTTTCTAAATTTTTCGCGTGTGTTAGCCCATGAATATTTTGGTGATATGACTTCCAGATGTCTTTTTTTGCATAACCTTTACGGAACCCTCCGTAAAGAGTTGGGGGGAGAAGTACATGAAGTCTTACCATTTTTGCTCTTATTTTGGGCATTTTTAGGAGTCAATTTATAGAAATTAGACGAGTTTTTAAGTTTTTCGTGTGTTCATTTATAAATATTTTGATGATATGGTTTTCAGACGATGCTTTTGCAAAACAGAAATCTGAATTCTCTATGCTAATAACATGACCATGACAATCCGTAAATGGCAGCGTTTGTCTGAAAATTTTATAGTTGCTAGATGGTTATGTTACATGAGATTAGGTAGATAAAGGTTGAAGAAGTATATGGGAGAAGTGAATACACAGTACATGACGTAACTTCAAAATTACCGAGAACATGACCTAATTAGATAGAAGATTATGAAGGACGCACATTAAGATATATAGAGAGTTAGTTAGATAGTTGAGAGTTGTCTCGCTTAGTCTTTTATACTTGGAGTCATAGTATTACACTATAATTAAATATCAATAGACACAATATAACAATAATATTAAATATCAAAATATTATATTAGCAACGAGTAAATTCAACAACAGATCAACGGCATTGATGACACTGATACGATATATAACTAGAAAGGAAGTAAAAGACATAAATACATAAAGATATATTATAGCAAGCTATTCTTTGCCTCCTCCATGGACTAGTGAAAGTTCGTTCGTAGCTAATTCCAGTATTTTTTTACATTCGTTTTCGGATTATTATTTCCACCGATAGCATTTCCATACGGTGGATCTTTTAGACCACAATCGACATTGAGTACATGGTGAATGTTTAAAAGTTTGGCAATATTGATGAGATGTGCAAGATTTGCGACATGAAGATACATAAGGCTTTATAATTTGCTCAATCACTTTTATTTCTTCTTCAAAATGTATGTTTCTCAAAGCCATCACTTGATGAGAGTTTGAGGACCAAAATGATGAATTAACTGCAAAACATGGTTAATCAAATTAATAGTAATATATAATTAGTGATACATAATTATATTTTACAAGGGGACTAAATAAAGGAATATGAAGCTACTAGCTAATTATCAGCCAACAACAACATACTCAATGTAATTCTATAAGTGGGGTTTGAGAAGAATAAAATGTATGCAGACTTTATCCTATCTTTTTGAAGTAAAGAGGATGTTCTGATAGACCCTCAACTCAAAAAAAATAAAATCAAAGCACGATTGAAAAGAAAATAATGATGACAGAATAACAATGGGCAAAGTAAAAGAAGTATTAGAAATTGAAGACTAAGGGTAAGGGTGTATTCGGTATGGAGGAAAATGAAAAATCTTTTCTAGGAAAACAAATACAGTAATTTCTTACTTATTTTCTTGTGTTCAACATACAAATAAAAATATTATATCAAAGACAAAATTATGAGTATGAGGTCAGGGTAAGGTTATGTGTGTTGTGGTGGGGGATTGTGGGGTAGAGTCGGGGTGTGGGGAAGGTGGGGTCGGGGTCGAGTTTGGTGGTGAAGTGAGTGGCAAAAAAGAGATAATGCGACTTGTTTTCTCTGTTTTCATTAAAGAAGTTATTATCCTAAAGAAAATATTTTCTAAAATTTTTGACAAACCAAAACACCAGAAAAAAGAAAACCACTTTTCAATCCTCCCTATTGAACACATCTTAAATATAAATTAATTTGACCAGCTTATAAATATGGACAAATACCCTCATAATATGTTTTACAAAGAGACTAAATAAGGGATGATGAAGTTACTAATTACTTACCAACAAGTGAAACAAGGAGAATACAAAAGAAGAAAGAGAGCTTGTGAGATAAGTACATCTTAGCCATGCTAATTGTAATTAACAAAGTTAAAATTGTGTTGAGTTCATTTTCTTGTTTGATGGAAGATCAAATATATATAGAGGCCTATACAATTGTTTAAAAAATAAAAATATCTCACTCAAAAACTATATTATTACTATATATTATCTACTATTGCTAGTGTCCCATGTGCACATTCTCTCTCTCCTGGCTGCTAATACATAAAGCATCAAAGGATGGCTCACTTTTGTTAGAATTATTATTATATTAGGAATTAGATAAGAATGACCATGCTAAGATCAAGATCAGTATAACAAAATAATTTTTAGCGGAAACAAATATGTATATCTATTAAGTGTGTTTAAAAAATTTATCGGCATAAGTTAATTAGTATTGATCAATATTTCTATAGGTATTACGGATATATACAAAAAGTAATAATTCCTTGGTTAACTTTTACTTGTCACTTATTCCTAAAATAGGTTTCATTTTTATTTGTCCCTTTTGACATATCAAGAAAAGACAATAATTTTTTGTCATATTTTATCCTCAGCATTTAATACTTATTTTTCAAATCATTTTCTAAGAAATCATTTAATAGGGGATAGTTTGGTAAAATATATATATCATTAATAATTTTCTTAATTGGTGTGCAAAGTCAAATTGTGATAAGTAAAAGTGAAGGAGGGAGTAATTGCCTCTAAAAATATATGTATAGCGACAATTAAGCAACTATCATTAATTAATGTCGTTAAAAATTATTTTTAGTATAGTGAACGGACCTAATATTGTATATCTCAAAGTTCGCGCACATTTTAAAAAAAATAGTTATAGGATTGAAAAATTAATATTGTATTAACAAAGAGTATTAAAATCTTTACCACCATTAATTGTTTGTCATTACATTCAATATTGTCATAGACTTTAGGGACATTTACAAAGAACGCTAATTACTTTTAAAAATATCTATTTAGTGACAATTAACCTAATATCGTTAATTGTTACTGTTAAAAAAAAATTTGGTGTAATGAACGGACCTAATATTGTAAATCTCTAATACTGTAAATCTCAAAGTTAGCGCATATTTTTGAAAAAAAAAATGATGTTTGAAGGACTGAAAATTTAATACTCTTTCCGTCCCCTATTAGTTGTCCACCTTACTAAATTAAGAAAATATAAATCAAGAAAATATTAATTAATTTTTTTTATCTTACCTTTGCAATTAATTCTTTTTGAAAGTATCCATATTTGTATGTAAAATTCTCAAAAAAATATTGAGTAAATTGATAAAATTATCTTCTTATTTATGATTTCTTAAGCACGCAAAATGAAAAGTGATTTTTCATTTTTCTAAAGAGAACTCATACAGATATATGGAAGAAGATTCATGTCCGTGCGCGGATGAATTGACTAGTTACAGATAAATTAATTTTTAATTTTTAATTATTTGAAATGTGTACTTTCTGATTCCTTTGCTCGTGAATATTTACAAATCCATCACGACTATCAATTGTTCCATCACTTGATTACTCATGTAATATAGTTTTCAAAATAGTCAAAATACAATATATATTTGTCCTACATAAAGTGATTGAAAATATCAAAAATATCATTAGTTCAGTTAGTTAATTATGCAAATAAAACAACAATAGCAATAATGAATTAACCATAAAATATAAAAATATTATATTAGCAACAAGTTATTCAACGATAGATTCTTGAACACTAATACAAAAGTACGAGTACGAGACACAACTCAAAAAAAAAAAAAAACACTAAAAGATAGAAATATAAAGATAACCTTTTTTTTTTTGTTTTTGGTGACTCAATAATAAGGACTAGCTAATCGAAGTTCGTTGCTAATTCCAATATTTTTCGGAGAACCAAATTATTTCCACAACCAACATCTTGTTACCTTGGATTGCTTACGATATTGCCATCGACATTGTGTACACACTGAACCTTCAAAACTTTGGCAAAATGAATGAGATTTGCAAGTTTGCCACAATATTTCTCATTGTTAAGATGTGGAAGTAGAATTTGTCCAATCATTTTCTACTTCTTCTTGTAAAGGTAAGTTTCATAAAGCCATCACTTCATTTGTGTTTGAGGACCAAAATGAATTAACTGCATAACATAATACAACATCAATTGTATCAATATATATGAGATGTGTAAAAATATGACATTTGAACCTAAATCAACTTTCGGTAATTATTACCTTAGTAACTAAGGGTGAATCTAGAGGGTGCCGAGTGTGTTCACCTGAATTTGGGATCACATCGTAGTCATTTGGGCTTGGCCCATGTTTTGTGGAGGTAGCCCAAATTTGGGATTACTTCCTTTATTTGAGTGACTTGCACTTTTCTCCCTTTTTTGTGTTTGTCTTAATTTTTTATTCTAAAGTCAAAAATATTTTCATCGGACATAAATTTTATTTTTACATTATAATATTCTACAAATTATATACCTATCACCCTTAAATAATTTATGCTCCCCTAAACATAAGTTCGATTTTGAAGGGTAAAAATTTGAAAATGAACTACTTTGAAGAGTTGGTCGTGTAATTAAATGTGGAAATTTAGACGATTTCAGTAATTCTCATTTAAAAACCATGAGGAAGGTAAGGTAAAATGTAGGAAATAACATTCAATGACCTTTATAATAAGTAGTTTACTAGTCAACCTTTGATCTTGCTCGTCCCATGAGCCCTTTAGGGTCAAAAGTTAAAAGTTATCAAACTTAAAGTTCTGCCAATGAATAAATCAAGGTCAAAAGTTCAAGTCCGTCCCACCTTTAAAGTTATTCTTATAAGGAACCTTCTTATAAATCACATGATAAAATAGATGCAGATCAACCAAATACAAATAAAAGTGCTTTTCGCTTTTCTTTGTCTTAACTAATTCAAATTTTTGCCTACTAGAAAAATTTTCAATTTATATTCGAATTCAAAACTTCTAATTATGGAAAATCTCATCTAACAATATTTATCCAAAACATTGTTAATTCCTTTTTTTACTCATTACCCTTTATTGCTTTAATCATTGAACTTTTCACTATTATATGCTGGCCCATAAAATGACAATAATTTTCTAGTGGTGAAAGTTGTTGGCCTTATCAACAAAGATCATAAGAAACTTGCCAAACTAAAGCCAAATAAATTGTACCAAAAGTAAAAATATTTGAAACAAGACCATATACTTCTTGCCCTTCATAACTCTTTTGATTTATTGTACTTTTTGTCATTATGTTTGATCTTAGCTAGCTAGCTGGCTTATACACTCACTGGTCAAAATCATACCATCAAAGCAAAACAGAATAGGGGAGGGGAGGGGGGGGGGCGGGGGAGGGGTCCATAACAAATTCCAACAAGGACAAAATCATTGTTGGAAGCTCTATCTTCCCACACCCCTACCATTTACCCAACTGGTCAGAGGTGAATTCAAAATTTAAATTTTATGTGTTCAAGTTTAATTTTTATCACAATTCGCTTATTTTATTATGTTAGGGATACATATTTATATTGTTTTATTGAATATTTAGTGCTTATATAAATGTGTCAACTAATTAGTGAAGGGTTCAACATGTCATGTGACCAAGAGGTAACATATTCAAACTATGGAAACAATCTCTTACACAAATACATGGTAAAGTTGCATATAATAGACTTTTATGTTACGGTTCTTTCCCAAATCTTGCACTAGTTAAAACTTATGAGAGCATCAGACTGTCCTTTTTATACAACGTCTCAATTAAAATTACTGGAGATTCAATACATATGTATACATAAAATATTTTTTACCTATATATACAAAATACAATTTATTGACACGGAAAATTCGCTTAAACCCCTTCGATAAATGTGGCTCCGCACTAACAATCTCTCATATTAGTTAAGAGACGAAGTTATTGTCTTGTTATTGTATCAAAGTCGGAGCCATTCTTGATATTAGACTCATTTATATTATTCACGCTCTAATTGTCCAGATTAAATGTGATAAATATGTTAAGGTGTCTCACATAGATTCAAGGAATGTGTCTTTTTCTTCCCACACCACCTACCCACCCTCCTAAATAAAACACCATAGATCCTAAACCATCCAATGCCAAACAAATAAAGTCTCCATCTTTTATGGTATATGCTTAGCTAGCACCAGTTGTTACTTTTACTATCCACCCCATACCCGCCCCCACCCCACCCCCACCCAAAATCCAAAATTCAAAGAAGTTCACAAGCATTTTGTCCTCTCCTTTATAGCTCACCTCTATTTCATCCACTATAAATACTTGCCCCCTTTAAACCCCATTTTCCCACATAAGAAAATCACAAAAATCCTAAGTTCAAAAAAAAAAATTAAACTTTTTCACTTCTATCTATTGCTAGAAAAAAAAATGGGATTTTCCCATTATGAGTTACCAAAAATGTTGTTTATTTTTTTAGTCTTTATGAATTCTTGCATGTTTTCTTATGGTGGAAATTTCATTCAAGAATTTGACTTTAATTGGGGTGGTAATAAAGTCAAGATTTTCAATGGAGGCCAAATTCTTTCTTTATCTATGGACAAACTCTCTGGCTCTGGTTTTCAATCCAAAAAAGAATATCTTTTTGGGAGAATCGATATGCAACTCAAACTTGTTACTGGAAATTCGGCTGGCACTGTCACATCATACTATGTAATTCTTTTTAAAAATTATACCGTCAGATTTTTCTATAATAACATTGCTTGTCTGAATACTTTGTTACCATAATAAAATGTTGTTATAGAAAACAAACAATATAACATAACATGACATGAAAATTCATTTTCTAATAAAATTTCGCCGTTATGATAAAATGTTATTATAGATGACGATTGTTACAGAGACAACAAAAGAACAATTTTCTAACATTTTATTTGGATTATTTTGCAGCTATCTTCTAAAGGACCAACTCATGATGAAATTGACTTTGAGTTCTTAGGAAATGTTAGTGGTGAACCATATATTCTTCATACAAATGTCTTTAGCCAAGGCAAAGGAGACAAAGAGCAACAATTTTACCTATGGTTTGATCCTACCAAGAACTTCCACACCTACTCAATCATATGGAAACCACAACACATCATGTAAGAACAAACTTATTATATATACATATCCAAAATTTAATTCCATTTTATGCTTTTCTACCTAAATCACTATATGTTATCATAGGCGAATTCAGAATTTCAAGTCAACATGTTTAGAATTTAATCTTATTATACATATACACACATAAGCATCAATTGTTTTATTTTATGTGTCAATATTAGTACTATAAGGGGTGTCTAAGAGATTTTTTGTGATTCAAATTATATGTTACTAACTATTATGTCTTGTATATTTTTTTATTTTTTTTTGTATGTAGTCTCTAAATATATAACTTTTATTTAAATGAAGTTAAAGAATCTATGTCTGATTCGTATGTTGTTCGGACTTTCTAAATATATTGTTGCACTTGCACACGTATCAATGTTCGAGTAACATAGCCGAATTCATGCCGAAAAATTAAGTAGTTTGACACTCGTACTCTTCTACACTCTGTCACATAAAATGAATCAGAGGAACTATATGTGAGTGTATATCAATATTTCTTTTTCTTTGCATATGATACCTAGTTCGAGAAGTTGATTTCTATCACTCAATTAATACTTATTATCTTAGAAAGTCACATTTTTTTCAAACAAAGTATAATCATAAAGAAAAGTGATATTCTGAGATAATACACTAACTATTAGATGAGTGACAATCTGAGAAATCAATCCTTAGTTTGAACAGAAAGTAATGAGTTCAGTTGAACCAACAGAAACAGTCCTAACTCCTATATGTGCATGTGCTAATCATTACTCATTGTTTATTTTGATTTTTTTTTCTTTTTAGTTTCTTGGTGGACAACACTCCAATTAGAGTATTCAAGAATGCAGAATCACTTGGTGTTCCATTTCCCAAGAACCAACCAATGAAAATTTACTCAAGTCTATGGAATGCTGATGATTGGGCTACAAGAGGAGGACTAGTGAAAACTGATTGGTCAAAAGCACCATTCACAGCCTATTATAGAAATTTCCATGCACAAAAGTTTAACAAATCTCAGTTTTTAGATGCAAAATGGCAAAATCAAGAACTTGATGCTAATGGAAGAAGAAGACTTAGATGGGTTCAAAGGAATTATATGATTTATAATTATTGCACTGATTACAAAAGATTTCCTCAAGGTTTTCCTCTAGAATGTAGAAAATTTTGAGTTTGTATGGTTACGTTGCTCGGTCTCTCCAAAAATGTTGTCGCTCGCCTATGTCAGATCCTATCTGACATGTGATTGATGGCTTTTTTTTTGAAGAGTTCGAGCAACATAGGTTGTATGTTGAATATGTTATGATTGTAGTTGTGACTTGTACTATGACAATATCTTATGCCTACCAAAAGTTTTTTAAATTCGAAATTCTAATAAGAGGGATATTCAGGATTTGAACTTTATTGTGTTTGAGATGTTAGTGAATTCACTTATTGTTTAGTTATGGGATTCAAAATTTAGTACTTGTTTATATTTAGTAGATTTCTCTACATATTATTAAGTCTAAGCTAAAGTTACTAAGTTCGACTAAACCGTACTTTTGAAATCTCACCACCAACCAACCAAAAAACAGAACAGAAAGAAAGCAGACTACAGAGTATTTGCACAAGCTTCAAATTAAGCTAGACTTACAACTAAAGCACCATAACATGTCATGGTTTATTACTTTTATTCAAACACGTAACTATTTATTTATAAAAATCGGCTTTAGCACTTGATACTAAATGCCTTGGTGGGAAGAATCACTTGATACCTGACTTGGTGAAATAGTCGTGGTGTGCCAAGATGGCCTAACGGATGCGGCAACATTTTTGGAGACGGAGTAACAAATGATTTATTCACCAAGCAAAATCTCATTAACATAAGCCTTGAGATTGACATTAGATGAACCATTTTCCTTCATAGCATCCTTAGCTAAATCCCTCCATTTCTTTGCATTTTTTCTTATTTCCCCATCTCCCACCACAATCTCTATACACCTCGCGAACTCATTCCTCTCGATAACACCTTCATCATTGGCGTTCACTCTGACTCCCATCTTCCAAACATCTTGAATAAGCTTCGCATTACTTAATTGATCGATCCAAAGAGGACACGCCACGACTGGCACCCCCGAAGCCAAACTCTCCATACTCGAATTCCATCCACAGTGAGTCAAGAAACAAGCCAACGAAGGGTGTTGTAGAACCTCCACTTGTGAACACCAATCCACTGTTTTCCCTAACTCTTCCAATTCCTCTTTGCAACTCAACTTTTCAAATGGCTTTTCGCCATTCGCCCCCTCTCTAATTATCCACAAAAATGGCCTTTTACACAAAACTAAACCATGAGCAATCTCTTCCTTAAGTTGATTTGGTATTTGAGAATAACTACCAAATGCTATGTAAATTACAGATTTTTTAGCCTTAGAATCCAACCAATCCATATAATTTTCGAGACTTCGTCTCATATCAACTCCAAATGAAGTATCAGAAGAATCATTTCCATCAAGAAAAGCTGAAGGAATCAAAGGGCCAATTCCGAATATACTAACATTCTCTATAACATTCAAAGCATCAAATTCCAAAGCATCGAAAGTGTTCACAAGAACTTTTTGGTTTGTCTCACTCTTTAGTAACTCAACATGTTCTTTCATGGCAAGTAATGTCCAATCATTCGAATCATTAAACACAATAGAAGGGAAATCACGACGAGACAACAAAGGCAGACCAGGAAACTCAAAAGATTGATCTTTTGAACAATTCTTGATAGAATCCTCATAACCATTGAAAAAATAGTAGTAAATATTCAAGACTGAGGCTGGTTGAATCCAAAGAAACGTGGTTGGAACGTTTATACTCTTGGCTAATAAACCAATCCAGGCAGTTAACGTCGTGTAGATGATACGTTTAAAAGGGCAGCCCTGTTTTGCCCTGTCTTCGACTAAATTTGTGACAAATTCAGTACCATGAGTCCTCAATGATGCATTGAACTCACGGAAACTGTTCGTAGAACCATTGAAGTTGCCATCAAAACCATCAGAGAAAGGAGCAAATGTTAATCCTTGTATGGTTGGAAGATTCGAGATTCGATTAAAAGCTGTTAGGCTTGTAGAGAATGTGACATTTACACCTAATTTGATCAAATTCTTGGAAAATTGAATACATGGATTTATATTTCCTTGTCCTGTAAATGAAACAACAAGAACATGACAATCATCATTCAAAGTGGTCATTTTTTCGAGATAAATATTTCTTTTCTTGGTGTTCAATGATGGAAATGAAACAAGACAAACATGAAAATCATCTTTAATTCTTAGAGATTTTAGAAGATGATGAATGAGTGAACAACATCCAATTCTGTTAATAGTACTGATGGGAAATTTTTTTATCCACAAGTATGATGTGGCATACAAGAATTGTATGAGGCCCATTTATATTTTGCCAAGTGGATCACTTTCAGAAAAAGGGATCTCTTGGTTTCTTTTATAAAACAATTGTTCCAAATTTTATACTTCCATACATAAATAACTTTATTCATGAAAAATATGAAATTCAAAAAAAATTTGTTTGACTCATTCTATTTATTACATTTTTATATTGTTTTTCCATCTCATATTAATTATTTATATTATTAAAAATAGTTATATAAAATTATTTTTTAATTTACAAAGATATGATTAATTAAAAATTTTCTATTTTATTATAACAATTAATTTTAAAAGTATAAATAAAATTTATAAAGTTACCAAAAAAAATTAAGGTATATATTTTATTTGTGTTTTCTTAAGAAATTTGTAAAAGAAAAAGTAGATAATTAATATGAAAAATAAAGACGGTATAAATTTAATATGTTCTTTTATTTTTCTCTCAACAATTTCATAATCCAAAAACACTTAAATCCACAAATACTCTTCAATAAGTAACTAAAACGGAAAGAACATCAATGATCTTGAAAAACAATTACATAAGTTTTGATACTATTGTCATGAAATTCAAAAACGAAAAACATCCATAAACACCAACATAAGTACATATTATTTCCGTCAATTTATACGATATTTTTATTCTTAAAAATCAAGATAGGTGAAATTTAATAAATATTTTGCTTATCTACTTTTCTTACATGTTCTTAAAGAAATTATAAATATAAATAATATTTTAAATAATTCATTCCTTAAAAGAATTTTTGCAATTTTGCAAAATTTATTTATAATTATAAAAAAAATTAATTGTTAGGATTAAAAAAACTACTTATATCTTGATTTTATAAACTAAAAAATAAATTTCAAACAACTATTTATTATAATAAAATAAATAATATAGAATAGAAAAAATAATATTAAAATAATAAACTAAAAACTTATATAATGATCGTAAATTTAAATCAAAATTCAGTACGTAAAAAAAGAAAAGCATAAACTAATTAGTTCAGTAGGTTGATTACATGAATTTTCACAATTTTTTTTTTTGTAATTTCACTATCCTCAATTTTCTTGAATTCATCCAAAAATAAGTAAATTTATTTTTTTCAACATATTAGTTTAATTTCCCCTCAAATAAATAGTAATAGAGATATAAAATATATAATAGATACCGTGTGTGAGTTTCAAAGTTTCTTTATTAAAACAAAAAATAAAAAATAAAATTTACACTAAGAATTAACAAGCAAAAAGGAAAATGCAAGTAAGAAAGAAAAAGTAAAAGAAAAGATTAAAATTAGAAAAGAAAAAGTAGGGAAATAAGTACATATGGGTCCCACAGTATAAATGTGGCAGCCAAATGAGGCATCACACAACTGAAAGTATGTGTGCCTTGCACAGAATACAAATTTTCGTACTGATGGGACCAGTTTATATGTGTAGTAACCTATATGGCTCCGACTCTTTAGAAATATTGATAGGTGAATGTTGGATATTTCAAAAATAGTGCATATTTGGAGAATTCAACTACAGTGCAACAATATTTTTGGAGTGTTCAAACAACAGTAACTGATCTTGTTCTTATGAAATAATAATTCTTAGAATTTAATGTTTAAGTGTAGGAAATTGAGATAAAATGTCCGTGAATATCGAGGGATTTGATCGAATGGATAGGATATCTTCACTCTTAATCAGAAATCTTAAAGTTTGAGTTTTAAGAAAGTGGAAATCCTTGATTTGTTAAAGAGAGGTTTCGCCTTTAATAGATCATACGTGACATGAATCTGAATTAGTTGGACCAATGAATTCCAAATACCAGATAGTTAAAATAGCACTTCAAATTGGATTACAAAATCAAATCTCCACGTATATGAAGTGTAATGCTCAAGAACATGACTATAACTTGTCATGAATCTTTCAAATAGGATTTTATTAGAAAACTTGAAGGCACAATAATAACAAGATAGAAATAACAAGACCACTAAAATATCCTATGTTGCTTGAACTTTCCAAATATTGTCTCACTCATGTCGTATCCTCCAAAAAAATGCACTACTTTTGAAGAATCCAGCATGCAGTTGCCAACGTTTTTCAAAAGTCCGAGCAATATAGAAGCTATCCCATCTTATTCTTAACAAATAATAAGCAAATGATACAAAGAGACTTATCAATAACCTTTGGCAACTTCATCAATAAAAGCCTTTAAATTCTTGTGTGAAGATCCACCTTCTTTCACAGCTTCTCTAGCCAATTCTTTCCATTTTTTCGCGTTTTTTCTCATTTCTTCCCCTTTTACCCCTCCATCCATAACACATTCAATGCACCTTTTCAATTCTTCACTCTCAACAATACCATCTTCATTCACATTCACTCTAATTCCACTCTTCCACACATCTTCAATTTGTTTAGCATTTGTCATTTGATCAGTCCATTGAGGAAACGCCACGACCGGTACTCCACAAGATAAGCTCTCCAGAGCTGAATTCCATCCACAGTGTGAAACAAAACATCCTAAAGACGGATGTCTCAAAACTTCGAGTTGTGAACACCATGGTACAATTTTTCCTATTTTTTCCAACTCTTCAATACAACCAATTACTTTTTTCTCACTTTCTTTGTTTTTTTCATCTTCTTTTATTATCCATAAAAATGGTCTACCTATATCTATCAACCCTTTTGATATCTCCTCCATTTGACTTATTGATGGATTCATTAAACTCCCAAATGATATATAAACAACAGATGAATTTTCCTTTGTGTTTAACCATTCTATATAGTCATTTGACTTGTCAAAAAGATCAGCACCAAAACAAGAATCCAAAGGGTCATTTCCATCTAAAAATGCACTAGGAATTAATGGTCCAATTCCATAAAATTTGTAATTTTCAATTGCTTTTAATGCATTTGGCTCTAATTCATCAAATGTATTCACAAGAATTTTTGGATTAGTTTCAGAATCTAATGTGTTTATTAATTCTTTGAAAGGTGGAAGTGCAACTCTAAGGCTTCCTTTAACATTCGATGGAAGTAAAAATGAAGGAAGATCTTTAGTTTTTAATTGTGGAAGGCCAGGAAGTTGAATGGACCAATTTGGATCTTTTGATTCATTTGCCATTTCTTTTTCATATCCATGAAAGTTGAAATAATATATGTCTAAGATTGTAGCTGGTTGACTCCAAAGAAGAGCTGAAGGGATGTTGACTTCACGTGCGACCTATTCAGAAATAATATAATTAAAATAATTCAACATAACATATAGGAGGACGTGTTTAGCCCATGAAAATGAAACAAGTCGGAAACATATAGGAGGGCATGCTAAAAGTTGAGACATAATGAAACTAAGGGATAATAGTACTTTTGGTACATAGATTCTGATTTTAGTTCTTGTGATAATATATTTGACTAATCGAACTTATTTAATCTTTAAATAATAAAAATGTCTTTTTTTGTCCCTTTAGCTAGGAAATATATTATATTTATATTATTTTTAAAAGTATATTAGGTAATTACAAACTTAACATAACACATGGGTAATTAAATAGTATAGCGATTAATAATTTGGTAAAGTTGTCGCAAAAGGAATAAAAGTGCATCATATCAATTAATTGAAAGTTCAATATACTTAGTCGTCATATGTCATAAGGATCAAAATCAAAATTTACTTATAACCGAGAGACTCAAAGTACTATATTCCTATATATAATCAAGAATGTGCTGGTAGGAGATAGTAGATACCCTGTGAAATTAGTTGAGATGTGTGGAAACAGACCGGACACACAAGTAATAATCAAGAAGGAAAATTACCTCTGCTGCCCAAGGAAGAAAAATGGAGTAAAGTAGGCAAGTTATAGGACTTCCATTTTCAGAACAATTGATGATAATATTTTTGACAGTTTCACTTCCACATTTTCTAAGTTGTGACATATAAAATACAGGATCTTTTGAATGATCAAATCCATCATCAAATCCATCAGAAAATGGAACAAAATTCATCAACCCCTTTGGAAAATTATCAATGGATTTTTTTTCATCCATAAGTCTTTGTGCATAAATACTTGTAGAAAATGTCACTTGTATGCCATTTTTGACAAGATTTTTGGCAAATTGTAGTGCTGGATTAATATGACCTTGTGCTGGAAATGTTGTTAAAATAACATGAGGCTTCACCATTTTTTTTTGAAAAAAAAAACTTGCTATTATTTTTATTGGTTTTCTATTGTGATGGATAGTTGATTTGCTCATGAAATATATATATAACACATAACATAATGTTGGGTGGGGGTGGGGGTGGGGGGTGGCACATTTGTATGTGGAATGGGGAGTGTAACTACCATTATTTGGAGAGTACAAAGGGACCATTTATGTGTCATAAATGACAAGTGATGAACCTAATAATACTTTTGTTAAAAAAATTCAACAATCTTACGTCAATGTCATAGTGTTAAGAGTTAATTACATTCTATTTCTACTCTTTTTTAAATTACAGAAATCTCTTAAATTTCATGGAATCTACCAAAACGCCATGATACATTGCGTCCTAATTTCGGATACATCATTCAACGTCCCGATATATCGCATCTCGATTTTGGATACATCACTAACACCCTGATATATCGAGTAAAGTGATATATCTGATCGATTCAAAGCAGAACACACATTCATTAGGCATAATAGTCACACGGCCCTCTTTATTAATTCTTATCCTAATTTCATATTTGTCCTCCCTCAAGATCATTTAATTTCTACATACATATATACTCCCTCCATTCATTTTTAATTGTCATGCTGCGCTTTTTGAATGTTAATTTAATTAATTTTCAAAGTTAAATTAGATTACATTAATTCGATATTTTAAACAAAAACTTTAGATATTCAAAAACTATACGAAAAGTACTATAAATTACAATTTTTATATATATCGATATGATGAAAAAACACATCGTAAAATGTTAGTCAAAGTTCTTATAGTTTGACTATAAAAAAAGAAATCATTACAATTAAAAATGGACACTACGTTATATTATCAATTCATTCATGTGTAATACAAGATCAACTTCATTCACTTGCACCTTATTCCTGTCTTTTCCACATAAAAGCGAAATATAAAATTAAAATTTGATAAGTTTAATAATTAACGTTTTAAATTTTACATATATAATGTAATTTTTTGATGTAGGAGCGAGGACCGGCC
Organism: Solanum verrucosum; assembly: GCF_900185275.1. Lineage (NCBI taxonomy): Eukaryota > Viridiplantae > Streptophyta > Magnoliopsida > Solanales > Solanaceae > Solanum > Solanum verrucosum. The sequence continues at coordinate 1,529,232 of NW_026020163.1, forward strand.
GTCCTTCTCTATGAGAACAAGTTTCTCTACTAAGTGACAAACTAGAATAGCTAGATCTTGTTAGTTACTGAGAAAACCAAAGATCAATTCACCATGAATATATATATGCATCAAACAAGATTCTAGCTAGCTTAAAAGTCTTTATAAAGAACAAATAAATTAGACAAAATATTTCTTAATCATTAATCGATAAAACCAAAGATCATTTTTTCGGTTTGAATCGATTTGAGGTTTGGTTTGATTCGGTTTTGCACATTTCTAGTACAAACATGTGTACGTATATACATCAGGGTAGCTTGTCAAAATATTACACTGTATATATAAAGATCGAAATATTATTTATATATGTATATAGTAGATTCTGAATTCCATTAGCTTCTTTGATTCACGTGTTTACTTCTATAAATTATGAATCCTCTTAGAGGGTGTTTGGATTGACTTATAAGTTGGTCAAAGTTATTTTTGAGTCAGTTTTTTTATTGGAAGTGTTATGCAAATATAAAAAATAACTTAAAATAAGTTGGAAAATGTTTGGCAAGATAAAAAAATGACTTAAAATAAGTTTTAAATGACTTAAATTAAGTCAAAAACCAAAAGTAGGTCTCCCCCTACTTTTTATTTTTTTTACTTAAAAGTCATTTCAATTTGATTTTTTATTTTTGACTTAAAAACTACTTTTTTTAAGTCAATCCAAATGGGTTTAAACACTTGATTCACTAAATCTTTTAGTCAAAAGTATATTAATTTTGTCATTAATTATATATTTATTAGTTTGGAATAAACACTCTATTCACTAAATCTTTTTCCTTTGACACCCCTATATATATATATGTAACCATTCAGTCCAACTTGAGTATAACATCTCATCAACTTCACAATCATATAATTAAGAAGCCACTTACCATATTATATTTAATCAAACATGAATAAACAACATTTCCTTGTTATTTCTTTGCCTGCACAAGGCCACATAAACCCCACTCTCCAACTAGCCAAAAACCTTGCACGCACCGGTGCACGCGCCACCTTCGTCACGACCGTTTACGGCCTCAACCGAATGAACAACCTTCCAACACAAGACGGGCTATTCTATTCCTCGTTCTCCGATGGGTACGACGATGATTCTTGGATGAATTCGAACAACACCGTGGATTATTTCATGAACGATTTAAAGATAAACGGATCAAAAAACCTCAAAGATCTCATTCAAAAAATTTCTGACGAGGGTCACCCCGTTATGTTCTTGGTCTACACAATTCTCTTGCCGTGGGTTGCGGTGGTGGCGCGTGAGATACACGTGCCGTCAGCTTTTCTTGTCATTCAATGTGGTACTGCTTTTGCAATTTATCACCATTTGTTAAATTCCACTAACGGAGTTTATAGTAACTCCGTTAGCGATTTTACGGTTATGCCCTCCTTTCCTATTGAAATTCCGGGATTGCCCTTATTTTCATGCAATGATATTCCTAATATAGTTTTACCTAATAATCATCTTTCTTCAATCATGATACCTATTTTGAGAGAACATATACAAAATCTTGAAAATGATCCAAATTCGTATGTACTCATCAACACATTCGACGCGTTAGAAGAAAAATCCATGAGAGTTATAGATAAATTCAGGATGTTTTCGATAGGCCCTTTGGTTCCCTCAGCTTTTTCCGATGGAAATGACCCTAAGGACAAGTCATTTGGATGTGAATTATTTGATAAATCCGAAAAAAACTATCATCAATGGTTGGATTCGAGACCTGAGGGCTCAGTTGTGTATGTATCATTCGGGAGCTTAGCCGTGTTAAAGAAAGAACAAGAGAAAGAAATTTTACGCGGATTATTAGAAAGTGAAAGGCCTTTTTTATGGACGAGGAGAAAAGGGGAAGACGAAGGAAAAAAGAAGAATCTTGAATATGACGATGTTATAATAGACGAAAAATTAGGTTTAATTGTACCTTGGTGTTCACAAATGGAGGTACTATGTCATAAGTCGATAGGGTGTTTTGTTACACATTGTGGATGGAATTCGACTCTGGAAAGTCTAGTGAGTGGGGTACCTATTGTGGGGTATCCACAATTTTCTGACCAAACAACAAATGCCAAAATGTTGGAGGAAGTTTGGGGAATTGGAGTAAGAGCAAAAGAAGTTGAAGGAATTGTTAAAAGAGAAGAGTTAAAGAGGTGTTTGGAAATTTTAATGGAAAATGGAGAAAAAGGGGAAGAAGTTAAAAGGAGTGTGAAGAAATGGAGTGATTTAGCTTTGGATGCTGTGAAAATTGGAGGTTCTTCACATGACAATCTCAAGAAATTCATAGAGGGTTTGTGATATTATAATATAAGGAGTCGTTTGGTTTGAATACAAGTTATGTCAGGATTAGTTATGCTGGAATAAGTTATACTATGATAAGTTATGCTAGGATTAGTTATGTTGGGATTCATTTTTATTACTTGCTTGTTTGTCGTATTAAAACTTATATTCATTGCATAATTTCTAAGAATAAGTTGTTTGTTTACAAAAATACCCTCCACCTTATTTAGTTTTTTTGTTTTTTTTTTTACATTTTCTTTGCAAGTTTTAGTTATTCATTCTTAAATATTAAATTTTCCCTCTTATTTAGCTTAAGAAACAATATAGGGTTTCTCATAAGAAAAATTGCAAGTGTACAATCAATTCACAATGTCTAATTGGGCTTTCATTCACAAGTTCTAAGTCCTTTGTAATCAAAGTCTAAAGTAGGGGTGTCAATTTTGGCCCAAATACAAATATAACCTGCCCAAGTCAACCAAATACTAATATTCTATCTCTCACTATCTAATTATTCACTCGGTTAGAATTTCGAGAATCAAACAGTTAAATAGTAATTATATCCGTATCAAGCCTATCATCTCTTCTCGTGAAAGACTTTCCATCATGTTCCTGAAAGATCTACAATATAATTAGTGACCCTGCTTCAAAGTCTCGGGCATGAAATCTTTAAATTTTTTAAAATAAAATTAATATATTTGAATACTACGTAAAAAGTACTATAAAGCATAATAATTATCATTCAAGATATATAAAAGACATGCAATAATTATAATTAAAAAAAACTTATTTAAATCTCAAAATCTAAAAATACCACATAAATTATAACGTAAATTCAAATTAATCGGAGTCACAAGGTAACAAAGGGACGCCAGGTGGAATCCAAAAAAAAAGAAAGGAACAAAGTGGAAAACTTGATCCAAATGGAAACTGTATGATTCTTGGGAATTAATAAACTAAAAAAAATGTATGAAAATAAGATAATAATATTAGTAAAAACAATTAACCCCTTAATTGACGGAGCAATATCATTATCAAAATGCCTCAAAAATTGACTTGCAATATATAACATCCACACGTTAGATTAGTTAGCATAATTATATTGTTAGGAGATACAAAAATGATCATTCGAAAAGACAACACGATTATAAAGATTTTGGATATAAGTATAGGGAAAACGTAAAATTTAAGTTAAAATCACTAAATTCTCTTAAATATGTACTGTAACTTTATATCCGTGTTGATATATTGACTTTCATTCAACATATAATAAAAAAAAGAATTTAGCTCGAACTTAATAAATTTAATTCAAATTTTGTGTTTGTTAAATAATTTAGTTAATAAACATATTATTAATTTTGAACTTAAAAATTAAAGTAGTATTCAAAATTCATAAGGTTCAAATTCTTTGTGCCCTTGTTATTTATAAGCAAGGGCAGAGCCAAGTATGGCCGAATTGAAGAGGGTTCATCAGTGAAAAATTATATTGTTATATGTGGTTAAAATTATTTTTATGTATGTATAGCAAATGCTGAAATTTCTTTCAACTTTTTCGTGTGTTTACTTCTTCTTAGGTTAAATTCTATTAATAAAAATCTAACTCCGTCACTTCGGTTATAAGTTATGCCAATTGATGTTTCATTAGTTTTTTCACTAAAATATAACACGGTAACGTGTGGAAAATATGAAGCGTGATACTTCGTCAAAATTTTCTTAGTCAGTAATTACTCCAAATTAAACAAACGTTTAATTATCTTATACGGTAATTACGGACCATTTGATAAACAAGTTCAATTTCTAAACTTATATTATGTTTGGATGTTTTTTATGTATTGTTTCATAATATATTATATTATATTGTATTGTATTGTAGTGATAATATTTGGATATATTGTATCATTCTATATTGTTACATAATGTTATACATCAGTAATTTGAATAAATCTACAAGAAAAAAATAGGGACAAGGTAGAGGTACTATAAAAAGGTAGGATAAGGAATAAAACATGGATTATTAAATAATAAGTAAAGGCAAAAATGAAAAGAAATAATTAAGGTAATGACACGATTATATTAAATGAATTATTATACGAAATGAGATTTAACTATTAAGGCAAGTAAATTTTTTTTAATAGTTGTAATAACTTATATTCGTACGCGATTACATGATGATGTAATTATTTTCTTAATTTCCTTAATTTTTATTTAACTATTAAGGCAAGTAATTATTATTTTTCGTTATTTTCCTTCATTTATTTTCTTTTGTTAAACTAAACAAAGAAAGTAATAAAAAAAAAATAGATAACGCTATTTTTTAATTCTTTTTTTTCTTCCTTTCTTTATTTTTCATATACACAAGTTAAAAGTACGATAGTCACTCCTCTTTAATTTGTATTCTCATAATTGGGAATACGAATATTTCAAAATAAGATAAAAATATTCTTTCATTTTTTTTCTTATATGCATATTCGAATTTATTTCTCTAGACGATTAAAGCACTCATTCAAATTCTAATAATATGTCAGTGTATAGATATGATTATTTGCTCTTAATCAGAAGTTTCAAATTTAAATTGTAATATGAAGAAAAAAAATCATAGTAGGGCGCATTTTCTCATTAATGGTCTACCTCGTAGTGACTGGTGTATATTCAAACAAGTTTAAATCCAATACAAATATCATACACCAAATAAAAATAGAATTTAAAAAGTATAATATAATGAATATTACTGCGACTATTACTTTTCCAATCGATATACAAACACAAAATTTGTAATAAAATGCCACATTTAATCAAAAAAAAAAAACACAAAATTTGCACTATCGTTACAAAAAAAATTGCTAGTTCTCATGAGTTTATTCATTGGTAAAAATTAGTTGCAAGCAATAGTTATCGACTCATTCTTCATATTTCTTCAATTATCAATCAATAGTTAAAGTTTTAGTAATGATAAGTAATAATATAAGGTTGTTGAATTATTCAAGTTATATTTGAAGAAAAGTTGATTTAGAGTGTTCACTAATTACTACATTAACTTGTCTTAAAGATAGGTAGATGAAAGTAACAAATACAATCTACATAACTTGCTTAAAAATTATATATTCTAAATAAGTGATAAAGTGTGTGGATGTTTTAATAATTTCTTGACCCAATTTTAGTAAGAAAATATTTAATAAACTCTTTCTTTATATGGTTTCACCCTTACTTCAAATTATTTAAATTGAAAAATTTTCAATTTTTGGATTTGAATTTAAATTCTAACTTTAAAAGGAAAATTTTGAAAAAGGAAATTAAAAGAATATTTATTATAATATGTATTTCTTCCATACCTAATGTTAATTAGTATTTTCATATGAGTTGAAAAACGAATACATAACAATTACATCAAATACTAGAAAAATAACAAATCGAACACATTTATTTTGACTGAGTTGAGTTGCATATTTATGAAACTAATAATTTGAAAAATCAAACATGAATAACAAATCTCAAATAAATAATTAAATACACAAATATACAAGATATTTTAGAAAATGTCTCGTATTTTCCCTTGAAACTTTATCAGAATTTTAGCATAGACATTAAGGTCAATGGTAAATACCAATAAAGATACAAAAGACGTATGACTAAATAATTTAAAAGTATATCATATAGCAATAAAATTAAGATATTTCGTATACTAAAATCCTGTTCAAGTCGTGACGATGAGAATGTTGAAATAGATGTGTAAACAAAATAGGAGAGACAAGATTAGTAATGAATTGGAATAAGGTAAAAGTGATCTAGATATTGGACACGATGAGGAAAATTAGACTGAAATGATTCATGTATGTGTAGAAGAGATGCACGAATGTACGATCCTAGTAGTGGAGGTCAGGGCCGGCTCTATGTATACAAAAATAAGGCATTGGCCTTAGGTCCCCAATTTTAGGGGGCCTCAATTTTTTACCAAGAATAAATTATGTGTTAATTTTTTAAAGAGAAACATTAAATATTTATGATAAAAAGTATATATTTAAAATTATTATTTTATTCTCTTCAACCCCATTCAAATAGAAGAAATCAAGAAAATATTGTTTTATTTTCTTACACTCTCTCTACTAATACTCAAATTATTTTCTTTTTAACTCCTTTTACACTCTCTTCTTTAAATTGTTGACAAGTTAGAGTAATATTTTGTCAAAAATATCAATTAATAGTCGAAAAGTGTTGAGCAAATTGAATTGTAAATTCTTTTTCCATTTCTTCTTAGATTTTCAAGCATTACAACAACCATAGTAAAATGTGGGGTAACCAAATTATCAACTTCATCAAAGCTATGGTTCTAACTATTATATTTATTTGAAATTTGTCAACTTATTACTTGTAGAACTATGTTAACAATTCATATAATGATTGCCCGAGTAAAATAATATTTTTCAACGTTGAATTAATAAAATCTTATTTAAAACTAATAAATGAAAAAGAAATCGAATAAATCATTTATATATAAAAAAATATATTAGGTAATACTTTGCATTTAAAAATGTAAGAAAAATAAATTTTAAATAAATGCATGTGAAGTTTATTTAGATTTTAGGTCTCTAATTAAGATTTCGCTTTAGGCCTCCGATTACGTTGAGCCGCCCCTGGTGGAGGTATGAGAGATTGATGAGTGGTTTTAAGAGATGTAGAGGTAGGCCGAACAAGTATTGGGGAGAGGTGATTAGTCAGAATATAATACAATTTCAGCTTACCGAAGACATAATCTTAGATAAGAAGTTAAGAAGGACACAAACGAGGATAGAACACAATTGAACTGTTTTTTCTTCAGCTCAGAGCTTATCAATAGCAATCTCTCTACCTCTAAAATAGTGACTATATCTCCTTACACTCTACAATATATTGTTGTTATTTTTCATGTAAAAAAACAATATTTTTCCATATAATCAAGTTTAAAACCAATTTTTTTTTAAAAAAGGTGAAACATTTGTAAGAAAAAAAATAGAATAAAAGAGGAAATAGAAGCAACCAGTTGTTGACAAACATATACAGTTCATCTAAAGCTGTCACTTAGCTTACTGCTGAAAAACTCATAAACCCAAAATTTTCAACAAACAATACCAAAAAAAAAAAAAAAAATCTTCAAATTTTTGAAGAATCATAGCAAAAAGAAGTAATCTTTGCCAAAAAAAATTCAAGAACAATAGCAAAAAAAAAAAAAAAAAACTCCATTGTTGATTGTTCCTAGATCTCTACAACCTCCATTAATGGCACCCCACAAGCTTTTTTTTCTTGTTAACTTCTTCTTCACCTTCATTTCATTCACATTTTCCGATGACAGCACCGTCATGTCAAATTTTCTGAAGGGTCTGTCTAAACCACCATCTGGTTGGGATGCTTCAAAGCCTTACTGTGATTGGAGTCAAGTTAATTGTGATAAATCGAGTAGTACTGTTGTTTCCATTAATCTTGATTCTCAAGGTCTTTCTGGGGTTTTGCCTTCTGACCTTAATCAACTGTCAAATCTCAAAACTCTTTCAGTTCAGAGGAATTCGCTTTCTGGGGTTCTTCCTTCTTTCGCAAACATGTCGAATTTAGCTGAGATTTACTTGAATGACAATGGATTCACATCTGTTCCTCAAGATTTCCTTTTGGGTCTTACTAGTTTGCAGATTTTTAGTATTAGTGAGAATGGGAAGTTGAGTCCTTGGCAAATTCCTAGTTATTTGATTGATAGTAACAATTTGGTTAGTGTTTATGCTAGTAATGCTAGTTTGTTTGGTGTTATACCTGATTTTCTTGGTAAATTCCCTAATCTTCAGGATTTGAGATTGTCTTATAATAATTTTACTGGTTCTTTGCCTGCTAGTTTTGGGGATTCTGAGATTAAGAATTTGTGGCTGAATAATCAGGTTAAAGGGTTATCAGGAACTATTGATGTGATTTCAAGAATGGTTCAGTTGTCACAAGTGTGGTTACATGCTAATTCTTTTACTGGTCCTATACCCGATTTGTCGAAATGCGAAAATATATTAGATTTGCAGTTAAGGGATAATGATTTTACTGGTGTTATACCTGATTCAGTGATAAAACTTCCTAACTTGTTGAATATATCTTTGCAAAACAATAAGTTGCAGGGTCCAATGCCACAGTTCAGAAAGGAGGTTAAGGTGGAGATTGAGGGTACTAATAGTTTTTGTTTGGATACTCCTAGACCTTGTGATTCACAGGTTATGACGCTTTTAGATGTGGCGGGTGGTTTTGGATATCCGGGGTTTTTGGCTGATTCTTGGAAAGGAAATGATGCTTGTAATGGATGGTCACATGTAAGTTGTGATGGATCGAAAAAGAATGTGGATGTTGTAACACTTGGTAAGCTACGTTTATCGGGTTTTATATCTCCTGCTTTTGCTAAATTGACTAGTTTGAGGAATTTGTTATTGAATGATAACAATCTTACTGGATCTATACCGGAAAGCTTGGCAACGTTGCCTCTGCTTCAAACACTTGATGTTTCTAATAACAATTTATCTGGTCCTGTACCTGTGTTTCAATCAAATGTGAAGCTTATTAATGGTGGTAACGTGTTTCTTGGAAAGAATATTAGTGATGGAGGGGGTAGTGGTGGATCACCGGGGTCTGGGTCGAGTAGTGATGGTGGAAATTCATCTGGTGGTTCGAAGGGATCCTCAGTTCAACCTGGAGTGGTTGCTGGTGTTGTTATATCTGTCGTTATATTTATCCTTGTTGTGTTGTATGTGTCTTACAAATGTTACATAAGGAGACGGCATAAGAGATTTGGAAGGGTTCAGAATCCGGAAAGAAGCAATGATATGGTTAAGCCTGGTGTAGTGATAGGTAATGGATATGCAGGAGTCCCTAGTGAATTACAGAGCCAGAGCAGTGGGGATCATAGTGAGATGCCGATATTTGAAGGTGGAAATGTTGCCATTTCCTTTCAGGTGCTTCGACAAGTAACAAACAACTTCAGCGAAGAAAATATCTTGGGTAGAGGAGGATTTGGAGTCGTTTATAAGGGTGAATTACATGATGGGACTAAGATTGCTGTGAAGAGGATGGAATCTGGCGCGATGGGTACTAAAGGAATGAATGAGTTCCAAGCTGAAATCGCGGTCCTTACCAAAGTTAGGCATAGGCATCTGGTCGCTCTTCTTGGTTCCTGTGTTAACGGCAATGAAAGACTTTTGGTGTATGAGTACATGCCACAAGGAACTTTAAGTCAGCATTTGTTTGAATGGCAAGAACACGGGTGCCCAATTTTGACCTGGAAGCAAAGGGTCACAATAGCATTAGATGTTGCAAGGGGAGTCGAGTATCTCCACAGCTTGGCACAGACAAGTTTTATCCATAGGGATTTGAAGCCCTCTAACATACTTCTCGGTGATGACATGAGAGCCAAGGTTGCAGATTTTGGATTGGTTAAGAATGCCCCCGATGGGAAATATTCTGTTGAGACACGGTTGGCTGGAACTTTTGGCTATCTGGCGCCTGAATATGCTGGTAAGTCTGTCTTTCCTCTGCTGATCTTTAATCCTTTTAGTTGTAAAACTGGTAGAAAACTAAAACAATATCCTATCATTAGCTTTCATGTTCTTTTTAATCTTCACTATATTAGAGATAAATGGAGAGGTGTTAGCTTCGTTGAAGTTCATTTCCATGTTCAAATGCTAGTTTGTTAATCTCGATCTGATTCGTGGATTGATACCGCAAACGTTGTCCAGTAAATTAACTAATGTTAGCAAAAAAGAGTACGATTTGAAAGACAAACATAAGGTAGAAATCTAGAAGCTCACTCATCCGGTTTTCAAATTGAAATTCAGATGTTGGTACAGCGTGTGTGACTGATCCCATTGTATCTAAATAGAAATTTGGCTTTCGGAATATCACTCTTCTTCAAGACATTAAGTTCAACATATCTAGATTTAGTGTTCGCTGTCAATAGTTTTCTGCTCGTAACAGGTTTAATTTCCTTTAGAAATCTTGTTCTGGCCTGTTTCTTGCATGTCTTAGCAAGGTTGTCTGTGATCATTACAAAATTTGGATTAAACATGACTGCTCCTCTTTATTTACAGCTACTGGACGAGTCACGACCAAAGTAGATGTGTATGCATTTGGAGTTGTTCTAATGGAGATCATCACTGGTAGAAAAGCATTAGATGAGACCTTGCCAGATGAGAGGTCTCATTTGGTCACCTGGCTTCGCAGGGTCCTTGTCAACAAAGACAACCTCCGAAAGGCTATTGACCCAACTCTTGATCCTGACGAGGAAACATATGAGAGCATTTGTAAGGTTGCCGAGTTAGCAGGCCATTGCACTGCACGAGAACCATTCCAGCGCCCTGACATGGGACATGCAGTCAATGTCCTTGCCCCCCTTGTAGAACTGTGGAAGCCTACAAGAAATGAAGACGAAGACAGTGGCATCGACCTCCAAATGAGCCTTCCTCAAATCCTTCAAAGATGGCAAGCTGATGAAGGAACTTCAAGAATGTTCGATGACATCTCCTTCAGTCAAACACATTCAAGTATACCCTCGAAACCTTCTGGATTTGCAGATACTTTCAATTCAACAGATTGCAGATGACATTAAGGCAACACTCAAGAAAGGCACACAATTCATTTGGTTAATTGGTTTTGTCTTAACAACGCGTTTTACTTGGTCTTTTCATAACCCTTTTGGTGATAGATCATTAGACCAAAGAAGCCAAGATGGATAGCAGAGTTTATTTATGTGGTTTTGTTAGAAGAGAAAAATTGTATTAAATTCTTTTAATCTTAGATAGTTGATGTAAATAGATTTGAGTTCTTGTGTTAAACATGCAAAATATACTCTTATTAAGTTTTTTACTACAAGATTTCATTATTTGTGCCACCAAGTGTGTAAACAGGTATATATGGAGTTTGGTCCTACACAAAAGATAGTATTTTTTTATTTTTATAATGATGGTGTTCGGGCTAGTTTGTGTATATGTACAAACAACATATTGAAATCCTGCAAGTGGGGTCTGGGGATGGTGGAGTGTATGCAAACATTGAAATCCTACAAGTGGGGTCTGGGGATGGTGGAGTGTATGCAAACATTGAAATCCTACAAGTGGGGTCTGGGGATGGTGGAGTGTATGCAAACATTATCTTTACCTCATGGAGGTAGCGAGGTTGTTTCTGAAGGTTAGTTTGTATGTTCTTCGATTATTTCCTTGGTACTTGCTACCTTGTGCGATTAGTTTGTTTTGTCTTTGCAGGAACTTGAACTTCGTTTTCCATGGTTTTCGTTTGACTCGGTTTGTGATAACTAGACTATATACACCTTTGGGTGCAACATGAATAGTAAGAAATAAAAATAGATGTAAACTAATTTGTGAATCAAAAACATTTTTGCTGGATTTAAGCTGTCAAACATGTTATTCTTAATTTTTTTTTGTTGGAGCTGACTGAGCTATTATAGTTGAATTTCACATGGGGTGATCAAGAATATTTTGTTTTTTTTTTAATTAAAAGGGTGTCTATTGAATTAAACAATACTAATTTTTTCTTTTTTTCTTTGGACGGTGTAGTGGTGCACATGTTATGGGGACTTCTTGTCAATTTTTTGTTTGGGGAGATAATGCCTTTTTCTTCCTTATCCGAGGTTCGATATCAGTATTAAAATCCGACTTATTCAAATTTTTATTTAGATAAAGTATTCTTTATCAACGACTTTTTATTTTCACGATTTAAAATTGAGATATTTAATTAAGTGAGGATTATCTTGATCTATTGCACCATATCTTCTGATGTGATAAGAATTAATTGTAAGAAGAGAAAATTAAATCAATTTATTTCATGATAATGACATGTGATTTTGGGTCAAATTCCTGATGTAATGAAAAGTAATGGTGTTTTTTCTAGATAGAGTAAGGATAATTGCTACTGGTTAGCAACTAAAGTTTATTCCATTTTTTTTAATTTTATTTGGTCCCCTCTTTTGCAAACTTTTAATTAATTGATGTTATAGTATGTCTCTATCAAAACTAGGAGAAGTTTCCTCATTTTCCTCCCTAGTCCCTACATCCTTCTTTTTGGTTGGAAATTGGAAAAGTATTGGAGTTTATTTTTATAAAATTTGATTATGTAAAATAATATTTATAGTATCAGATTATTTAAAAGATAATTGTAGATCAGATAAGCATTTAAGAATACGGCGTGACAGTCAATCCAGTGAGTCACCATCTCCACGAGTTAGTTGTTAGATTTGTGACCTTCTACTTATCCCAGATTTTACTTGTGAGGTTTTACTTGGTATTTTTATTGTTGTAATCAATGAAATGAGTAAAGATTTTGAAGAGGAGTTCAATTATCGGCAACGATTAGTCTTGATGAGTTGAGCTACAAATTATCTATGTTAGTGAGATATAACATAGGTATTTAATGACATAATCGAGGTGTGTAAAGATTAAGCCGAAGATTAAGTGAGACTTAGTAATCGGTGTTGAATCTCTATCCTTTGTCTAACCAAATTTGTTGATTCTTGTTTGTTGACTATGAGTTTATTTGTACGTAATGAATTATACCCTTGTCTTCGGTGTACTCAAGTTTTGTCAATCCCAATTAAAAATGGATTCATAATTTCATTTTCACATACAAACCGCCTTATATATAGTCTCTCTACCTTCATTAGATGCGATAAAGTTATATGTACATTACTTTTTTCATATTTCACCGGTCAAATTACGCTGAATATATTGTCGTAAACTCGCTTATACCCAACTTTATTGTAGCCTGATTAGTTGACTCTATTATTAAAAAAGTAATTCATATCTGACTAAACTCAAGATTAAGTATACTAAACACAATAATGTAATGACTGAAATCAACAAGAACACCTAACTCAATACCTACACATGATATAAGCTATTTAATACATTTCATATCAATCTTAGATCAAATAATAAAGTGAATCTTAGTTTAATATTTCTATCAAAGTTATTTTCATATTTCTAACTACTATTTATTTAAATAAGCTATGAAAGTAACAATAATAGTATAGTAGCAAGTGGGACCCTAAAATGTCTTGTAAACAGACAATTTTACTTGTCAAACATACCTAACATATTACCTGTCTTAACATTCTTGACCATGTGATGTTGCACCTTTATTTTTAATCTACCACAATATGATTTTTTTTTTTATTCTAATATTTGATATTCATTTCGAAACTGATTTATTGAGATATGCGTGGCGGAGAGTTTTAGAGGTAAAACGTTTTCTATTAAAAAATGATCCAGTCTTTAAGGACTCATAGGGAGCATCCAAGGAGGTAGTTTAACGATTAATGAAGGTATATAATTATTTCTCATTTGTGTGAATTATGATGGATAGAGTTATATGATATTTATGTTGATAGGAGATAACAAATAGTTAGTAAAATTAGTTGAGATATGCACAAATTGACTTAGACATTATGTTTTCAAATATCGAACACGAATTCCTTAGTAATTAAAAATGTTATCACTTACCACAATCTTTGATGAGTAAATTAAATGATTGTTAATAGTGAAAAATGAATAGGAAGAAATGAGAATTCATATAACCAACACCAATTAGTTTGACTTGATATATATAGTATACGTACAATTAGTTTGACATTAAAATGTAGTTGATTGATAATGATAATTAAAATAATATGAAAGATTAATATTTAGTGATGAAAGCAATAATATATTCACATTCCACAACCAGATCTAGCAAGAAATAAATAAAAATCTTATTAAGTAGAGAAACAATTAATTGAATTTGCAAGATAATTATTGTACATAAAATAGAAGGGACTTTACTTGCTTTATCATAAGATCACATGTAATTCTCCATACATTAATCATTACACATGGGGTAGTTTGAATGATTAATATGAAAATACGAATTTAGATTAAAGATACTGAATTTACGTAAACTCGTAACTTAACTAATTCTCTAGATTAAATTTTCCATGATAATAGGTACAAAGGTCAAAACAACATGATTAATTATAAAATTTTGTTTGCAACCACACTAATCATTATATTAATACACAAATAATATCTTTGTCAATGGCAAGGCCATAATGTGATTAATTATGGCAAGAAAATGCCATGATTCAAGGGATAGAAAAATAATAACCATGGAAATGTCATAATCATTACTCCATTATCATATTATTATATTGTCTATTGTTTTTAATTTTTCATTCAGTGTCCAAGATCTACACTGAAATTCAACTAATTCAGAGTGTGTATTTATACATCTTTTGATATATTTTTCGTTTGTCTTCTTACTCGTGGTCTTTCGAGGTTTGCTTTGCTAGCTTTCGCATTACACCTATTTATTTCGGTCCAATAAACTGGCTTATACCCAACTTTATTGTAGCCTAGATTAGTTGACTCTATTATTAAAAAATAATTCATCTCTGACTAAACTCAAGATTAAGTATACTAAACACAATAATGTAATGACTGAAAATCAACAAGAACACCAAACTCAATACCTACACATGATATAAGCTATTTAATACATTTCATATCAATCTTGGATCAAATAATAAAGTGAATCTTAGTTTAATATCTCTATCAAAGTCATTTCATATTTCTAACCACTATTATTTAACTAAGAAATGAAAGTAATAATAATAGAATAGTATGCACTTAAACTTTGAGAGTGTGTATTTAGACGTCTTTTGGTATATTTTTCGTTTGTCTTCTTACTCGTAGTCTTTCAAGGTTTGCTTTGCTAGCTTTCGCATTACACCTAATTATTTCGGTCCAATAAACTGGCTTAAACCCAACTTTATTGTAGCCTAGATTAGTTGACTCTATTATGGCAAGAAAATGCCATGATTCAAGGTCTAGAAAAATAATTAACAACGGAAATGTCACAATCATTATTCTATTATATTATTTTTTTAATTTTTTTAATTTTTCAATCAGTGTCCAGGACCTACAGTGAAATTCAACTAATTCAGATTTACATGTATAAATTTTAGGAACCACATAGTTTTAATATGAAATTACAATCTATCCTTATTTAGTTTGTAATTACATTAATCCTTGAAAAAGTAAAACAAACCGAATACATAATATGTAGCTCAGATACATTAAAAACTAGCTCGGATACATTATAAAATAAACCGGATACACAATATGTAGCTCGGATACATTATAAAATAATTTAGAATTAGGAGAGAAATAAGGGATTTCAGAGGTTTTTAGAAATAGAAGGGAATATTGGAAATAAGGAAGCATAAGACCTGTATTTCAGTAATTTTTCATATTTACATTGGGTAGGACCCATTTAGAAAAAAACATTATCTACCAAGTTTTTACACCCAAAATTAGAAATCGAGACCTCTAACTAGTTAAAAAAAAGTAGACTCATTTGATGCACCATATCCTTTGATAGCATATTACATATTAAAGTAGCATGAAATATACATGTGATACAAATAAATCGTCTAATTTGTGTAATTAAGTAGTTGTTCCTGGTTTTAGGTTAAACTTGAATTGGACGACAAAAAAATGCTAATAGATTAGCTATATAAGAAATGATATTCAGAAAATATCGACATATATTAATACACATAAAAATGTATATAATTATGAATTCGAGTTTCAATCAGTTTTGGTAGAAGTATCTGGTATTCAGTATTCACTAATCTGATTACTTTAAATTCATGTTGAACTTTAATGAAATTAAATGAGAAAGCATTTCCTAGCCCGGATATCTCCACTCTCGAAGAATTTCTGGTTAAAAATGTAATAATTCATTTATCTTACCAAACCATTTAATTGCATGGTTTTTCCTTCAAATGGTTGGTCTTTAATTTTTTTTTTCTTCAAAAAGGCCGATCTTTAATTTTTGCTTTTCAAAATCTAACTTATCGCCTAGCAGAAAATAAATATTTCAAGAATGCAGAGCATAACTTGTGGGATATTATGTTGTAGAAATATATATTTATGCCCCACAATTTTTTACTTGTAGGACAAAAATTAAAATCCAGGCATAATAGGCCAAAAGTGCAAATGACACCTTACAAAACACCTTCATGGTGTCTTAAGGAGTGGCTACTTATTTAAAGGTTGTAGGCTTATTATATTCATATGTTGACAAATTTGGGCCTCTCTTGTTATATATTCTCTCCCAAAATTGAAGCCCAATTATATGACATCGAATTCTTTAGAAAGTATCAAGTCAGCCTCCAGATAAAATCTACATACATTTTATTCTTTTCAGTTTCTACTCGTAAGATTATACTGAATCTGTTGTTATTATACCTGTTGTTTTTGTTAAGATTACGACAACTTTATAACACAAGAAGTACACAAGAAAAATAAATAAACATGTTTTTACCTACACTTCTTTTGCATCCCATGGTCTTTTGCCTTTCACTTCTACTTATGTAAAATTCAAGAATCACACATGATTTATTCTTTCATTTGATTTCTTCATTCAAATTCTCATTTTCTTGATTAGCACAATCTTTGTCTCACTTAGTTACTTACAAATTTCTATTTTTGGTAGTTCAACTATTCCTCTAAATTCTCTCAATATAAAACCCTCTTCATTTTTACCTCTAAAGACATATCTAAATTTGGGATTTCACTTCACATAAAGCATTCCAATTTGTTGAATTTTTCTTGGTATTTTGGTTAAAATGTTCAAAGAGAAAATCATGGTGGAAGTCACTTTTGCTATTGCTTTCCTTTCTTTTCTTCTTTTCTCAAGTAAGTATTCTCTCAAACAAAATCCTAAATGAACATTATTTAATTTGTCCTTTTAGTTTCCTTTTTTATTTACGATGTCTTTTATACGACATAAGTCATTTATAAGAAAACATTCTTCTTATTTTTCGATATTCGATCAAGAAAATATGTATGTACTTAGGGAAAAATTACTTTCCTCATATAGGACGAAAGTCATTTTACTTTCAACAATCTTAACTTCAAACTTAAACATATTCCATGAAAAATGACTTTATCATACGAAACAAACGTTACAATCTTCTTAAATCACTACAAAAAATATGAATTAGCAACAAACAACTTCTATCTATCTGCTATAAACATAAAAAAAAATCGTCTTTAACAATGAATTAGCAACATGTCATCAAAAAATTATGTTACCTACATGCTATTTAGTGACCTGTTAACGATAAATTTCGTAGCTAATTCCTATATTTATCTATTTATTGATTGGTTAAAACATTTTGTTGATGTAGATGTATGTAGAGGAAGCATAATTGGAATAAATTATGGAAGGGTAGCAAACAATTTGCCATCTCCATATGATTCAATAGAATTATTGAAAAAAATGAAAGCTGGTAGAGTAAAAATCTATGATGCAAATCCAGAAATACTTAGATTATTATCAGGTACAAATCTTCAAGTCTCAATCATGGTACCAAACAATCAAATCTCAATCGTAGCAGCAAATCAATCAGCTGCAAATCAATGGGTACGTGACAATGTTCTACCATATTATCCAAACACCATGATTCGATACATTTTAGTAGGTAATGAAGTCCTAAGTAACAAAGACGATCAAGGTTTATGGTATGATCTTATACCCGCGATGAATAATATTAGGAATTCTATCGATCAACATAATATTCACAACATTAAAATTGGTACCCCTTTTGCTATGGACATATTGGAAACATCATTTCCACCTTCAAGTGGTGAATTTAGGTTAGATATATCGAGAAATAATTTATTGATGCCTTTGTTGAGATTCTTGAATTGGACTAAATCATATTTTTTTCTTGATGCCTACCCTTATTTTTCATGGTCACAAAATACATCATCAATAAGTCTTGATTATGCACTATTTCAAGGAAGTCAAACATATGTGGACCCCGTGAGTGGTTATGTGTACACAAACCTATTGGATCAAATGCTTGATTCAGTCGTTTTCGCCATGCAAAAATTAGGGTTTAACAATATCCGAGTGGCAATAGCTGAAACCGGATGGCCTAATGGGGGCGATTACGATGAAATTGGTGCTAATATATACAATGCAGCTACATACAATCGAAATCTCATACGTAGAATTGTGTCAAAACCACCTATTGGGACACCAGCTCGTCCAGGGTTAACGATACCTACGTTTATTTTCTCTCTCTATGATGAAAATCAAAAGGAGGGTCCGGGCACAGAGAGACACTGGGGTATGTTACACCCTAATGGTAGACCAATGTACGATATCGACTTGACAGGACAAACCCTAGATAGTGAATTCATAGATTTACCACAACCAACAAATAATGGACCATTTCATGGGAAATTGTGGTGTGTGGTGAAAAATGATCATACTATGAATGAAATGGATTTAGGACAAGCTTTGGAATTTGCATGTAGGAGAAATGAAACTTGTGATGAAATTTCTCCTGGAAAATCATGTTATCAACCTGTATCTATTGTATCTCATGCAAATTATGCATTTAGTTCATATTGGGCCAAGTATAAGGAAGATGGTGAAACTTGTTATTTCAATGGGCTTGCTGTTCAAACCAATGTTGACCCAAGTAAGTACCCTAAACTTTTCCTATATTATAAATATGTACAATTCGATCAAACTTATTTATCAAAATGATCAAAATATACCAAATATATATATTGATTATGTATATTATGTGTATATTATACTTAAATATACATACATTTGTTGGTTATTTTGTAAACCAGATCAACTAAAAATATTTGAACTATAATTATCGTTTAACTTATATACATCGTCAACATGGAGATTTTTTTCGCACTATTATTAGTGTATGGGTGGTTGCTAATTGCAATTATTCAAGACAATCATAATTATAAAAAAAATTGAAGTATCAATATCATATATTTTAGTTGATTTTTTCTTCTATTATGTTGAGATAAGGCTCAAGTACCCCCCTAGACTATAACCGAAATCTCAGATACACACCTAAATTGGGTCCTATTATCCCCCGAACTCATTTTTTTTTCATATTTTTGTGCACCTAATGTGGCACCTTCAACCACCCAATGTAGTTGTGTGTGTACACACTTGTCTGCCACATGTGTAAATATTTTTTTAAAATTTTTAAAAATATTCTTATTTTCTTTATCTTGCATTTAAATTAAGTTAATACACATTCTTTGTACTCCCTTGTATCAAAACTTTTTCTTTTTTTTTTTACCTTCATTCATTGTTTTTTCTCTTTTATTTTTCTATTGATTTTATTTATTCCTTTAATTTTCTTTGTCTTTTGTTTTGATTTTAGTTCAAATTTTATTCCAGATGTCTTGTATTTAAAAGGGAAAAGGGTCTGAAAAATACTTCAACTTTGGCCGAAATTGTTGTTACGATACCAAACTTTATGGAGGACCTTTTACCCCCTACACTATTTAATAGTGTATTTTAAAGGTATATATGTGCCCACGTGGACACGGTATTATTTATAATTATGCAATATTTATGATGTCTACATGGCATATATATACCTTTAAAATACACTATTGAATAGTGCAGGAGGGTAAAAGGTCCTTTCCAAAGTTCGGTATCGTAACAACAATTTCGGACAAAATTCAGATATATTTCAGACCTTATTCTCTATTTAAAATAAGTCAAGTTCGAACGGATATCAAAATAAGTGAAGAAGATCAAATAAAACATAAAAATGTTAAAATTAAAGGTCACTTTTAAATTATTTTTAATAAAAATACACAACTTTTTATAAAATAATTAAAAGTGAAAAGATAATAAATTAATTAAAAAAAGTTTAAAGTGAGAAAGAATTAAAATAAATATTTTACAAAGAAAGAAATAAAAACAATTAAATATATAAAAGTTTTAATGTCAATAAATATATACTAACTAATTATAAAGTTACCACTTAAAAAATTATATACGTCCAATTTGTGCACTCATCACTTATCTTCAAGAAAGTGTACACACTCTATGTCATGTCAGTCAGCGTTTGTGACATATTTATTTCATTTTAAATTAGTTTAGGGGGTAATAGGACTCTAGTTAAGTTTATGTGTGTCTCTGAAATTTTAGTCATAATTTAGGTGATACTGGTGCCTTATCCCTATTATGTTCATGTTATTACAAACTAAATTTTTTTTGTTGGTTTAATTTGGCAATTTTTGACAGGTCATGGATCATGCAAATTCCCTTATGTTTCTCTTTAGAAAAACAGTTAGACATTTTTGGAGCCTATTATCTTAATTATTACATCTTAGAAGTGGAATCGTTATTAATTTGGAGGATTGAAATTTTGTAATAAATTTTATGTTATTTATAAAAAGGTACCTTTAAATTCTAGATCTGTCTCATCTCGTATTGGCTTAAAATTCATATTCTTTCAGTTTATAGCTTTGTATATTCCCTTGATAACTTTATTGTTTGAAATCCTTCTAATTTTGAATCTCATCACACTGGTATATATTACTCAATTATTATAGTAACTTGAACTCAAGTTTATTATTATATTATTATAATTTAATAAAATAAACATTTAAAATCTCATATGATCCACCAAAAGTAGTGTGAGCAAGTGGTAGATTTGATTATTAGAACGTGTTTGATTAGTGTGCTGTGTAAATTGTTTTATTAGAAATTAATTATAAGTAATTCTTTGTAATATTTGATATAAAAAGTTGAAAATAAATATATAAAAAATTCTTCGACATTAATTACCTTGATTTGAATGTAATTAAAAAAGATAAAAATAAATCATGTCATACTAATGCGATCAACCAAATGGAGGGAATTTACTCTAATTTGTGCGATTGTGTAAATAGTAAATTTTTTATGAGTGTTCTAATTTAATCGTCTCATTTAATTAATATTTATTTTTTAAAAAAAGTTAAGTGATATTCACCCTTATCGTATTTTTAAATAGTAAATATACAATCCTACAACTTGTTATTTGAGTAATTCTTAGTCTTCTTATTTTTTATAGAAGAATTATTTTTATTAAACATCATTCATTTATTAAAGAATTATGACAATCAATAATATTAATTTAAAATTTTGATCTAATTTATATAAGATCTGTTAAGCGAATTTCAAAAGTTAGATGTTAGATATGTTAAGAAAATACAGCCAGACGCCTAAAACGTAGACCTAATAAAACTAACCCAGAATAAGTGCTAAGGTGAGTATTGGATGGAGTGAAAGATTATTTATTATTATTGCGTTAAAGATTTAATTAAAAAGTATGGTTTCACACGTGATATTAAAATAGAATATAAAACAACTAATTAATAGAATAAAGATTTAAAAACACTAGTGTTGGATGGAGTGGAAGATTATTTATTATTATTGCGTTAAAGACTTAATTAAAAAGTATGGTTTTCACACGTGATATTAAAATAGAATATAAAATAACTAATTAATAGAATAAAGATTTAAAAACACTAGTGATTGGATCGGATTCGATTTCAATAATCAATACGAGTTTAAATTTTAATAACCTTTTTAATCGCATTGGCTTTAATGTTAAGTTGACCTTGTCGATTGGATCGATATGGTACGATAGTCGATAGATATTAAAATATTATATTAAAATTATTATTTTTTGGTCATTGTAATTTTGATACTATGATATTTGAAATAAAATTTGGTATTTATTTAAAAAAAATATATTCAACATGATATTTAAAATTTATAGAAATAATATTGAAACATCCTGTCAAAATATATAGTTATATACACAATTCATATATATTATTATGTACTAACATCTATGTAAAATAGTGTACTTATTAGTACAACATAAATTATTTAGACACTAAAATTATGATTAGTACTCTATATATCGAAATTGAAATGTTTTTTGTGTGTAATTAATTAATAAAGAGAATTATTTGTACTTTCTCTTGAATATTTTTTTATATGTATAAGGTGTTAGTATATTATAATTGAGACATTTAAAAAACATATCATAATTATTTATTCCATGAGTATATGTAAAGTAAAATCAAATAAACTATGATTATTGATGTACCGCATTATAAAGAATATTAAATCTGTTTAAATTGTTGAACAAAACCGAAGTAATTTAATATATATTAATGACATAATATTTTAAAAAATAAAATTATCGAATCAAAATTATTTATATCGTATCATATCCACCCCTACGTGGATCATGGATGCACATGATTCATGCTTTATAATTATATAATTAATATCACTTGAACAAGACCTGCTGACAGGCTTTTATAAAAACAAATTTCTGAGCGGTGCTCATGTGATATTTAAATGTAAGTATGTAACTAATAATACAAAAATATAATACTAAATAAATTGTTAAATTTGATCAAATTTGATTGCAGCTAGTAAGTAATATTTTAATTTTGATAGTGCATATTAAGATACTTTAATTTAGAATTAATTGTCGATTAAATATTTTAATTTATTGTGGACCCTCGATGTTGAAGTGACACATATATAATTATTATTGAAGGTATCGAGATAATTATTTTATAAGTTGAAGTGATTTAGCTGATTTGTACAGTAACTAACGTTGAAGTGATAAGTATGAACCTAAACTTTGAGAGTGTGTATTTAGATAACTTGGTCTCAATTGACAACTAAACATTTCAACTTGTCTTCGATTATTGTATCTTATGGACATTCAACGTTGAAGTAACACATAATTATTATTGGAGATATCAAGATGGCCATTTTATAAGTTAGCATGATTCAACTAACACGCACGGTAAAATTTTTAGAGAGATATCTTTGGAGCCTATTATCTTAATTTTTACATCTTAGAAGTGGAATCTTTATTAATTTTGGAGGATTGAAATTTTGTAATAACCTTTATGTTATTTAAAAAAAGATAGCTTTAAATTTTAGATCTGTCTCATCTCGTATCGACTTAAAATTAATATTGTTTCGATTTATAGCCTTGTATATTCCCTTGATAACTTTATAGTTTGAAACCCTTCTAATTTTGAATCGTGTCACACTGATATATATTACTCAATTATCATAGTAACTTGAACTCAAGTATCATTATTATATTAAGCATCATTCGTTTATTAAAGAATTATGATCATCAATAATATTAGTTTAAAAAATTGATCTAATTTATATAAGATCTGTTAAGCGAATTTCGAAAGTTAGACATTAGATATGTTAAAAAAGTATGGTTTCACACGTGATATTAAAAGAGAATATAAAACAACTAATTAATAAAATAAAGATTTAAAATAATGTATGTCGACACTAGTGATCCGATAGGATTCGATTTCAATAATCGAAACGGATTGGCTTTAATGTTAAGTTGATCTTGTCGATTTCAATTATACTAATTTTTTTTTTGGCTATTTTAATTTTGAAATAATATTTGGTATTTACTTAAAAAAATTATATTCGATATGATATTTAAAATTTATAGAAATAATATTGAAATATCCGGTCAAAATATATAGTTATATACACAATTCATATATATCTATATATATATATATATATTATTACGTACTAACATCTATGTAAAATAGTGTACTTATTAGTACAACATAAATTATTTAGACACTGAAATTATGATTAGTACTCTATATATCGAAATCGAAATGCTCTTTTTTGTGTGTAATTGATTAATAAAGAGAATTATTTGTACTTTCTTTTGAATATTTTTATTTGTGCAAGGTGTTAGTATATTATAATTAAGATATTTATTTTTTTAAAAATCATAATTATTTATTCTATGAGTATATGTAAAGTAAAATCGAACAACCTATCATTATTGATGTACCGCATTATAGGAATATTAAATTTGTTTAAATTGTTGAACAATACTGAAGTAATTTAATATATATTAATGACATAATATTTTTTTTAAATAAAATTAACGAATCAAAATGATTTATATCGTATCATATCCACGTGATAGGATCATGGATGAACATGATTCATGCTTTATAATTATATAATTAATATCACTTGAACAAGACCAGGCTTTTATAAAAACAAATTCCTGAGCAGTGCCCATGTGATATTAAATGTAAGTATGTAACTGATTTGGAATAACAACAGCCAAAACGACTTCCTTTCTTTAGAGTGATCCCCGTCAAGCGAAACCCCATTTCTGAGGTTGGATCCTGCTTGCCAGCTTCAGAATTCCCATATTTAATAATGCCCGAACTCTTTCTTCTGTATCGAGGATCATCGAAATAAGCAAGAATACTATTTCGACGGAAAATACCATTTACGGGGATTTCAATCGAGATACCTGAACAGGGCATTAGTTCATTCTCGAGTTCTTGAATCGAGTGTAGTGGAATGATGAATTTATTTCTTCGCCTTTTTGACAATAAATCAGAATTCCCGTGAAGAATAGGCGAATATACGAGATTATACTGACCAGTACATATGATTCGATTAAGGTCTGAATGTGATGCCAAAAGTTCCTCGAGGAGGTTATCTGAAGAAGGTTCTTCTCATTATCACTGACCGCGATCTTACCTTCTCTCTTCTCTATGAGTATGCTTACAAAAGCACTGCCAATCCCTTTGAACAAGATTCCTGCAAGCTTGGATCAGTTGTGCTTGAGGGTGATTAGAGGAAATCAAATGAATCACAGCATGCAAACAATATTCTAAATCTGTTTCAAGAATGACCTGCTTGTAACCCAAATCCCATGCCAAGTTAGAGGGCATATGAATATGAAATAGCATATGATGAGATTGGTCAATCTTTCTCATTGCTTGACTAAAGAATGCATTTTTTGGCTCTAGCACTCCCGTCATGAGACGTAGAAGCAAAAAAAAGAAAAAAGGGTCAACAACACCAACTAATAATATAAAAATATAATACTAAATAAATTGTTAAATTTGATCAAATTTGATTGCAGCTAGTAAGTAATATTTTAATTTTGATAGTGCATATTAAGATACTTTAATTTAGAATTAATTGTCAATTAAATATTTTAATTTCGTGGACACTCGATGATGAAGTGACACATAATTATCATTGAAGGTATCGAGATACTTATTTTATAAGTTGAAGTGATTTAATTTATATGTATAGTAACTAACGTTGAAGTGATAAGTATGCACTTAAATTTTGAGAGTGTGATTAACTTGGTCTCAACTGACAACTAAACCTTTCAACTTGTCTTCGATTATTGTAGCCTATGGACACTCAACGTTGTAGTAACACATAATTATTATTGGAGATACCAAGATGGTCATTTTATAAGTTAGCGATTCAACTAACACGCACAGTAAAAATAAGTTGAAGATATCTAGAAGTATGTAATCAAATCAAGATATTAGTTGTCAATAACCATAGAATTTCCTTATCATATCATCAAAGTTAAGATATTAGTTATCAATAACCATAATCAAATTAATATATTAGTTGCCATAATTAGCTGTTTAAATATCATAATTCATAAAAAGTAGTGTTTAGCTAAAGTATATCCTAAGTAATACCTATTCAAGTTTTGATGCGAGTCTAATAAAGAAAACCAAAAAATATCAATTCATTTGGGTTTTTCTTCTTTAGTAGATATGAAATAAAAGATTCGATCTCATTGGAAAGACAAAACAATAATATCATGAAAATAATTTTATTGTATGATATTAGTATCACATGTATCCATGACTATATTTATTAATTATATATGTGAGTCTATATAAGAGCACAAAATGTACCATTTGATTCACCATCTTCACCCCACAACCATATAAGGGTATCTCTCTCCCTCTCCCTTAATTTCTTTCTAGGTTATTTTTTTTATAATAAAAGATATATTCGTGTCGTGTGCATGTCGATTAGTTTTATAAAGTATTTTTCATATATTTTATGAATACTGTTCACCGAAACTTAAGCAGAGGAGAAATTAATCGCACTTAGTGTCTTCTCTCTCTAAGTCATATTTAGCTAGTTGTACAAGGAAATCGCTAATTTATTTCCTTTAGACGTTCATCAGAAAATAACGATTTTCTTATAACACACATACATATAATCTTTAATTTAAATATGTTGGCAACGTAGAGAATGTGACATTATCAATGTAATTTAATTTGTTATAGCAAATTAAGTACTTACCATTAATTTTATACTATCAGTAATTATCTTTTAAATAATCTGATTCTATTAATAATATTGCACCATAAAAAATACATAGATTTTTATATATTTACATAACTTGTTTATTTTTCTCATGCAGAAAATCTCTTCAAATAGGGGCAAAATGTTGAACCAAAATAGTCATTTTATTTTCACAATTTTGGCAATATTTTTGGTTTTGCCCCTAAGTTTATTATCCAAAAATGTGAATGCCCAAATTCCATTGAGAAGACATTTATTAAGTCATGAATCAGAACATTATGCAGTAATATTTGATGCTGGAAGTACTGGAAGTAGAGTTCATGTTTTTCGTTTTGATGAAAAATTAGGACTTCTTCCTATTGGCAACGATATTAAGTTTTTCACGGAGGTATGTATATATTTTTGACTAGTCTTTTCTTTTTTTTCGCGATAAACTGTGAATATTATCATTGAACTAACAAAATATGACTAGACACATACTATTATGGATTTTTAAGTTATATATCGTACCTGCAAATAGTTCTGATATCTATCTATACATTCCACTACAGTAGATAGAAATCAATTTTCTCGTTGTTTTTAATCTTAGGCACATTTTTGTTCTAGATAATCTCCTTGAAAAGACTATCATGATTTCCGAACGAATGTAATATATAACTTGTTGTATTAAATTTTTTTTTACACGTAGTTAGTTTGACTTATTATGTAGATTTAATTACCAATGGTTTTATCTTTTAGGTACGTAACTTATAAAGTAAAATTTGTTTAACACTAGTACTCTCTTGACTTGATATATACAGCGATTAAGAAGGATTAAATAATAGAGCTAATTTTATCAAATTACCCTTATTAAATATATAAGTCATCTAAATATTAATAAATGAACAGTACTTAATAGCAAAAGTAAAATAGACTCAAAATGACAAATTATTCATTGATTTAATTATAAACTGGACAAGTATTATTGAACACCCCGAAATAGTATATAGTGGACGAGTAAAAATGGACAGAGAGAGTAGTATTAGTATTATCTTTTCTAGAATTCAGAATTAATGAACTCGAAATTTCAAATATGTCTTTTATAATATTAGATCTTATGATTTGAATTTAATTAATTTTATCTTGATTTTGCAGACAAATCCGGGATTAAGTTCATATGCAAAAGATCCAAAGGCTGCAGCCAATTCACTAGAGCCACTTTTAGATGAAGCTGAAGGAGTTGTTCCTCAAGAATTACAATATGAAACCCCCTTAGAGCTTGGGGTTAGTATTAATTAATTAATTAATTGATGATTAATATTAATAATTACACATATGTTAAAATGAGTTATTAATTTTTATTTTCTTATGTGAATTATTTAAATGATATAGGCAACAGCAGGTTTGAGGATGTTAAAAGGGGATGCAGCCGAAAAAATTCTACAAGCAGTATATATATTATTGACTTTAAAAAATTATTTTTATTTTAGTTAGAAATGATTAATCCTCTTTTTATTACTTTATTAACTAAAGCTTTTTTTGTCATTTTTTTTTTAATTTTGAAAGGTGAGAGATTTAGTGAAGAACCAAAGCACTTTCCATAGCAAAGATCAATGGGTCACTATTCTTGATGGTACTCAAGAAGGCTCTTATATGTGGGTAAGTTACAACAAATTAAATAATTTATCAATGTTTTTTCAGTTGAGCTCATTACTCTGTGTAATTTTTATTTTTTGTGTAATTTACGAGTTATTCCATATAACAAAATTTATCTCATACGCACCTAAAGAATAAGGACAATTGATTTCATGAGGGTTCCAAAAGAAATAACATTTGAGTGGCAAATCTTTTATTTAAGAGAAAAAACTCAAATATACCATCGAACTTTGAGAAAGAGCTTATCCATGTAATTATTTGTTTACTGAAATGACATAATTATTGAGCCAAACTTTTAACATATGGCATAGATAAACCTTTTTATCAAAGTTTGATTGCATATTTGAGCCATTTTTTTTTTTAAAAATGATTTAATTAATGACGAGGTTGAATCAAAACTGACCACATGTAAAAAATAATTTTGTGAAATTTGAATTGTTTTCAGTTAACAAATAATGTCATGGATGCGTCTATTCTCAAACAAAAATAGCATAGATGAACCAAACTTTAACCGGACAACATAAATGAGTCTTTTCTCAAATTGAAGATCAATGACATATTTAACTATTTTTCCTTTATTTAATCATATGAGCTATAGCAAGTTGATTTTTTTTAATTTTTTGGTATATTTTCTTATTAATAGGTTGCAATGAATTATTTATTGGGAAATTTGGGCAAAGATTATAAAAGTACCTCAGCAACAATTGATATTGGTGGTGGTTCAATCCAAATGGCATATGCTATATCAAATGAACAATTTGCAAATGCTCCTAAAAATGTGGATGGAGAACCTTATGTTCTACAAAAGCATCTTATGTCAAAAGATTATAACCTCTATGTACATAGGTTTGTTTTCTCCTCTTATATTTTTTTCATCCGATATTTGATATTCGTTATAGTAATAATTATGAATTTGTCAATCAAGTAATTTTGACCTAAACTCTGTATTTGCGCAACATATAAAAATAATCTATTCAGATTTTAATAACTCGATAAGTAAAAAAGAATTGTGATCTAGAATCAATAAACTAAAAATACTAACTCTACTTTAATTTGATTGTATTTAATTTACCAAATGTATGAATATTGTTTCAAATAAGGTTTTAGTGTATTTAATAATTATAACATATTGATTATATTTTAATGTATATATATAGTTATTTGAACTATGGACAACTAGCCGGTCGAGCTGAGATTTTCAAGGCTTCAAGAAATGAAAGTAATCCTTGTGCTTTGGAAGGATATGAAGGTATATATTATAAATCAAAAGTCATAAGTTGTAACCAATTTCGATTCGATATAAAATGATAATTATATATACAACATGATTTTGAAGGTTACTATTCATATGGAGGAGTGGATTACAAAGTAAAAGCACCAAAAAAAGGTAGTAGCTTGAAGAAATGTAGGAACTTAACTAGACAAGCACTTAGAATCAAAGCTCAATGCAACAACAAGAATTGCACATTCAATGGAGTGTGGAATGGTGGTGGTGGTGATGGACAAAAGACTATTTATGCTTCATCATTTTTTTATTATATTGGTGCTCAGGTAATAATTATTTTTTCTATATATATACAACAAAAATTTAATGCATGAATTAGCATGATTAAAGACAGAAAATTGCCCCTTAAAACCTTTTCCATGTCTTTTCCACCATATATGGACATGGAGAGAGTATTTTTGTAAGCAATTTTGTTTTCTGAAATTATGCGATGCATGTTATTTTTAATACATCAAATCAAACACGGCATAATAAATATATCTCAACATAACTAATACAAGCATTACAAATACTTGCATTACTAATACACTTTACTGAACACTATTCTTATACACCCTATCAAACAACACTGTAGTAATTAATAAATTATATGTTCATTATCATTAATTTTTGTCTACAATTTAATTATAAGCTAATTAATTAAGTTTTGGTGTTCCATTTTGCAATGTAGGTTGGCATTGTTGATACCAAATTTCCATCTGCCCTAGCAAAGCCAATTCAATACTTAAATGCAGCTAAAGTTGCTTGCCAAACAAAAGCAACAGATGTAAAATCTGTATTTCCACAAACTCAAGATAAAAATATCCCATACTTATGCATGGACTTGGTATATCAATACACTTTGCTTGTTGATGGTTTTGGTAAGTCTTTTCGGACATCGTCTAACTTATACAAAATTTTAGATTGTGTTCTAATGTTTTCTCATAAGATTTTCAGTTTACTGAACAATAATATTCTTTATTCATGTTTCTTTGGACAGGACTAAATCCATACAAAGATATTACTTTGATGAATAAGGTGCAATACAAAAATTACCAAATTAAAGCAGCATGGCCATTGGGATGTGCTATTGACTTAGTTTCTTCAACTTCAAACAAGATTAGAGTTTCATCATCTTAATGTTATTGTTGTGTCAATTAATGTAACAATAATGTCAAGCCCTTTGCTTTGTGTTTCTTTTTTTAAATCTTGTACTTGTATTGGTGGGAAACTTGAGGGTTTTGAGCTTATATTTAATATCTTTTCCAACCTCCAAAATTGTGTAGTCTGACTAATCTGAATTCACGTCACTTAAGGTCCATTTAAGAGGGAATTCGAAATACTTTCTACTAGGACTTTTTAATATTAGAGCTTGAACTAAAAATATCTAATTAAGCATGAAAGTCATATGGGTCCCACCCTTAATTATTGAAATATATTTTTTTCTCAAACTATTTAAAGATTAAAAAGAAAGTACATAATAAAGCTTTCCAGATTATTTAATTCTTTAAATTTTTCAAAGTGGTAGGTGGAATGGATGATAATTATTGCATTGCAAATTAAATAAAAGTTATGCCTTTCTCATGTGATACTAAAATATAACTAAGTAAACTCAATTTTGCTTTGAGTTTTGAATAACCTTTTAATTGGTAATAAAATGTTTATTTAACAATATGTATATATGTTCAACTAATTTTTGGAAATCTAATAAAGAAAACAACACAAAAATCATATCATTAGCAATATTTAATATGAAAGGCAGTAGTCACTAATGCAATAATTGAAGACAGTGTGTGTTTCTTTAATAGATAGAAAATGAAAGCTTTGATCTTATAATTGAAAAATGACAAATCAATTTTATTAATAAAAATAATATAACAATCTTCATAATTGGTAGTACATCAAATCATTATTGTAATGACCCGAAAGGTCATTTTGGTAATTTTTCATGGAAATGACTATTTTGCCCTTTCGGTAGTTGCCCCGAGTCCCATGTTTTGTGGTTGTAAAGTTAGTTTGAGGAAAAGTTGGTAAAAAGTTGAGTTTTTGAGAAGTTGAGTTTTTATGAGTTAAAGTTGGTTAAAAAGTGCTTTTTCGAGTTATTTGGAGTTTCGGGACTCGGATCGGATTTCCGTCAATTCCAGCAGTTTTAGAATGTCGAAACGGGTCTGTGTGAAGTTACGGAGTTGAATTTGGAATTGAAACGAAGAATTGAGGTCCTAAGTTGTTAAAGTTGTGAAATTTTGATAAAGAGTTGACTTTGGTCAACATATGAGGTTCCGAGGCTCAGATTGAAATTCCGAGAGTACCGTTGGTTTCGGGAGGCGATTCTAAGTCTAGAATGAGTCTTGGTTGAATTTTTAGACGTTCCGTTTGAGTTTCGATTTTTTTTGGCGTTAAACTAGTTTCTTGGCATCTTATTGAATTTCGGGTCAAGGAGTCCTCGAATTCAAATTCTGACGGTTCCATTGAGTCCGGAACGTCGAATTTTGTGGGGGTACATATTTAGTTTGTGAGCACGAGATTTCGAACGAATCCCGAGGGTCCAACGGGGACTTAAACTTTGGTGTTATTGTTGTTTCAGCTGTTGTGTTTTTTTAGCTGCCACAACAGTTTTTTTGTTTTTTTTAAAGTCAAAATGAGTAGCTAAATTCCCACAACTTGAAAATACCCATTTCTCCATTTTTAGACTTTGAGAGCTCGAAAATAGGCGATTTCAAGTGGTTTTTCGCAAGGAATTCATTGGGTAAGTTATTTCCAACTTATATATTTGATTTCCATCGATTATTTATGGATTTTAACATCAAAATTTGAGATCTCAACTGTAAAATTTGGGGTTTTTTGCCTAATCCGAATTTAATAGAAAATTTGAGTTTGTGAACTCATTTCAACTCCTTTTTCGAAACGGTTTTCACTATTGGATTCTAAATTTCTTGGGGAACATTTTTCACTAAAAATTTCCAGATTTCGAGAATATTTTCCGGAACGAGATTTTTTGACCATTTTACCCTTTTTCTCCAAATTTCACGATATTGATGTTGTTAGATTCATATTGATTGTGAGATTCCATTTATGAATAGATTGTGGTGATTTGGAGCGTGCTCGGAAGGGTAAAACTCATATTTGAGTTACTAGTTGAAGTGTTTTGAGGCAAGTGACTTCTAAACTTTGTTAAACTCTTAGACTACACATGACTACTTTCCTAATTGTGTTGGGGAGTAATGGGGATTGAGGATGGGTTTTATTTGTTGATTGAAATTGTTGTAATTGAAAGATGGGGAATAAAACGAGCTAAATGTGTTATATGTGACTTGAATTTGTTGAATAAGTCATGTGATAACTGATATTGAGGGGATAGAAGGGCATGAGTAGGCTATGATTGATACAGACATTGATGTTGAGACAGATGATGTGTGATACTATGATGTGGTCGTGATATGGTTGTGATTGAGACAGACGATGTGTAATACTATGATGTGGTCGTGATATGGTTGTGATTGAGACAGACGATGTGTAATACTATGATGTGGTCGTGATATGGTTGTGATTGAGACAAATGATGTGTAATACTATGATGTGATCGTGATATGATTGTGATTGATGACATATGCATATTCATTATTCATCCCATGTGTGAACTATCTGTTGCATGAGTTCTGAGACACTGATATGGGGATGGATGGATATGAGACACAGTTGAGACTAGCTCCGGCTAGAGATATATGAGATGGACTAGCTCCGGCTAGCGATTTGGATGCCGATGGGATCTGGTTCCGGCGGTGATATATGGTCCATGTGTGGCCCTCATAGGTTCTGATTTGAGTATTCAGCGCGGTCTGATTACGTCAACAGATGTGTATCTTAGGACAGACATGCATCACGACTACATGACATCATTATTGCATTTGCATCGCATTTGACTTCATCTTTGTCTGTGGTGTGTGGATTTTTCCTATTTGCCCCTCTTCATGTGATATATGATCTATTTTCTCTTACATGAGGATATGAGGTTGATGTTGAGACACTGTTGGATATATCTGTTGATTATGAATTCTGTAGTATAAGTTGTTGGTTCGCTGTTAGAATGAAGTTTCGGTGGTTCGGTTGGGATTGAAAGGAGTTGTTTGTAGCTGCTAGTTTAGCTTAGTTTAGTGTTACTTGCGAGTACCTGTTGCTTTTGGTACTCACATTTGCTTCTACACAGTTGTGTAGGTTGACAGCTCTATCAGATCTGGCTTATTACTCATCTTCAGATTAGAGCTTCCAGACTTACTTGAGAGGTAGCGGTTCATTCCAGGCGTGCCCTCAAGTTTTCTATATTTACTGTTCTGTTCTATTCTAGAACTTTACTATGAGACTTGTATATTTTATTCAGATTCTGTATTAGAGGTTTGTACATGTGACAACCAATTTTGGGGTTATGTTGAGTTTATTTAAAGACTTTCGCTTATCTTTCTATCTTATTCTTGTTTTATAAATTCTGTATCGTCGGGTTTTTGGGTGTTAGGCTGACGTGTCCGGTGGGGTTTGGGCACGTGCCATCACATCTGGTTTTGGGGTGTGACAAAATGGTATTAGAGCCCAGGTTCGAAGGTCTCACATGTACAAACCAAGTCTTAGTTGAGTCTTGAGGATCGGTACGGAGACGTCTGTACTTATCTTCGAGAGGCTATAAAGACTGTTAGGAAAAACTTCTTTTTTTTCATTCCATTCTTATCGTGTGAGGTTGTTATCGTGGGTGCTAAGTATCGCGTGTTGTTTTTGGCAGATGCCGAGGACTAGAGCTACTGGAGTTTGGGAGGAGGCAGCCCCCGAGGTCAGAGTTGAGGCCCCAGCTAGGGGTAGAGGTCGGGCTAGAGGCTGAGGAGGTGGTCGAGGCCGTGCCAGAGGAGCGGCACCTGCCCGAGGCCGAGGTAGAGAGCCTTCACCTGAGCCACAGATTGGAATAGTTGAAGAGCAGGCTCCTGCGGGCCATGCACCCCCAGTTCATGATGACAGACTCGACAGGATATTTGGGTTATTGGAGCGTCTTGCTCAGGGTGCAGCAGGTATACCGACGGGGTTACAGGCTGGGGTAGGGGCACAGGCACCTGGTTATCAGCATCAGATTCAAGTGGTTCCAGAGCCGGTGGTTCAGCCACCATAGGTTCCAGCACCGGTTGTAGGTATATCGGCGACCCTTGAGGTGGCCTTGGCAGATGATGACCAGGTCTGCTATGAGCGGTTTCAGAAAATGAAACCACATCAGTTTCATAGTGCTAAGACTGATGATGCTCACGAGTTTTTGACCTTGAGTCGAGAGATGGTGGCGGCGGTACGCATGTTAGATGAGAAGGGCATCCGATTTGTGTCCCTTCAATTACGCGGTGTCGCTAGGGAGTGGCTGAGGACCTTCATGAGTTCGAGACCAGCGGGATCTCCTCCCATGGAGTGGAGTGAGTTTGCTAGTGCCTTCGGGGGTCGTTTCATCCGTTGGAGTGTACAGGAGGAGAGCCGTATGAGGCTTGAGAGTTTGGTGCAGGGTAGCATGTCAGTCGCAGATTACGAGGCTCGATTCTGTCAGTTGTCGAGACATGCCTCTGCTTTGATTTCAGGTGAGCCTGAGCGGATTCGCAGATTTGTCAGGGGTTTGACTCCCACTATCCGTAGTTATGTGTTTAGATCATCTCGAGAGGGTGCTTCCTTCCAGACTATAGTGAGTGCAGCCAGAAAGGCTGAGTTGCTTGAGCGGGATGATTTTGGTGGGCCCAAGAGGGTCCGTACAGGTGGTCAGTATTCGGGTACCTCGTCAGGAGGTAGGGGCCCACACAGGGGAGGCGGGTCCTTTCTGCGTTAGAGGCCAGTACATGCTTCATTACTTGCTATCGAGGGTGGGCCAGTAGCTCGGGGTCCTCCATGTTCGGGTCGAGGTGGTTATAGCATTACTTCGGGTTCTTCACAGTCAGGATCCACACCGAGGTCTTGTTATGGTTGCGGTGATCCAGGCCACTTGATTCGTCAGTGTCTACATCAGACTCAGTCTGGACCACACCGTACTATCTCTGCGGTCCCAGAGAGAGATTCAGCACCTCCGGCTAGAGGTCGGGGTCGGGGACCGGCATCTGGTAGAGGCGGACGAGCTTCAGGTAGAGGTGCTAGTGGCGCCTCAGGTTCACAGAGTGGGGGCAGAGGTGCCCATGTTATGCTTTTTCCTGGGAGGCCCGAGACTGAGGCTTCTGATGCAGTTATCACAGGTATCGTCTCAGTTTGTCATCGGCCTGCTTCCGTGTTATTTGATCCTGGTTCTACATTCTCATATGTGTCTACATATTTTGCTTCCGGCCTTGAGTTGACTTGTGATCGTATGTCTGTGCCTATTAGAGTTTCTACACCCGTAGGTAAACCCTTAGTGGTGAATCGAGTATATCGATCTTGTCTTGTTGTCTTATCGGGGTATGAGACTTGGGTGGATATGATTCTTCTTGATATGTTAGACTTTGATGTCATATTGGGTATGGACTGGCTTTTCCCCTATCATGCGCTTCTTGATTGTTATGCTAAGACTGTCACCTTAGCTATTCCGGGTATTCCTAGAGTGGAGTGGAGAGGGACTAGTGGTTCGTATCCCAGCAGGGTTATATCTCATATTCGGGCTTAGAGGATGATTGATCGGGGTTGTTTATCTTATTTGACCTTTATTCGGGATGTTGGAGCTGAGTCATCGGCCATGGAGTCTATTTCGGTGGTTCAGGAGTTCCCTGATGTGTTTCCCGAGGATCTACCTGGTGTTTCTCCTGTTTGTGATATTGACTTCTCTATTGACTTAGAGCCGGGCACCAAGCCTATATCTATTCCACCTTATCGTATGGCTCCAGCTGAGTTGAAAGAGCTGAAGGATCAGATTCAGGACTTATTGAGTAAATGATTCATACGCCTTAGTGTGTCGCCTTGGGGTGCACCGGTCTTATTTGTGAAGAAGAAAGATGGGTCGATGAGGATGTGTATTGACTATAGACAGTTGAACAAGGTAACAGTGAAGAACAAGTATCCCCTTCCCCGTATTGATGACTTGTTTGATCAGCTTCAGGGGGCAGCCTTGTTCTCTAAGATCGACTTGAGATCTGGGTATCATCAGTTGAGGATTAAGCCTTCAGATGTGGCGAAGACAGCTTTTCGCACACGATATGGTCATTATGAGTTTTTGGTGATGTCATTTGGGCTTACCAATGCCCCTGCGACGTTCATGGAGTTGATGAATTGAGTGTTTCGCCCATACTTGGATTCCTTCGTGATTGTGTTTATTGATGACATCTTGGTATATTCTAAGACCGAGGTGGATCATGTTTGTCATTTGAGGGCCGTGCTACAGAAGTTGAGAGATGAGAAGTTGTATGCTAAATTGTCTAAGTGTGAGTTTTGGCTTGAGTCAGTGGCTTTCCTAGGGCACGTGGTGTCTAAGGATGGAGTTAGGGTTGATCCGGCCAAGATTGAGGCGGTTCAGGGTTGGACTAGACCTACATCACCTACAGAGATTCGGAGTTTTGTTGGCTTGGCGGGTTACTATCGGCGTTTTGTTCAGGGATTCTCTACTATAGCTGCGTCGTTGACCAGATTGACTCAGCAGACGGTTCCTTTTCATTGGTCACCCGAGTGTGAGGCGAGCTTCCAAAGGCTCAAATCCCTATTGACTTCAGCACCTGTCTTGACTTTGCCAGAGGAGGGTGTTGGATTTACTGTTTATTGTGACGCTTCGGGTGTTGGAGTTGGAGGTGTTTTGATGCAGAAGGGTAAGGTTGTAGCCTATGCCTCTAGACATCTGAAGGCACACGATAGGAATTACCCAACTCATGATTTGGAGTTGGCGGCTGTGGTATTTGTGCTTAAGTTGTGGAGACATTACCTATATGGTGTTCATTGCGAGGTATTTACTGATCATAGGAGCCTACAGTACATATTCACTCAGCGGGATCTGAACTTGAGACAACGTAGGTGGCTTGAGTTGCTCAAGGACTACGACTTGATCATTTTGTATCACCCCGGGAAGACCAATATGGTGGCCGATGCCTTGAGTAGGAAGACTTTTAGTATGGGGAGTCTTGCCGCGATCAGTGTTGAGAGGCGGCATTTGGTTCGGGATGTTCAGAGGTTATTTGACAGCATGGTGAGATTTCGGGTTTCTGAGGAGAGTGGAGGTGTGTTTGCCTTCATTGAGGCCCGTTCATCTTTGATGAAGCAGATTAGAGAGCATCAGTATGAGGATAGGAAGTTATGTCTCATCTGGGACAAGGTGATGAGTGGTGAAGCCAAGAAGGCTAAGATTGACTCCGAGGGTGTATTGAGGATTGAGGGCCGGATATGTGTGCCCAAGGTTGGTGATTTGATCAGATTGATTCTTGAGGAGGCTCATTATTCTAGGTATTCTATTCATCCTGAAGCGGCGAAGATGTATCATGATCTTAGTCAGCACTATTGGTGGTGTGGGATGAAGAGGGATATTGCAGAGTTTGTGGCTAGGTGCTTGACATGTCAGCAGGTCAAATGTGAGCACCAGAAGCCTGGTGGTGTGACTTAGAGGATGCCCATTCCTACTTGGAAGTGGGAGAGGATTGCTATGGACTTCGTAGTTGGATTGCCTACCACCGTGGGTGGTTATGATTCTATATGGGTGGTCGTCGACAGACTGACCAAGTCTGCTCATTTCATCCCGGTCCGAGTGAGGTATACAACGGAGAAGTTGGCTCAGATTTATATTAGTCAGATTGTGCGGTTACACGGAGTGCCGGTGTCCATTGTGTCTGACAGGGGTTCAGTATTCACTTCTCATTTCTGGAGAGCATTATAGCATGATTTGGGCACTAGACTCGACATGAGCACAACTTTTCACCCTCAGACTGACGGTCAGTCTGAAAGGACTATTCAGGTGTTGGAGGACATGCTTCGGGCTTGCGTGATCGACTTTGGTACTAGATGGGATCAACACTTGCCATTGGCAGAGTTTGCCTACAACAACAGTTATCATTCTAGCATTGGGATGGCACCTTTTGAGGCACTGTATGGTAGGCGGTGTAGATCACCTATTGGATGGTTTGATTCAGCGGAGGTGGACTCCCTTGGTACTGATATTCTTAGAGAGGATATGGAGCGTGTTCGTGTGATTCAGAGTAGGCTCTTCACTGCCCAGAGTAGGCAGAAGAGTTATGCTGACAAGAGGGTTCGACCCTTAGAGTTCATGGTGGGTGATCGAGTTTGGCTTCGGGTATCGCCCATGAAGGGTGTGATGAGATTTGGGAAGAAGGGCAAGCTCAGCCCTAGGTTCATTGGCCAATATGAGGATTTGGAGAGGATGGGAGAGGTGGCTTACAAGTTAGCCTTGCCACTTAGTTTGACAGCCGTGCATCCAGTTTTCCATGTTTCTATGCTCCGAAAATATGTTCCGGATGAGTCTCACGTGATTTCGGTTGAGTCGATGGAGTTGAGTCCAGATTTGACATTTGAGGAGGAGCCTATAGCTATTTTGGACAGACAGGTTTGCAAGCTCCGGACCAAGGACATCGTTTCAGTGAAGGTTCAGTGGAGGCATCGATCAGATAGGGAGGCGACTTGGGAGTCCGAGGATGATATGCGGGTCCGATATCCCCAGCTTTTCGAGGCTTCAGGTACTTTCTTTTACTTTATGTTCGAGGACGAACATGATTTTTAGTGGTGAATGATGTAATGACCCGAAAGGTCATTTTGGTAATTTTTCGTGGAAATGACTATTTTGCCCTTTCGGTAGTTGCCCCGAGTCCCATGTTTTGTGGTTGTAAAGTTAGTTTGAGGAAAAGTTGGTAAAAAGTTGAGTTTTTGAGAAGTTGAGTTTTTATGAGTTAAAGTTGGTTAAAAAGTGCTTTTTCGAGTTATTTGGAGTTTCGGGACTCGGATCAAATTTCCGTCAATTCCGGCAGTTTTAGAATGTCGAAACGGGTCTGTGTGAAGTTACGGAGTTGAATTTGGAGTTGAAACGAAGAATTGAGGTCCTAAGTTGCTAAAGTTGTGAAATTTTGATAAAGAGTTGACTTTGGTCAACATATGAGGTTCCGAGGCTCAGATTGAAATTCCGAGAGTACCGTTGGTTTCGGGAGGCGATTCTAAGTCTAGAATGAGTCTTGGTTGAATTTTTAGACGCTCCGTTTGAGTTTCGAATTTTTTTGGTGTTAAACTAGTTTCTTGGCATCTTATTGAATTTCGGGTCAAGGAGTCCTCGAATTCAAATTCCAACGGTTCCATTGAGTCCGGAACGTCGAATTTTGTGGGGGTACATATTTAGTTTGTGTGCACGAGATTTTGAACGAATCCCGAGGGTTCAACGGGGACTTAAACTTTGGTGTTATTGTTGTTTCAGCTGCTGTGTTTTTTTAGCTGCAACAACAGTTTTTTTTGTTTTTTTTAAAGTCAAAATGAGTAGCTAAATTCCCACAACTTGAAAATACCCATTTCTCCATTTTTAGACTTTGAGAGCTCGAAAATAGGCGATTTCAAGTGGTTTTTCGCAAGGAATTCATTGGGTAAGTTATTTCCAACTTATATCTTTGATTTCCATCGATTATTTATGGATTTTAACATCAAAATTTGAGATTTCAACTGTAAAATTTGGGGTTTTTTGCCTAATCCGAATTTAATAGAAAATTTGAGTTTGTGAACTCATTTCAACTCCTTTTTCGAAACGGTTTTCACTATTGGATTCTAAATTTCTTGGGGAACATTTTTCACTAAAAATTTCCAGATTTCGAGAATATTTTTCGGAATGAGATTTTTTTGACCATTTTACCCTTTTTCTCCAAATTTCACGATATTGGTGTTGTTAGATTTGTATTGATTGTGGGATTCCATTTATGAATAGATTGTGGTGATTTGGAGCGTGCTCGGAAGGGTAAAACTCATATTTGAGTTACTAGTTGAAGTGTTTTGAGGCAAGTGACTTCTAAACTTTGTTAAACTCTTAGACTACACATGACTACTTTCCTAATTGTGTTGGGGAGTAATGGGGATTGAGGATGGGTTTTATTTGTTGATTGAAATTGTTGTAATTGAAAGATGGGGAATAAAACGAGCTAAATGTGTTATATGTGACTTGAATTTGTTGAATAAGTCATGTGATAACTGATATTGAGGGGATAGAAGGGCATGAGTAGGCTATGATTGATACAGA
Organism: Solanum verrucosum; assembly: GCF_900185275.1. Lineage (NCBI taxonomy): Eukaryota > Viridiplantae > Streptophyta > Magnoliopsida > Solanales > Solanaceae > Solanum > Solanum verrucosum. The sequence continues at coordinate 1,569,648 of NW_026020163.1, forward strand.
CATTGATGTTGAGACAGATGATGTGTGTACTATGATGTGGTCGTGATATGGTTGTGATTGAGACAGACGATGTGTAATACTATGATGTGGTCGTGATATGGTTGTGATTGAGACAGACGATGTGTAATACTATGATGTGGTCATGATATGGTTGTGATTGAGACAAATGATGTGTAATACTATGATGTGATCGTGATATGATTGTGATTGATGACATATGCATATTCATTATTCATCCCATGTGTGAACTATCTGTTGCATGAGTTCTGAGACACTGATATGAGGATGGATGGATATGAGACACAGTTGAGACTAGCTCCGGCTAGAGATATATATGAGATGGACTAGCTCCGGCTAGCGATTTGGATGCCGATTGGATCTGGTTCCGGCGGTGATACATGGTCCATGTGTGGCCCCCATGGGTTTTGATTTGAGTATTCAGCGCGGTCTGATTACGTCAACAGATGTGTATCTTAGGACAGACATGCATCACGACTACATGACATCATTATTGCATTTGCATCGCATTTGACTTCATCTTTGTCTGTGGTGTGTGGATTTTTCCTATTTGCCCCTCTTCATGTGATATATGATCTATTTTCTCTTACATGAGGATATGAGGTTGATGTTGAGACACTGTTGGATATATCTGTTGATTATGAATTCTGTAGTATAAGTTGTTGGTTCGCTGTTAGAATGAAGTTTCGGTGGTTCGGTTGGGATTGAAAGGAGTTGTTTGTAGCTGCTAGTTTAGCTTAGTTTAGTGTTACTTGCGAGTACCTGTTGCTTTTGGTACTCACCTTTGCTTCTACACAGTTGTGTAGGTTGACAGCTCTATCAGATCCGGCTTATTACTCATCTTCATATTAGAGCTTCCAGACTTACTTGAGAGGTAGCGGTTCATTCCAGGCGTGTCCTCAAGTTATCTATATTTACTGTTCTGTTCTATTCTAGAACTTTACTATGAGACTTGTATATTTTATTCAGATTCTGTATTAGAGGTTTGTACATGTGACAACCAATTCTGGGGTTATGTTGAGTTTATTTAAAGACTTCCGCTTATCTTTCTATCTTATTCTTGTTTTATAAATTCTATATCGTTGGGTTTTTGGGTGTTAGGTTGACATGTCCGGTGGGGTTTGGGCACGTGCCATCACATCTAGTTTTGGGGTGTGACAATTATATTATATTTAATTGGATAATAGCACTCCCCCGTCTTATATTAGATTGACATCTTACTAAATTAGGATAGAATTAATTAATTATTTTTTCATTTTACCCCTATAATTAGTATGGTCTTTGAAAGTTTAAACAAATTTTGAAAATTCAAAATTTATTTTTTCAACAAATTAATTAATATAAACAATGGGAATAATAGTAAAAATTGATCAATTTATTAATGATTTCTTAATTATCGTGTAAAATAGAAAGTGTCTATCTAATACGGAACAGAGGTAGTAGTAGTATCACATGTTCCATGAGTAACTTTTCTTTGGGTTTTTATAGTTATAATTTACAATATATATATATATATATATATATATATATATATATATATGAAATGAGGCTATATAAGAGCGCACAAGATGAACCATTTGCTTCATCACCTTCACCCCCCACAAGCATATAAAGGCATCCCTCTCCTCCCTCTCTTTCTCTTTTAAGATATTTTTATTATTATTATTATTATTATTATTATTATTATTATTATTATTATTACTATTATTACGATGTTTGGTTCAGTTTATGCACACTTTAACTTATTTTATAAAGTATTTGCTATGTTCCACCAGTTTCCGTAAAAAAAATAGTTCATCGAAACATTTTCCAAACCTTTTTCGTTAGAGCATGAATTTTGATTCAACTAATTTTTGTGAATCTAATAAAGAAAACAACACAAAAATCATATCATTAGCAATATTTAATATGAAAGGCAGTAGTCACTAATGCAATAATTAATTTACGACAATGTGTGTTTCTTTAATAGATAGAAAATGAAAGCTTTGATCTTATAATTGAAAAAGTACAAATCAATTATATTATAAAAATAATATATTAATCTTTATAATTGGTACACCAAATCATTATATTATATTTAATTGGATAATAGTACTCCCCCGTCTCTTATTAGATTGACATCTTACTAAAAATATATGTTTCATATTACTTGATCACTTACTAAATTAGGATATAATTGATTATATTTTCTTATTTTACCTCTATAATTAATATGGTCTTTTGAAGTTTAAACAACTTTTGTAAATTCAAAATTTATTTTTTCAACAAACTAATTAATATGAACAAAGGGCACAATATTAAAAAGGATAATGCTAAATGGCCAGAAAAGTTGGCCAGAAGTTGGCCATAATTTTAAAAAAACTATAATATCTTTTTTATTTTAAAATAAACTGATTTTTTTTCATCTTTTAGTTAAAGTGTATTAAAGTTAAAATGTTCAAAAAGATAAAATAACATAGGTAAAATACCATTCTGGCCAAAAGAATTTTTCCTATTAAAAAATATTAATTTATTAATGATTTCTTAGTTATCGTATAAAATAAAAAATGTTCATCTAATACGGAACAAAGATAGTAGTAGTATCACATGTTCCATGAGTAACGACTTTTCTTTGGGTTTTTATATTTATAATTTACAATATATATGAAATGAGGCTATATAAGAGAGCACAAGATGGACCATTTGCTTCATCACCTTCACTCCCAAAAGCATATAAAGGCATCCCTCTCCTCTCTCTCTTTTCAGATTTTTTATTTTATTATTACAATGTTTGAGTTAGTTTATGCACACTTAAACTTATTTTATAAAGTATTTGCTATGTTCCACCAGTTTCCGTAAAAAAAATTAGTTCGTCAAAACATTTTCCAAACCTTTTTTATTAGAGCATGAATTTTGATTGGACGTTCAAAATTAATGATTTTCTGATAGTATATACATATATATGTATCATGTCTTTAATTTAAATATTGATAACATGGAGAATTTCACATCAATCAATACTTATTAAAAACAACAACCTGGAATTACCTTTTAAGTAATCTAATTCTATTAATATTATTACACCATAAAAAATACATAGATTTTTATATATTTATATAACTTGTTTATTTTTTTTCATGCAGAAAATCTCTTCAAATAGGGGCAAAATGTTGAACCAAAATAGTCATTTTATTTTCATAATTTTGGCAATATTTTTGGTTTTGCCCCTAAGTTTATTATCCAAAAATGTGAATGCCCAAATTCCATTGAGAAGACATTTATTAAGTCATGAATCAGAACATTATGCAGTAATATTTGATGCTGGAAGTACTGGAAGTAGAGTTCATGTTTTTCGATTTGATGAAAAATTAGGACTTCTTCCTATTGGCAACAATATTGAGTATTTTATGGCGGTATGTATGTATTTTTATTTTTTTTACAATACTATATTTTATTGTGGCGTAAAATACGCGTTTGTTAGTTTTGAATGAGTTAGAAATAAATTTTTGAATTTAAATTATATATATCATACGTGTAAATATTTTTTATACTATCAGTACGGTGTAATTTATAACTTGTTGTCTATAGTGATTTATTTATTATTCATTATGAAGTTAGTCCACTTATATATTACTCATCTTTTAGGTAAGATCATGTTATATCGCTTAAAAGTTTTTTACATTGTTTGTGTATATAAGTCAAATCGAGAACTAGTGGTAACTGTTGGACTCGATTAGTGGAAGAGTCGGGATTATTACTTAGATGGTTTAATTTATGAAAAGTAAATATATGAAGGAGTCAAATAATAATTTTAACTTGTATAAATTGTGTAATTTTTAATCGTATGGGGTTCGAATGAAACTCCTAAACCCTATCTAGATCTGTCCTTGGACTTGATCATTGAGAGCTAGAGATCTAATTACCGATTCAATTTAAATATAGTAAAATGTATTTTTTAAAATTCAGACCGCCCCCCCCCCCCCCTTCCCCCCCTCTTTTAAAATCTTATATAATATTTAATTTAATTAATTTTATCTTGATTTTATAGACAGAGCCAGGTTTAAGTTCATATGCAGAAGATCCAAAGGCTGCAGCCAATTCATTAGAGCCACTTTTAGATGGAGCTGAAGGAGTTGTTCCTCAAGAATTGCAATCTGAAACACCTTTAGAACTTGGGGTTAGTATATATATATTTTACATAATCGGATCATTTAAAACGCGAAAAAGGTCATATATTAAATAATTATCATAAAAAGAGATAACAATAAAAAAATCTACGAAAATAATTACCTATATATAATTGTTCATAACAAGTGAAACTAATTATATGAAGAAAGATAGATCAAGCAACTTGTGACAATAAGTAAAATTACATTTATAGTATAAAAAATCTTTACACTGTCAATGATCACAATATAGGTTAAATCCTATTAACATAATATACAATTGTGTTATCATATAATAGAAATATATAATTGGATTCGAGTTCCTTTTTATGTGAGATTTTTGGTAAGAATTCAGATTTAGTCAGGCTTCAATGCAGGTCTGAACGTACACCGGATGAGATTAAAAGAAAGAAGTACTTTATTATAATATAGAAAATAATTATGCAAGTAGCTAATTATTTTAGTATTGTTACTTTATCATTTAGAATTGTTTATGATAAATGAGACTTTTGATCGTACACCGGATGAGATTAAAAGAAAGAAGTACTTTATTATAATATAGAAAATAATTATGCAAGTAGCTAATTATTTTAGTATTGTTACTTTATCATTTAGAATTGTTTATGATAAATGAGACTTTTGATTAATCTTTTAATTATTGTTTTCTTGTGTGAATTATTTAAATGATTACAGGCAACAGCAGGTCTTAGGATGTTAAAAGGGGATGCAGCTGAAAAAATTCTACAAGCAGTATATTATTAACTTGAAGAAAAATTACTTTTATTATTTTAAAAAATAATTAATCCTCCTTTTACTACTTTATTAATTAATTCTTTTTTGTTGTTATTTTTCAATTTTAAAAGGTGAGAAATTTAGTGAAGAATCAAAGCACTTTCCATAGCAAAGATCAATGGGTCACTATTCTTGATGGAACTCAAGAAGGCTCTTATATGTGGGTAAGTCGTTCATCTAACTATTTAAAATTAAAAATAATTAACAGAGTATTATATAACTCATATATTAAAAATGTATAATCTATGTATATTTTTCACAAAAAATAAATAGTGAATCTGATAGGTTATTTGTGTAAAGATAACTTTTTAATGTGAGTCTCTTTGTGTATACCCAAAGGCCATGAGAATATTAAATAATATAATATAATAATTACATGTAACTCTCATAAAAATTGATCTTTAAAAAGTAAACATAAAATATCATAGTGTGGGGTAAGTAAAAGATCTCAATTATTAGCAAATCTTTTTATTTAAATCAAATATAATAAGCTTAAAATCCTTTTTATTTTCTTTCTAATTTTGGTTATTTGATATTTTATTTATTAATAGGCTGCAATAAATTATTTATTGGGAAATTTGGGCAAAGATTATAAAAGTACAACAGCAACAATTGATCTTGGTGGTGGTTCAGTCCAAATGGCATATGCTATATCAAATGAACAATTTGCACAAGCTCCTAAAAATGAGGATGGAGAACCTTATGTTCAACAAAAACATCTTATGTCAAAAGATTATAATCTCTATGTACATAGGTTTGTTTTCTCCTCCTTTTCTATTTCACTCGATATCTGGTACTCACTTTGCAAGGGTATGAGTTTGACATGAGAACTAACTAACTTTAGCTCAAACTCTGTATACACGTATAATGTTCGCTTTGCAGGGACAGAACAATTATGGTTATTTTGGTTTAATATAACCAAGTAACACTAAAAAAATAGCGGTATATATAAGAAATGTGCACATAAACAAAGAGTGTTAAAAATTTTACCGACATTAATTAATTCATGTTACTGAATCCATGTCGCTATAGACTTTAGGGACATTTACAAAGAGTATTACTTGTCTTTAAAAAATGTATTTAGTGGCAATCAAGCTATATATTGTTGTTAAAGATCATTTTTGAAATAGTGTAAGCAAAAAGAATTATGGTCTAGAGCCAATAAACTAAAAGTCTAGCTCAGCCTAAATTGCTTTGAAGTCTCGACTAATCTAGATTCGCGTCACATAAGATCATATATTAAAGGGAAAAATGCAACTTACAATAATTAAGATTTTAGTGTATTTAATAATTATAATATATTGATTATGTATTTTTAATGTATATATGCAGTTATTTAAACTATGGACAATTAGCAGGTCGAGCTGAGATTTTCAAGGCTTCAAGAAATGAAAGTAATCCTTGTGCTCTGGAAGGATATGATGGTATATATACATACCTAATTACCTATAATCTCTTATAAATTCTAATTAATTACTAATCTTCACCACAAATTATATTTTGTCCGAAACATTTATAATAATACGAGAAATAGTTATGCTACAATAATAAGCTAAACCACATTGATTGTGTAAAAAATCTTATGGTGTTAATTGTTAATGTATATAACTTAAATTTATATATACCTTAACAATACTTAAGTATCTCTATATGTAGGGTGTTTGGTCAAACTTATAAACTGATTAAACTAGCTCTATAGCTAGCATATAAATAATTTTAAACTTATCTATGATTTTAAACGCAAATCAATTAAAAGTTATAAGTTGATCAATTCTGATTGTATTTTTTCAATTGTAAAATGATCTATTATCAATTTCATCAGTATTTTTTTTTTATCTAAACACGTAACTGTTTATTTGAGAAATCGTTTTTTTTTTCTTCTAGGGTATTACTCATATGGAGGAGTGGACTACAAAGTAAAAGCACCAAAGAAAGGTAGTAGTTGGAAGAGATGCAGGAGGTTAACTAGACATGCACTTAAAATAAATGCAAAATGCAAGATTGAAGAATGCACCTTCAATGGAGTGTGGAATGGTGGTGGTGGTGATGGACAAAAAAATATTCATGCTTCATCATTTTTTTATGATATTGGTGCTCAGGTAAAATTAAAATTTCTATATATATGCAACAATTTAGAAAAATGTCACTATACTAAAAAATTATTAAATCTAGCGATGGATTAATTTTGTAGCTAAACAACTTAATTCATTGCTAATCCTATTTAGCAACAAGTGTGATGGATTAGCGACGAAGTTTGTAGCTAATTTTTCATATTTTTTTTTAAGTAGTGCATGTTAGGAATGAAAAGAAGAAAACTTTTGATAATAATTATTCAAATTTGGTGATAAGGAAGTTGGTGGAGGGTATACTTATCATTTAGAGTCAGGGGAGGGGTCGCTATAGTGGCTATGATGAGCTATTCTATACGACAGGATGATCGAATGTTGACAATATTATAAGAGTTTGTTACCATCTAATTAATCTTCTTCTGACTTATCACCAATAATTTATATAGAGTTTCAAACTCAATAATGACAACGAAAAACCAGGGTCACACTCATTATAGGGCTTAACCACAACACTTTACGGCACGAGCTTGACACCTAATCATGTACCAATAAGTGTCTAGTTGTAGTTGTCAATTGTTATAATATTTATATTACTTTGGTATATAGTATGTATCATCATTTTTTGGTGTTGAATTTTGCATTGTAGGTTGGCATTGTTGACACCAAATTTCCATCTGCTCTAGCAAAGCCAATTCAATACTTAAATGCAGCTAAAGTTGCTTGCCAAACAAATGTGGCAGATATAAAATCCATATTCCCAAAAACTCAAGATAGAAATATCCCATACTTATGTATGGACTTGATATATGAGTACACTTTGCTTGTTGATGGATTTGGTAAGTATATATTTTCCAACTCTTTGAATTTAACTTATATACACTGACCAGACATTTCACTGGAACGACATTTAGGTTATTCAAATAAGGGTAGTACTTTTGGTTTCTCTGTTATTTTAATCCATGTGATATCTAACTAAGCGTACTAAGTCTTTAATAAGTTAAATTATGTGCTTTCGATCCTCTCGATACTTATACTTACCCCGCCCCCACGATACATGATGTGCAATACAAAAACTATCTAGTTGGAGCAGCATGGCCATTGGGATGTGCCATTGACTTGGTTTCTTCAACTACAAACAAAATTAGAGTTGCATCATCTTAATGTGTTGTTATGTCAATCAATTGTAATAATAATAATTTCATGTGATGACCTTTGCTTTGTTGTCCTATATTATATGCAATTAATGGGCACTACATCCAAAAATTGTGCACAATTTTTATCTACCTAAGATAGTCAAGTTGTCACTATTTGAATCGTAATATTATAAGTTCATAAATTTAGTGACCTCATATTGTTCAATTAGACTTTCATTGTTCCACGGTTGATCATTATTCCTAAAAAAGGAATAAAAAATATATATTTTAGTATATAAATGGGATTTAAAGTTGCACATAACTAAAGATTAGATAAAAATGCGTAAAATTCCAAGCAAAATTGTGTGAATGGTAGGTGAAATGGTTGAAGTTAAGACGAAACGTCTTATTTTTTTGTAACGATCAATTTGATGTGATTGTATCGTTATCTTATTTTTTAAAAATACTTTTATTCTATCATTTATCCTACCTTTTTTTATATAATCGTTTTACCCATGTACCTTACTTTTCTTGTAAGTTTATCCTTCAAACTATTGATGTGTGACACTATATAACGATGAAAAAGATACATTAATCTATCCAAATGTGATATTTCCAAAGTGTTAAGAGTTAATCACATTATTTTCCTATTCTTTTCCAAATTACACAAATCCTTTAGAATTTATGAATTTTGAATATACATTACTAGACTTCCGGATACATCAGTAGACATTTGGATGCATATGGGACGGATGTATTAGAGGGAGGATAGTGATGTATCAGAAAGGGGATATGACATCCAGATACATAGGAAATGAATGTATATGAAAGGGGAGAGATATATCTGAGAGGGAAGGGATGTTTTAGAGAGGGGAGGGAGGTATCCAAGAGGGAGATCAGAATGTATAAGCGATAGGAGAGTGACGTATCCGAGATGAGATTTTTGAATTTTCTTTTAAATGATAGAAATTTTTAGAGAATATAATAAAATAAAATGTGTATTTAGATCATTTTTTCTTAAAGCAATATAGTATAATCTAATACAACACAAAACAATATGTAACTACATGCTGAATGGTAGTCTCAAAATTAGCTGTCTAACTTCGACCATATAAACCTGTCGTCAACAAGATGAAAGTTCCAATAATAAGCCCGTTGACAAAACAAAAGCCCAATAAGGAAGGCCCATATATATATATATATCTTGGCACGTTTAGAAAAATAGCTGCTGCTTCTCCATCAGTTGCCGTCTTCAACACTGAAAGCTCGAACTCGAAGCTTTTTGGCTATGGAGGCGAACACATCAGCTACTGGACGACCCGACCCATTTCGTCTATTTGATGAAAAATCCCAATCTGGGTTCGGATTCGGGTCAGGATTTCTTGATGGCCCTGAAAAGCCTCTTCCACCTCCTCCTCCTTCTGTTGAAGTACTTCCCTCACAGGTATTTTTGTGACACTTTTTGCCTATCGAGAGTTAATTTAACTAATATTTGAAGTTAAGTTGGATTAAATTGATATGAAAGTAATATAAGTTGCAATTATTTTCATGTCCATATGATGAAGAAGAATACATTTAAAAATATTGGTAAAAAAGTTCCCATAGTTTGAATCTCGAGAAGTGAAACATGAATTGATTTTTCTTTTTAATATATTGAAAACTCATATTGTTACTTCCTGCGTTTCAATTTGTTTGTCTGTTTTTAACTTGCCACGAAACTTCAGAAAATAAATAAGATTTTTGAATCTTGTAGTCTTTAACTAAATATATGTAGGATGCACCCTAGTGTCCTTTAATCAAAGTGGTCTTTAACTAAATGTATGTAGGATGTATCCTAGTGTCCTTTAATCTTATGGTCTTAAACATGTCACGTGGAAGTTGGAATCAAATAGTGGCCAAAAAAGAAAGTGACATTCTTTTTGAAACATGCGAAAGCAAGACAAACAAATTGAAACGGAGGAAGTGCTTATTTTTTACTTTTATTTTATCTAGTATGATCATGATATGAAATGAGTTTAAATGAAGAAGTTGAGATTCATATAGCCGAACTTGACTTGTTTGGGACTGAGGCGTAGTTATTGTTATTGTTGTTGGAGTAGGTTTCATTAAATGTGGAGTTCAATGTGGAGCCTATAGATTTGGATGGCCTTACTTTGCTTAAGGTAAGATTAGTTCTATGATCTTATTAACTCTTTTTTTTTATGTGCCAAAAGATATTTTCCTTGATGAAACCATTTTTCAGTGTTTGGTTTCGTTCAATTGCGGATATGTCTTCTCTCAAAAAACTCTTTTTAGTCATTTTTCATTACAAAGATACCAGCTTTTACTTTAATTAGCTTGTTTCGATCAACTTTTTTAGATATACTTGCGAACCTGCTAAAACATATCATCATAATAACATTGTACTTATACTCTGTACTATGTCTTTTACAAGTACCAATTGTTACCTGCTTTTGTTACCAAACAAACACTTATGATTTCCTAAGGTAAAGCATTTTCCACGGAAACCATTTTTAACGGAAGAAAGGAATGATTTAGTTTAAGTTATGTTTAGTTGCCTTAACTGGTGTGCAATTATTTTCTAGGGAAGGGTCAGTACAAAGGAGGTATTTGGGTTGTCTAATTCAGATTTAATCCCCGGGAAATATGAAGGTACGTAGCAATGTAGTTCTCCATTTTGTCTCCTTCATGCTCATCACAAATACTGATACATCAACATGAATTATGTGAACTTTATTAACTTGAATGTCGTTTTTATAGGAGTATTTTAAATTTATCAAATGTGGAATAAGATGTAGTGACATCAATATTTATTGCTAAATAAAGTATAGTTTTGTAAGGGAAAGTTCATGGCAGGGCATAAGTCTTGAGAAAAAAATCCTAAGCCATTCTAAGTATAGATATGGTAGCGCTTACTGATCACTAATTAGAATGTGAAGTGCACCTAGATGACTGATATTCTCGTTTATGTTATTCTCATTTCGCAGGGGGACTGAAATTGTGGGAAGGTTCATTAGATTTAGTGAAGACTCTCAGCTCTGAGATGCAAAGCGGCAAATTATCATTGACTGGAAAAAGAGTTTTAGAGGTGGGCTCCTAATGTGGAGGTGAAATCTTTGATCTTGTATGCTATGCCTAGAGACTGCTAATCCTAACTTATTGAATCCACTCTTAGCTTTGGTTTTTCATTAACCTTCTCATTGCAGTTTTAGTCAAAATGATGTCCGATTTATTATGTTTGTTAAGCATACCAAAGTTCTTTTTCTGTTAACAACTTTTGCTTTCCCTAAATAAATCATATGCTTCTGCCAAAGAAAGAGCTATTGATAGGTGATTCTCTTTTATAGTTGTGCAAGTTTGTATCGACTATGATCACTTTAAGTTTTTATTGAATACCCGGAGAAACCGTCTTTAGGGGAGGAAATTTTGTATCTCCGATCACTCCCTTTTCGCTCAACTTCAGTTTTTCACTTGAGGAAGTCTTCTCAGTTTTTTTTACCCCTTTGATTGAACATAAATAGTTGAGGTCAAATTTGAGATTGATAGTGGAAATGTTGATTTCCTATTAAGTTTCATTATAACATATTTCAGTTCTCTCATTTAAATAAGACTTCGTCATGGTTACTGTCATTATCATTTTTATCTTTCAGTTGCGATTATCCTTGAGGGATCAACACCCTAATGCTTTTAGATTTGCCAACTAATCTTGACTCAATACTTTATTCTTGTAATTATCTTCCGTTATAATCTTGTTTACTCTCTTTCATTTGTTTTTAGCTTGGTTGTGGTCATGGTCTTCCTGGGATATTTGCATGCCTTAAGGTACATAAATGCCTTAATTGATTTTCGATTCATTGTCTCATCATCATCCACTTGACTACGAATTTTTCTTTTGTTGTACTAGGGTGCTCAGGCTGTACACTTTCAGGACTTCAATGCTGAGGTGCTCCAATGCCTAACAATTCCAAATGTCAATGCCAATATTCAACAGAACTTGTCGGCCACAGATGACAATAATAGCGCGGAAGTTCGCTTCTTTGCAAGTGATTGGAATGAAGCTCATCTGATTCTTCCTCATGTACATGCTGATGACGATGACGATGACACAAAAAACGGCCAAACAGTTGATCAGGCTGCTGGTTATGATATAATTGTCATGGCAGAGACAGTTTACTCAGTTTCTACTCTACCTAGTCTGTACAAACTTATTAAAAAGGTTTGTTTTGGTTGAAGTTCTAATTTTAGTTCTATCAGTGAATTGCCTTGCATCTGATCTTTTGCTTTTGTTCCTTCCTTTTTCTTTTTGTTGTGCAGTGCTTATGTAGTCCTCATGGAATTGTATATCTAGCTGCAAAGAAGCATTATTTTGGTGTTGGTGGTGGATCAAGGCGATTTATTTCGATTGTGGAGAAAGACGGTGTGCTACTCTGTTTAATATACCTCCTACTGCATTTTCCATTATGAACTGGATAGTTGTCCTCTAAAGATGTTGAATTATGAACTGGTTATCAGTCTTTTTTTGTGTTTTCGGTGATCATTATGCTCCTCGTTTGAGCTGAGGGTCTATCGGAAACAACCTCCCTACCCCCAAAGGTAGGGGTAATTAAGGCCAGTGTACATCTTATCCTCCCCAGACCTCAGTTGGGGGATTACACTGGGTATGTTGTTGTTGTTTGAGGATCATTTTGCTTTATTGGTCATGCCATGAGGAGGTGGAGTGCGAGGAAAGGCTTGTTTCTACTCCCCCTGCCCCCGAGTGCCTCGACTAACAATGCTTCTCATGTCTTATCTCACTCCGGTGACTGCTTTTTAGGGTTAATGAATTAGACATATTTTATCATTTGATCCATCAAACGCCTAGTTTCCTAATAGATCGAGCTCAATACTCCACTGCATCCTATTCTTACTAGAATCACATGAGCGACTAGTGCGCCTGGATGGATTATCATGAGGATTCCAGTTGCTACACACAGCTAGTGTCCAGTCCGGGTTGTGTGATCAATACAATACCTTCATATCGCTGTTAGCTTGCTCGTCTGCATTGCTTATCATGCACTATCCTACTGATCATCATTGCTTTTAACCCTTTTCGTTATTTCCAGTTGATGTTTTAAGAGAATACTCATGAGTTTCTTGTTTTCTTCATCAGGTGTTCTAGCAGCTTCTCTCGTTTCCGAGGTTACTGATGGTTCCTCGAATGTTCGAGAAGTCTGGAAGCTTCACTTCAGGTGAAGTGTAGTTCTAGTTTCATCTCTGTAAAATGAGGAATCGTTACTTTTAAAGTAGATGAATCAAATTGTGATGTTTCAACCATAAACTATTGTTTAAGCATTGCTTGCAGTTCTCTTCTTCTTCCTACGTGACTTCTTCACTATTGTATTTAATTTCCTTTTCTTACTGATTTTGTGAGTTGAGGGTCTATCGGAAACAATCTCTCTGTATTCACAACGTAGGGGTAAGGTATGTGTACACACTACCTTCTGCAGACCCCACTTGTGAGATTACATTAAGGTTTTTCCTCAAATCTAACATCTCCGACTTCTATTGTTCTAAAATGGCATACAATTGTTAACACAAACAACGATACAAAACATATATGTGCCTCAAACCCAAATAGTTGGTATCAATTATATGAATCCTCAGTATTGTGGCCTTATCTAGAGACCGACTATGTGAGTAACCTCACAAAAATGGAGCTAGACCAGATAGGGACAATCACATAATATTAGTCAATAAACTTAGTCGACTAAAGCATAAAATAATTTCAAGTTTGATGATATAAGTTGACATATTCAGGATTAAATTTGAGATTAATCAAATACTGTATAAATCTAAAATTCAATTTAATTCTAAAATATCCACTTTATTCATCTATGATATTGACTCTACAAAACGGCGCACAAAGTTCATATACAACTAATCAAATCAAAGTCTTTGTCGAATATAACAAAAGAAAATGTGACGAACTGAGTAAAATGTCTCGAGTTTGAGATTTTTAAATGAATTTTTTTTTATTTTATAGAAAATATTTAAATATCTTAATAAGTTCATTTATATTAACGTAAATTAAAATTAATCAGACTCGTACGAATGAGAGAAATTTCCCCATACAATATAATATACGCAAAGTCTTTGTTCCATATTTCCATGCAATTGTCTAAAGTCATGATTCACATGCATTGAGCCTATTTTATTTATTTATTTCTCTATAAATTGACACTAAACAGTCTCATTAAAAAAACCTATATAATCATTTTTTAAGTGCTTGAGAAAATGTTGTACAAAGCTACACTCACCTTGTTCATTTTTTTTATATTTTTGGGTGGATTCCTCTTCCCTGCAGCACCTACAAGAATGACTACAACATGTATATATGATTTTTCGATTTTTTTGTACGAAAAAAAAAATGATCCTATAAATATTTTTATTTATGAAAAAATCATATAACTGAAAAAATGATTCTGATGTACAACATTTCTTTTGTTTTGATTCTCAGTAATATCGAGAAATTTGATACAGACTGATCGTTCTCGTTCTAAATGTGGTGCTCGTTCAATTATTACTCCGGTGGATTGTAGCCCTCCAGATCAACAAAATAGACATAATATTAAGGGATGAAAGAGCCCACGTTGCTCCCAATCGTCCTCTGAATAAGAGACGTCATCCACCTTATTATGTCAACTTTGTCCTCAGAGAAATATTATTAATGTTGTTATTGTTGTTGTTAATTAACAAGTTCGTAAAAATGTTTAGGTACTTTAGTTTTGGTGTGTATTAGTATTTATGGATTGTAATTTCTCATATTAATTAAGAGTCATATCATGAATAAAATGTTTTACATATATTGCGTGCCCATGAGGCCTAAGAATTACCAAAAAAAAGTATTACACTATACTAGTCAATAATTTTCAAGTTTGGTGAGATAAGGATATTCATAATTAAATTCGAGATTAGTCAAATATCTAATCTCAATTTAATTCTAGAATGTCCCACCTTATATTAAGTACCAAACAATTCGATCTTACAAGAAAAACAACAATAACATATTCAATGAAATCTCATAAGTTATGAGTTTGGCAAGGATAGAGTATACATAATTTTTATCACTACTTTGTGAAGGAACAAAGATTGTTTCTGGATGATCCTCCACTCTAGTGCAACACATTCAAGTATAAAGAAGAAGAAAACAATGTAGAAGAGATTGTAACTACACAACAACTAACAAAATAGTACGATAATCAAAACATAGTAAACAATTAATGATGTGAGACATCAAAAGTAAGAACGTATATGGTTAATACAAAGCAAAGCAATGCAGAACATATATGCAAAGTCCGATCACCTAAACACATGAATAGGCAATATCAAATACAAAAACCAATAATTATATGTACAACAATCGACACGATGCTTTATACTATCACCAAGCCAAATACATAAATACGCTACTAATAAGACAAGTCCTAATTATGTGAAATATTTTTTTCCTCTTGTTTTTCAAATAGAAGTTCACATCTACGATATTGATATTACAAAACGGCATACAGAATTCACACAACTAATTAAATCAAAGTCCTTGTCTAATGTAATTAACAAAAGAATTTTTGCCATCAAGGAATGTGGCAAATCTAGTGAAATTCCTTCAAACTTAATTAAATGTCTCAAGTTAGGAATTTTAAAAATAATTTATTTATTTTTTACAGAAAACTTTTCAACTATCTTAATAGGTTCATTTATACTAATATGAATCTGAATTAATTAGACCAGCGACGTTCAAATATGAAAACTTTCCCCATACAATATTATAGGCAAAGTCTTTGTTCCATATTTTCCATGCAATTGTCTAAAGTCTTTGCCTCATGATGGCAAAAAACATTGGAAAGAAATTCATGATACACATGCATTGAGCCTATTTTATTTAATTTTTTTCTCTATAAATTGACACTAGTCAATTAATTAAACAAAAACTATATATATATATATATATATATATTATTTTATTTTTTAAAATTGTTGAGAAAAATGTTGTATAAAGCTACACTGATCACCTTGTTCATTTTGTTTATATTTTTGGCTGGATTGCTCTTCCCTATAGCACCCACAAGAATGACTACAACAGGTATATATGATTTTTTGAATGAAAAAAAAAATGATCCTATAAATATACTTTTTCATATTTTATTTATCAATCTCCTATGAATAAAATTATATAACTAAAAGAATGTTTCTGATGTACGATATTTCTTTTATTTTGATTTTCAGTAATAGCAAGAGATTTGATACAGATTGATCGTTCTTTAATTGGTGTTCCAAAGGATAATAGTAGTTCAGATCGTCAAGGACATCGTTAACCCTACTAATAGTGGATGAAAGACAGAAATTTCACGATCACTATTATTAATGTAGTATTTTGCTTAGGTCCTTAAGTTTTCGTGTGTATAAGTATCTATGGATTGTAATATTATTTCGTATTATGAATAAATTGCTTTATCTGTTGTGTAATAGCTAAGAGACTAAAATTTTGCAAAACAACCTATAAATATAGAATTCTTATGTTAAACTTGAAATGTTTAAACTTTCAATTAATTTTAAATGTAAATGTTCTTTAGATTTTAATTATTTGTCGGTATGATATAACTAGTTATGTATTTTATATTTTTATTAGTAATGTATTACTCTTTTCAATTTTTAATTAATGAACTATGAAAATCAATTGGGATTTTAAGTTAACAAGTATTTTGTTTCATTTATAACATAAAAAGTACAAAATATAATTTTACATATTTTTGTTTGTAATAACTAAATGAGATCTAATCGCCCGATGTCAATATACATATATAATTACACTTCATTATAACAAGCATGAAACTTTCAGACAAAAGTAGGTAAAATTTACTATAGAGAGAAGTTTGACTTGGAATCGAAAAAAAGGAAATTGTCCACCATCATGTATTTAATGTCTCTCAACATATATAAACACACATATGTTGAATTAGTCTTTCATATATAATAGAGGACAATAAACAAATTACAATAATGTGGTGATTAATAATATAGAAATTGTTGCGCAATGCTTATTTAAAGAATATATATAATTAACACAAGTATATATTATTGTTCCATAATATAAAACAGTAAATTTTTTCTCACCACGGGATCTGAAATTTAGAAAAAAGAGAGTCGAATTTAATATTTGACATGACCTTTTGATGTTTAATTTTAAAAAAAAATTGTGGAATTTAGGAGTAGACTTTGACTTTATGACAAAATAAAAGTCTTTATAAATCTTCAAAATTTATTAAAAAGGCCTATGCAGTTGAATTTATGTTCCTTTTTTTTTCTATAAATAAATTGACACTAATCAATCTCATTAAACAAAAGTTTTTCTTTGTTCTCAAGTGTTTGAGAAAAATAATGTTGTACAAAGCAACACTCACCTTGTTGATTTTGTTTATATTTTTGGGTGGATTGTTCTTCCCTGTAGCACCCACAAGAATGACTTCAAGAGGTATATCGAGAGATTTGATACAGATTAATCGTTCTTTGATTAATGTTCCTGTTGAACCTAGTCCTCCAGCTGAAAGTACAGGCTGATAATAATAATGAATGAACGACAGAAATTTCGCGATCGTCAGCCATAAACTCATTATTATTAATGTTGTTATTCTAAAAAAAATTAAGTACTTTAGTTTGGTGTGTATGAAAATCTGTGGATTGTAATATTCTTCTCATATTATGAATAAAATGTTTTATGTGTTGTGGTTTATATGTATTTGAATTTTAATCGAAATTCAAAATATATATCGAATTTCAAATGAAAAATTAAAATGCATACGCCACATTATAAATATGGAGGTCAATTATGAAAATAAGATTATATTCATACTCAAAATATGTCTTATTATTTTACGCCACATCATAAATATGGAGATCATATTATGAAATATAGCATCATATTTATAAGTAAGTCTTATAATATTTACTACTCGTATTCAATTCTTTTGAAGAGATTGCTTTCGTATCAAATATTTCTTACATTAGTTTAAAATTTGAGATTAGTATCGTTTATTTGTGAGGCGATTAAATTCTAATTTTGATTATTTGAGATATAATGTCCTATTTCCCGTGATACTTTTTTTTTAAAAAAAAAAAAATGTTCCATATGAAATTATTTTATATTTAAATTTATTTTAATTGAAATGATTTATAGTAAAATAATTATCTATAGCATAATATAAATTTTGAATGTTTTCTTCATTTTATTTTTGTGTCAAACCAAATAACATCACATATATTAAAAAATAATAAGAAATTATCTAATATGAAATTCTCACGTGTGCGCGCGCATATATAAATATAAATCTATGAAGTTTAATTCAGTAGGAACAATTATTACAAATATATATAAGAAGAGTGATAAGATAAAAGAGTTTGAAGGGTGATTTTTTCATTTATCCTATGACAAATTATGATGAAATTATTATACCATTCAAAGAGAGGGATAACTTATTCCGATACTAATTGTTAATTTCGAGATAATCAACAAATTAAGTGACACTATAATTTAATCTCAGGACTATTTAGTATAATCTTTCACACCAAACGACCCCTAAGTGTACATAATAATCGAAAAAAGGAAATTGTCCACCATCATGTATTTAATACCTCTCAACATATATAAACACACATATTGTTGAATCAGTCTTCACAATAGAGGACAATACAGAAATTACAATAATGTGGTGAATATATATATATAATTAACACACGTATATATAATTGTTCCATAATATAAAACAGTATTTTTTTTCTCTCCACGGGGTCTAAAGTTTAGAAAAAAGAGAGTCGAATTTAATATTTGACATGACCTTTTGATGTTTAATTTTGAAAAAATTGAAATAAGTGTGGAATTTAGGAGTAGACTTGACTCTATGACAAAAAAAAAGTCTTTACAAATCTTCAAAATTAATTTAAAAGGCCTATGCAGTTGAATTTATGTTCCTTTTTTTTCTATAAATAAATTGACACTAATCAATCTCATTGAACAAAAGTTTTTCTTTGTTCTTAAGTGTTTGAGAAAAATAATATAATGTTGTACAAAGCAACACTCACGTTGTTCATTTTGTTTATATTTTTGTTCTTAAGTGTTTGAGAAAAATAATATAATGACGTCACTATTATTAATGTTGTTAATCAACGAGTCAATTTCCCTTTCAATAAGATCTTATTCTAAAAATATTTAGGTACTTTAGTTTGGTGTATATGAATATCTATGGATTGTAGTATAATTCTCATATTAAGAGTCATATTATGAATAAAATGTTTTATGTGTTGTGGAGTTTTAATTGAACTTCAATATATATATATTTTGAATTTCGAATGAAAAACTATACAAAAGAAATGTGCATGCGTCATATCATAATTAATATGGAGGTCATATCATGAAAATAAGATTATATACATAACTCATAATATGTCTTATAATATTACACCACGTCATAAATATGGATATCATATTATGAAAATAACATCATATTTATAAGTATGTCTTATATAATTTTTATTACTACTCGTATTCAATTTTTATGAAGAGATTGCTTTCCTATTAAATATTTCTTACATTAATTTAAAATTTGAGATTAGTATCGTTTATTTGTGATGAGATTAAAATCTAATTTTTTATTATTTGTGCTAAAATGTCCTATTTCAAGTGATACATTTTAAAACAAATTGTCCCATATGAAATTATTTTAATTGAAGTGATTTATAGTTTTAACCATTATCTATAGCATGTAACAAATTTCAATTTTTCTCTTTTATCTTTGTGTCCAACCAAATAATATCACATATATTGGTATATAAGGAGGAATTTTCTAATTCGAATGTTCGAGAAGTCTGGAAGCTTCACTTCAGGTGAAGTGTAGTTCTAATTTTTGATAGTTTCATCTTTGTAAAATGGGGAATCAAGGAAAAAAATCTGTATGAAAAGAGTTGAGAATTGTTATTTTTGAAATAGATGTTCAAATTGTGTTATTTCAACCATAAATTTATATTTAAGCATTGCTTACAGTTTTCTTTCTTTTTTCTACGTGGCTTCTTCACTATTGTATTTCCTTTTCTTACTGATATCGTGTCTATCGGAAACAACATATCTACCTTCACAATGTGGGGTAAGGTATGCGTACACACTACGTACCTTCTGCAGACCCTACTTGTGGGGATTACACCAGGGTTTCCCTCCAAATTTGACATATTCAAGATTAAATTTGAGATTAATCAAATACTGTATAAATCTAAAACTCAATTTAATTCTAGATCCCACTTTTATTTCGATCTATAATATATATTGACTCTACAAAACGCCGCACAAAGTTCACATACAACTAATCAAATCAAAGTCTTTGTCGAATATAACAAAAGAAAATTTTCATCTAAGGAATGTGACGAACTGAGTAAAATTTATTTACTCTTAATAAAATATCTCGAGTTTGAGATTTTGAAATGAAAAAATATTTTGATAAAAAAACGTTTAACTATCTTAATAGGTTCATTTATATTAACATGAATTAAAATTAATCAGACCGAGAGAAATTTCCCCATACAATATAATATAGGCCAAGTCTTTGTTCCCTATTTCCATGCAATTATCTAAAGTCATGATACATGCATTGAGCCTATTTTATTTATTTTTTTTCTCTATAAATTGACACTAATCAATCTCATTAAAAAAAAACATATATTATTATTTTCTAAGTGGTTGAGAAAATGTTGTACAAAGCTACAGTCAGCTTGTTCATTTTTTGTATACTTTTGGGTGGATTGCTCTTCCCTGTAGCACCCACAAGAATGACTACAACAGGTATATATGATTTTTCGAAATTTTTGTACGAAAAAAAAAAAGATCCTATAAATATTTTTATTTATCAAAAAATCATATAAATGAAAAAATGTTTCTGATGTACAATATTTCTTTTGTTTTGATTCTCAGAAATATCGAGAAATTTGATACAGATTGATGGTTTTTCATGTGTTCGTAATATTGGTCCTCCGGCGAGTTGTAGCCCTCCAGATCAACATACTAGACATATTATTAAGGGATGAAAGAGCCCCACGTTGCTCCCAATAGTCCTCTGAATAAGAGGCCTCATCCACATTATTATTTTCAACTTTGTCCTCAGAGAAAATATTATTAATGTTGTTGTTAATTAACGAGTTCATAAAAATGTTTAGGTACTTTAGTTTTGGTGTGTATGAGTATCTATGGATTGTAATTTCTCATATTAATTAAGAGTCATATCATGAATAAAATATTTTACATATATTGCGTGCCCATGAGGCCTAAGAATTACCAAAAAAAAATATTACACTATATATACTAGTCAATAATTTTCAAGTTTGGTGAGATAGGGATATTCATGATTAAATTCGAGACTATTAATCGAATATCTAATCTCAAATTTTTTTCGAAATTTTCAATCTATAAGTATTTCTATTTATCAAAAAATCATATAACTGATCAAAGAATGTTTCTAATGTACAACATTTCTTTTGTTTTTATTTTCAGTAATAGCGCGAGATTTGATACAGATTAATCGTTCTTTAATTGGTGTTCCGAGGCACGCTAGCCCTTCAGCCAATGGTCCAGGACATTAATAATGGATGAAAGACAAGATTTTTGCGATCGTCGATATAAACTGATGAATTAATGTTGTTATATTGTTATTGTTAATTTACTAGTCTATTTTTCTTTTAATATGGTCTCATTTTAAAAATGTTTAGGTACTTGTGTTGTAATTTCTCATATTATGAATTAATAGAAAAGTGAAAAGTTTAGTATGATAGTACATGAACTAGTTATGAATTTGTCAGTAATGTATTGATCTTTTCAATTTTAATAAATGTAATATGAAAACAAATTGATATTTTTTATTTATTTATAACATTTAAAAGTACAAAAAGTAATTTTTCATACTTTTGTTTATAACATCTAAAATGAGATCTAACACCTAATATGAATGTACATATATAACTACAACTCTCTATAGTAGAAACGAAACTTTAAGACAAACATTATTACTATAGAGAAATTTAACTATATATATATATATATATATATATGAAGGTCGAGAAAAAGATATTATCCAGTATCCACCATCATATATTTAATTTCTCTCAACATATATAAACACACATATCTAGTTGAATCAGTCTTTCACAATAGGGAACAATAAAGAAATTATCATGATACGGTTATTAATAATATAAAAATTATTGTTACACAACTTACTTAAAGAATATTTTTTGTTGAAGGAAGCCTGAGGGCTGAAGGAATATGTCGAAGGAACAAGTCCATCGAAGCAGGCTGACGAGTTAGAATTAGAGTCATACTAGGACTAGACTACTAAATCTTAAATTGTGATGTTTCAACCATAAACTATTGTTTAAGCATTGCTTGCAGCTCTCTTCTTCTTTCTACGTGACTTCTTCACTATTGTATTTCCTTTCCTTTCCTTACTGATTTTGTGAGTTGAGGGTCTATCGGAAACAACCTCTCTGTATTCACAACGTAGGGTAAGGTATGTGTACACACTACCTTCTGCAGACCCCACTTGTGAGATTACATCAAAGTTTTTCCCTAAATTTAACATCTCCAACTTCTATTGTTCTAAAATGGCATACAATTGTTAACACAAACAACAATACAAAACATGCATCTCGTTGTGTCTCAATAGTTGGTATCAGTTATATGAATTCTCACTATCGTGGCCTCATCTAGTCACCGATATAACGTGTGCATAAGTAAGCATGTCCTAACATTCGTTGACAAATTACTGCAATCTTCTTTCTTTATCGTGGTTTGAGACTGACTATGTGAGTAAGCTCGCAGATAGGGCCAATCACGTAAAGTATAAAATAAACGAGATAAGTTGACATGTTCAGGATTAAATTTGAGATTAATTAATCAAACACAATATAAATCTAATAAAATTTAATCCTAGAATAATTCACCCTCGCATACCAAACTATACAAATTATGTTCATATATGAAATATCTTCTTCCTATTTTTCAAATAGAAATTTACATCTACTATATTGACATTACAAAACGGCGCATAGAGTTCACATACAACTAATTAAATCCAAGTCTTTGTCGGATGTAACAAAAGAAATTTCGAATGTGGCGAACAAATCATCCTTAATTAAAAGTCTCGAGTTTAAAATTATGATCATGACACACGTTTCATGCAATTGTCTAAAGTCTAATTTGTCCATGGAATTTATGCAAATACATTGCCTAGAAATTCATGACACACGTTTTACATAATAACAAAAACAAAATTTTTGATGATCGTGATGTTCAGATCAGCTTTCGCACATCTCAATTAATTTAACAAAATACGTGTTACCTATCACCAACAACATATACTTTATCTTAATCCAATTACTTTTTAGCATGACAACTAAAATGGACGAAAGAAATATCACTTAAGTGCAATTGACCCCCCCCCCCCCCTATAAATAACAATGCACTTGTCAATCTCATTTACTAACAAAAATCAATTATTTTAGTGCCTTGGAGGAATAAAATGGCTACATCTACACATTCTATCTTCATTTTTTTCTTATTATTTTCAATTGGATTTCTCTTCCTTGTAGCACTTTCAAGAATGGACAAAACAAGTAAGTTTTTTTGCTTTTATAAAAATAATTATTTTAGATTAAAAATATCTTATTATATAATTATTCTTTGTTTTCGTTGTCAGTGATAGCAAGAGATTTGAGACAGACTCATGCCATTATTTCACACAGAAGAACTGGTGTTCCCCCTAGTGTCAGCCCTAATAATCCTGGAACAAGTCAAACCTCGTTATAACGGCATTTCTTCATATAATTTTTCTCTATAATTAATTTTTTATGTTGTACTTTTAGTATTTTTGTATACCAGCAATGATATTTATTATATCAGTACACTCTTTGTAAAGTTATTCCTTTATAAAAGTTATATTCAAATATTATGTAATGTGTAAAATAAAATATTTATGATAGTCATCACTAATGACATGTCTATTGTAAATTTAACTATGACAAGCAATTAAGGCTTTGACCCGCCCCGCCCCGCCCTGCATCCGCTTAGAAATTGATCTGTCCGCTCCGCATAGCCTTAAACTCACCCCGTCCCATACTCCTATTGCCATCCTTAGACGAAAGTGTTGATGAAGAGCTTTACCTACTGTTACATGGAATGAGATAGAAGAGTCAATTGTTAAGTTTTTAGGCAGCCTTCAAGAAAAAATTATTATTATTAAATATATATTCTTTTGTTGAGAGTTTGGACAAAAATCTTCGTCAATTTAAGTGGTATATTGTCACTAATAGAGACGGACTCACATGCAAAGTTGGGTGCATCTACATTTGTTAATTTCCAAAAAATATATATGTGTATATATGTATATCTATCTTGGAAAACTGATCTGGTAGAAATTAGGATATACATTCACTTCTATTTTCCTTTGCTGGATTTTCATTTGTCTGTTAGTTTTTAGCTCCTAGTTTCTACTAGAAAGAGCTTATTAAATCATGAGGATACACCTATAACGGGTGAAATATCCTTAAGGACAGTGTCTGCAAACACGCCTCAAGCTTTAATGAATTTCATACAAGTGTTCATAATGAAATATTTTTCGTAAGATTTCTAACATATAATGACTCAACACATATAAACACAAATATCTTGTTGAATCAGTCTTTCACAATAGAAGACTATAATGAAATTACAATAATACGATAATTAATAATATAGAAATTGCTGAGCAATACTTATTTAAAGAATACTTTTGCCATTAGATATAGTTTAATCATGTATCATTAACACATGTATATATTTTTGTTTCATAATATAAAACACTATTTTTTTTCTCACCATGTGTCTGAAAAAATGGAGGAAAAAAAAGAGAGTAAAATTTAAGATTATTTGACATGACCTTTTAATGTTTAATTTTGAAAATTATGAAATAAGTGTGGAATTTAGGAGTAAACTTGACTTTATGACCAAATAAAGTCTTTATAAAACATCAAAATTAATTAAATCTCATTAAACAAAAGTTTTCATTTTTAAATTTTTTGAAGTGGTTGAGAAAAATGTTTTACAAAGCTACACTCACTTTGTTCATTTTGTTTATACTTTTGGGTGGATTGATCTTCCAAGTAGCACCCACAAGAATGACTACAACAGGTATATATGATTTTTCAATTTTTTTACAAACGATAACGAAAAAAAATAATCCTATAAATATATTTTTTCATATTTTATTTATCAATTTCTTATGGAAAAAAATCATATAACCGAAAGAATGTTTCTTATGTACTATATTTCTTTTGCTTTGATTTTCAGTAATAGCAAGAGATTTGATGCAGATTAATCGTTCTTTAATTGGTGTTCCGAAAGATGATAGCCGTTCAGATCATCAACGACATGGTTGAAAGATAGAGAAATATCATGATCGTTGGTCATCACTATAATTAATATTGTTTTTGTTAATTAATTAGTCCATAAAAATGTTTAGGCAGTTTAGTTTTGATGTGTATGAGTATCTATGAATTGTAATATTATTCTCATATTATGAATAAAGATATATTTTATTATTTACCAAACATAATTTTATATTACAAAACGCTTTTACTAACAAAAATCGTTTATTCAAGTTTGGACAAAATAATTCATCAATTCAAGTGGTATGTTATCACTATGAAACTGAAATTTACGAAACATAACCTATATTCATAAAATTCTTACATCAAACTTGAAAATTTTAAATACATATGTTCCTTGGATTTAATTCTTTGTTGGTACAATACAACTAGTTATGTATTTATTAGTCTTTTCAATTTTTAATCAATGAACTATGAAAATCAATTGGAATTTTAAGTTGACAAGTATTTTGTTTCATTTTAAAAAGTACAAAAAAAAAATAATTTTACATATTTTTATTTATAACATCTAAATAAGATCTAAACATTAAATGTTAGTATACATATATACTAGCACTTGACTATAGTAGGCATGAAACTTTTAGATAAACTTTATTGCTATAGAGAAATTTACCAGTACATGATGCATGGTCGTGAAAACGATATTGTCCACCATCATGCATCTAATGTCTCTCAACATATATAAACACGTATATCTCGTTGACTCAGTCTTTCACGATAGATGACAATAATGTGATGATTAATAATATAGAAATTGTTACGCATTAATGCTTATTTGGTGTGTGTGTGTTTCCATTATATAAAACACTATTTTTTCTCACCATGGGGTCTGAAAATTTAGAAAAAAAGAGAGTCCAATTTAATATTTGACATGATCTTTTGATGTTTAATTTTGAAAAAACTGAAATAAGTGTGGAATTTAGGAGTAGACTTGACTCTATGACAAAAAAAAGTCTTTATAAATCTTCAAAATTAATTAAAAAGGTCTATGCAGCTGAATTTATCTTCCTTTTTTTTTTCTATAAATAAATTGACACTAATCAATCTCATTAAACAAAAGTTTTTCTTTGTTCTCAAGTGTTTGAGAAAAATAATGTTGTACAAAGCAACACTCACCTTGTTGATTTTGTTTATATTTTTGGGTGGATTGTTCTTCCCTGTAGCACCCACGAGAATGACTTCAAGAGGTATATATATATATATATATATGATTTTTCGATTTTTTTTTTTGTATGAAAACAAAAAAAATTATATAAATATTTTTATTTATCAATAAATCATATTTCTGATAGCACAACATTTCTTTTGTTTTGAATCTCAGCGAACATGGTAAAATTGGGACGTCCTATTTCTACTCCGGTGGACAATAGCCCTGGAGGTCCTGGGCCATAAACGGATGACGTCACTATTATTATTGTTGTTGTTGTTAATCAACGAGTCAATTTTCCTTTCAATAAGATCTTAGTCTAAAAAAAATGTTTAGGTACTTTAGTTTGGTGTGTATGAATATCTATAGATTGTAGTATTATTCTCATATTAATTAAGAATAAAATGTTTTATGTGCTGTGGAGCTATATATTTAATTTTTAATTGAACTTCAATATATATTTTGAATTTCGAATGAAAAACTGTATAAAAGCAATGTGCATGCGTCATATCATAATTAATATGGAGGTCATATCATGAAAATAAGATTATATTCATAACTCATAATATGTCTTATAATTTTATGCCACACGTCATAAATATGGAGATCATATTATGAACATAACATCATATTTATAAGTATGACTTATAATTTTTTATTAGTACTCGTATTCATTTTTTATGAATAGATTGCTTTCCTATTAAATATTTCTTACATTAGTTTAAAATTTGAGAGTAGTATCGTTTATTTGTGAAGAGATTAAAATCTATTTTTTGATTATTTGTGCTAAAATGTCTTATTTCACGTGTTACTTTTTTAAATTTTTTGTCCCATATGAAATTATTTTAATTGAAGTGATTTATACTATAGTTTAACCATTTTCTATAGCATGTTACAATTTACAAATTTCAATTTTCTTTCTATTTTTGTGTCCAAGCAAATAATATCACATATATTTTGAGATATAAGGAGGAATTTTCTAATACGGAAATTACCCAAAAAATACTCTTTTAGAAATATTACACTATACGTCTATTCAGAAAAAAATATTTGCAAATTATCCAACACTTTCATATATTATAATAGTCATGTGATTCAACTAATTTCACTATTATATGCTCATTTCTTTTTATATAATTTCAGTGTCTTACTTTAACCAGACAGTAAATTAAAGAATTTATTTTAAATAAACTAAAGAAGAAAAAAGTAACACAAATAAATTGAAATAGAAATAAGCAGACAAATTTAATGCATATGTTCCTTAGATTTCAATTATATTATGTTGGTAAAGTTGTGAATATATTAATATAATATATTAGTCTTTTTATTTAAATACATATATCTCATTGAATCAATCTTTACAATAGTGGACAATAAAGAAATTACCATACTATGATGATTAATAAAATAGAAATTGTTACGCAACTTATGTAAAGAAATATTTTTATCTCCAGATTAGTTTAATCGTATATTATTAACACACCTAAATATTTTTGTTTCATAATATAAAATAATTTTTTTTCTCACCATGGGGCCTGAAAATTGGAAAATAGGAGAGTCGAATTTAAGATTTGAGCAAGGCCGGCTCTTGCTTGATAAATTTAAGGTGCATGCCTTCCTCAAATTTTCATCAAGAAAAAATTATGTGTTAATTTTTTTAATTAAAAAATAATTATTTTTACTTAAAAAGTATAATTTTAAACAAATATATATTATTTTATTATTTTTAACGCCAATCAAATAGAAGAAATTAAGAAAGCATTATTTTGTATGTTTACATTCTGTTCGCTAACACTCGTATTATTTATCATTTTAAAATTCTTTTGCACTTTCTTTTTAAATTTTTTTGATAAGTTAGAGTAATACACTATCAAAAATATAAATTAATAGTCGAAAAAATTCAACAAAGTGACTTACAATTTCTTTTGTTTGTTTCTTCTTAAATATTCAAGTATTACATAAACATATTGAAGTAGGGTTATACCAAGTTATCAATTTCTTGTATCAGATTTTATGGTTCTAATTCTTATCTTTATGTCAACTTATTACTTATAGTATTATGTAATTTATATAATGATTGTCTTGGTAAAAGAATATTTTTCAATGTTGAATTGATAAAATATTACTTAAAATTAATAATTAAAAACGATATTAAAAAATATCATTTTAAGAAAAGATATCAAGTAATAATTTGCACTTAAAAAGTTTTAAAAAATAAACAACTATATTTGATATTTATATAGATTTTAGGCCTCAATTAAAATTTTGTTTTAGGCTTCAAATTACGTTGAGTCGCCCCTGGATTTGAGATGACCTTTTACTGTTTAATTTTGAAAAGTATGAAATACGTGTGGAATTTAGGAAAAGACTTGACTTTATGACCAAAAAAGTCTTTATAAAACATCAAAAATAATCAAATCTCATTAAACAATTTTTTTTTTTTTTTTTTGAGTTCTTGAGAAAAATGTTGTACAAAGCAACACTCACCTTGTTCATTTTGTTTATATTTTTGGGTGGATTGCTCTTCCCTGTAGCGCCCACAAGAATGACTACAACAGGTATATATGATTTTTCGAATATTTTGTTGGAGAGATAACAAAAAAAAAAAGATTCTATGAAAGAAAAGATATAACTGAAAGAATGTTTTTGATATACAACACATTTTTTTATTTTGATTCTCAGTGATCTTGAGAGATTTGATACAAATTGGTGATGGTTTCACTGATCCACCGGGAGATGATAGCCCTTCAGATCATCATGGACATAACAATAATGGATGAAAGACAGAGAAATTTCACGATCATATTATTATATATATGTATTGAAGTTGACCCGCAGCTGCTACAACCTCTGCCACAACCTCTATTCTTCGGGTGAGCACCCTGTGGTGAGCACTTTGTGCGCACTGAGTAAACCCCCCACTGTGTAATAGCCTGCAAACCACACAGGGGATGTAAACCGCACAAGGCAAGCCCTATGCGACATGCTCGACTCAGAAGGCATTGAGGGGGATCGATCCCGGGTCATCCGTGTGGATAACCACCCTCCAAACCAACTGTTCCATCCCGAAGGACTCACAATCACATTATTAATGTTGTTATATCGTTGTTTTTAATTAACGAGTCCATTTCCCTTTCAATAAGGTCTCAATCTAAAAATGTTTAGGTACTTTGGTTTTGGTGTGTATGAATATCTATGGATAGTAATATTATTCTCATCAGAGTCATATTATGAATAAAATGTTTTATTTGTTCTCATACAAAATGAATATCTTCTATGTATACAATTGTAGTGAATTGTATAACCTGAAACTATATATTATACAAATTGTGCTAATAGTCCTTGTCCAAAAATCGAACAAATCGTACTGACTCGAAATTCAAGCAAACAGTTTTGATATGAAATTCAAAATTTGAATAAACTGTTCTGACACGAACTAAAATAAATTGTACTGATCTAAAATCCGAACAAACCATACTAATTCGATACCTAAACGAACCATACTAAACTAAAATCTGAATGAATGAACTATACTAACCCGAAACTCGAATGAATCATACTCATCCAATACCCGAACAAACTCTACTGACTCGATAGCAAAACGAATCATACTAAGTTGAAACCCGAATGAACTGTACTGACCCGATACCAAAATGAACCACACTAACTTGAAATCCGAACGAATCGTATTGATTCGAAATTCGAACAAACATTTTTGACCTAAAACCTTAAACTCGAACAAACAGTTTTGAAACGAACCGGAATAAATCGTACTGATTCGAAATCCGAACAAATCGTACTGAACCACCGATAACCAAACGAACCGTACTAATCATCTGAACGAATGAACTGTACTAACCCAGAACTCGAACGAATCTTACTGAACCGATACCTGAACGAACTCTACTGACTCGATACCCAAATCAACTTTACTAACTCGAAACTCAAATAAACCTTACTGACCCGAAACCTGAACGAACGGTTCTGACCCGAAACCCGAACCCGGAACCCGGGTAAGTGAAGACTCAAAAGGGAGTGCAAAACTTTGAAGTCAAGTTCGGACGGCTAAGCCTTTTTGTCTTCAAAAGTTTGATTCGTCGTCCCTCGCCGGCGTGTTTCTCTCAGTTCAATAAAATGGATGTGATTTCGGCGGCGGTGGCGGCCGGCGGCGGTGGAGGTCCGGCGCCGTTCTTGTCGAAGACATATGAGATGGTGGATGATTCGCAAACTGATGACATCGTATCATGGACTCCGACTGGTCACAGCTTTGTCGTGTGGAATCCTCCAGAATTCGCTCGAACTCTTCTTCCTACTTATTTCAAACACAACAATTTCTCCAGTTTCATTCGACAGCTCAATACTTACGTATGTATTTTCTCTCCACTTTGACTTCTCTCGAATTGGGTTCAGCTGAAAAATTGGATCATTGAATTGATTTTCTAATCTTTCAAAATGGGTTCAGCTTAAGAATTGAATCTTTGAATTGATTATTGATCTTTCGAAATGGTTCAGCTTAAGAATTGATTTTCTTTCTGTTTCAATGGGTTGAGCTGAATCTTTGAATTGAAGGGTTTAGCGGACGAATTGGATCATTGAATTGATTTTGCTATATTTGAAATGGGTTCAGCTGAAAAATTGAAGCTTTGAATTAATTTTTTGTCTATTGAAATTGAATTGTTGAGTTTGTCATCTTTCTGTTGAAATGGATTCAGCTGAAAAAACTTTGAATTGGTTTTCTATGATGTGATTTTGAGCTACAATATGTGGTTAAAGTTCAGGTTTGAGTTGTTGTATTTCTTCATTTCTATGGTTAAAGTGGTTCGTTTGATCACGGATGAATATTAGGTGAATTCTAGCATCTAGCAAGCATGGAAATTTTCTATGTGATAAGTCGAGGTTTGCTGATTGAATTCCCTTGAACTTTTTTGAGTATAGATGAAGTAGAATGGATTTTGAGGGTTCATATAGCTCAACTAGTTTGGGATTGAGACATAGTTGTTGTTTCTGATTAAGTTATTGCTGATGAATAGTTAATTGAAGTGGGGCAATGTTGAGGTGCAAGGTTTTTTTGTGAATCTATTAGATAGATATCTAATTATCAGGATCATTTTTGTTTTCATTAGAGGGTGTGAGATGGGCTGTTAAACATGAGAGGACTGTTGTGATGAATTTGTGCTTCAAGACAATAAAATGGAGGCGGAAGTTCTAGCTTTTTTCTGTTTCTTTTGTTTTTTGGTGGGTTAGTTATGATAAGTGTGGAGGTGGGAGTATTCAGATAAGGATGGCAGCTGGACCTAGTGGTATATATATGTGATGGAGCACTTCACATGATTAGATTTGTTCATCTTAAAGCACTTAGATTGACGCAACTGATAATATATGTTTTTTCGATAAATTGTAATCTTTTGGGTAAATGGAGAGGGGGAGGGGTTTATCTTTTCTTGTTGGGTTTTTTTCTAGGTGTATGGACTTTCTTTGCATGCTTTACGCTTGGTATGTATGGATGCCTCCAACTTGCTTGCTACTAACGAACTTGCTTATGCACAAAGAAAAGGTATTAGAAGGATTCCTTAACCTTTGACATTGTTGACATAAGGTTAACATAACTAGATCTCTCTGTGGTGAATATAGTTTTGAGGAACTTAGCTGTTTCTAAAATTGTTCTCCAGCTGAATGTACCTGTGGCACAATGTTTAGTGTTTCCTTGTGTTTAACAGATGTCCTTCCAGTGATTCAACGTTTTTCTCGACATTTCAACTAAATTCAGTTTGTGCTTCTTCCACAAAAACAATAGTCTTTTGGAAACCAACCTTTGGTCATGGAAAAGCGGTGGCCTGGTTGCACCTATAGTTCGTACCAGAAGATGTTGGCATCATTCTCTACACATCACGTGGATGAAATCTTTGCATGTCACGTCATACCAGTCATTGGCTGGTGATTTAATGTGTCGGTTCGTACCAGACATTCACTGATGATTAATGCTGCGGAAAAAAAAAAAAAACAAAAGCACCTTCCTGAGTGGCGTGATAAACATTGAAATACATACAACTGTTTAAAGAAATATCGAAACGTACAAAACAATTTTAGTGAGGGCATTTGAGCAGATGTTCACTTCTGTTTTAGAGTATAGTCAGAATTTGCATGATATCTGATGGAACCCCACTAATTTTCTCAAGTTAATCTGCAATTTTTGTCAGATTTATATGATGCTACGTAACCCTGTGTCTAAGTGTAGTCGCTGCTGCTTTTGTTTGTTTGTGATTCCATGCAATCTGTGAATTTTGAGCTTCTCTTCCCTGATGACTAAGAGTATTTTTATTGAAGTTTCCAGTTGTCGGATTTATTCGGAGTTGATTATCCAAACCCAGCATGGTTTGTACCCCTTACCAATGGTGTTTATATTGCAATAAACGAAACACAAAGATAAATTGTTGTTTAACTGGTTAAAGTAAATTATTTTCCTAGATTGGTGATCCGTGTTCATTAAATAGAGATATACTAGCTATTGTTGACAATGACATTAGCTATACCTCAATCCCAAGTAAGTTAGGGTTGGCTATATGAATCTCTCTTTATCACATTTCACTACTATTAGGACCGATTGTGCCTGCTCATTAGAGAATTTCAGTTGCTGCCATAATTTAATCTAGGATTATTGACATCATAAATATATCTAATTGACAGGGCTTCCGGAAGATTGATCCAGAAAGATGGGAATTTGCCAATGAGGAATTCTTGAAGGACCAGAAGCATCTACTTAAGAACATTCATCGTAGAAAACCCATTCACAGTCATAGTCACCCTCCAGGTTCCACAGTTGATCCAGAAAGAGCTGCATTTGAGGAAGAGATTGATAAACTTACACGTGAGAAGTCTGGGCTCGAGACTAATGTCTCAAGGTTCAGACAGCAACAATCTGCTGCAAAACTCCAGCTAGAAGAACTAACTGGGCGGGTTGGCAGTATAGAGCAAAGGCAGGAGAGTTTACTGACATTTGTTGAGAAGGCAATTCAAAATCCTGACTTTGTTGAGCGTCTTGCTCAGAAACTCGAGTCCATGGATATTTCTGCATTTAGTAAGAAGAGGCGATTGCCTCAAATCGACAGCACTCAACCAGTCCAAGAAAGTATGTCGGTGGACAACCATAGCAGTTCTAGAGTTGAGTTTGGGAACCTTTCCCAGCAAGACTTTTCAAATAAGCTCAGGCTTGAATTGTCACCTGCTGTTTCAGATATCAATGTGCTTTCATGCAGCACCCAAAGTTCGAATGAAGATGGCGGAAGCCCTGCACATAGGAGAATATCTGAAGGATGGTCCAGAGAAGTGCAACTTCGAACGGGAGGAGCAATTTATACCCCTGAAGCAATAGAACTATCAGATACAGGGACGTCTTTTATGTTGAAGATGGATTCATCTCTACCTCGTGCTTCAAGCAATGTTGAAAGCTCAAGACTGCATTCCTTGCCACAAAGCCTGACATCTAACGAGGAAGTTGACGGTCACATTTCCTGCCAACTGAATCTTTCTTTGGCTTCATGTCTTTCACAAGTTGATAAAAATCAATATTCAGTGAGGATGCCTCAAATAGGTCAAGAGATAGGTAAACGTTTCGAATCACAGTCTGATGCCAATGACAAAATCCCTCCTACTGATGACAAATCTTTGCCACCTTCACATGATGCAACTGCCAACAAGCAAGTGCCTGCAGCTGCTCCTGTTCGTGTGAACGATGTCTTTTGGGAACAGTTCCTTACTGAAAGACCAGGCTGCTCGGATAACGAAGAGGCTAGCTCTAGCTACAAAGGGAACTCCTACGACGAGCAAGACGAGAGAAAATCAAATCAAGGAGTAGCTAGTAACACAAGAAAGGTGGAACAGCTTACCCTTTGAGTATATGAAGTTGTCATTGAAGGCACTTGAAACATTTCAGTCCTATACTGCATGGTTTGTAACTATCAATCTCTGTTAAAGCCTATTTTTTCCTGTTGTTGTTTTGGGATCATTATATGGCTTTGTATGTATACAAATAATGTTATGATAAATATACTTCTGAGCAAATAAGATGTGTATTTGGTGATGAAATGTTGTTTGATTTTCTTGAGTGTCATATAAAGAATAAAGAACTCAAACTCCACTTTCAGCTCTGTAATCGATAAATAGTCACTATCACGGAGTTTCAAATTTCATAGGTCCTAGAGTATCAACTGTGAAATTTGAAACTCTACGATGATTATGTTTCACTTACAGAGGCTAAAAAGTGGTTATTCGCGAATTTTATCCATTTTTCTTCCTTTCTCATTTGGTGTGCTAAAGGTTCTAAAGTTTCAAGCTAAGTCAACAACCATATTGCCTACTACAATTATGATGACTTGCCTTTCATTTTACCAAATAAATTGGAGATAATTTTTTCTTTTTTTACAATTAAAGTCATATTTTTTGTATAATATGAACTCATTTATATAGGTCAATAGTTACTCCTTAGGCAAATAGAATTTTAATTAATTAAAGAGGATACTCACATCATACTCAATTTTAATTGCAACTTATAGACAATAATAATAGAGCCTTAGCCATTTAACCACTAAACCTAAAATAGCTATTCATTTTGCTTGAGATTTAAGTTTTTGGACCAATTCTCATCAAAGAAAAGGAAATGTTGGACCACAAATATGATATCCAAAAATAACTAAAAATACAAAAAAAAAAAAAAAAAAAAAAACCCAAATTTTTTAACTTATTCTCTTTTGGGTTTTCAAATTTTTGGTATTATTATATTTTATTAAATTGTTTATGTTAATTTAAATAAGAAAAGAATTTGTACAAGATATCGTTAAAACTGAAGATATTAAAAAGATATGATCACAACAATAAAACGGACATTTGTTAAAGGGACCTACCATTTTAAAGTTTCAAGCTAACTCGCAACCTACTAAAATTATGATTTATTACAAACTTCTTTTTACAACTAAAGTTATATCCAATTTGGATGTCGTAGAATACAATAGAAATTCTTTAGAAACAATCACTCTACCTCTAAAGCGTACCTCCCTAGGAGCTCCCATTTTATTTTCCTCTCTTAGAGACTCAAACTCATAACCATAGAGTTAAAAGTGAGAGATGCTTACTATCCGATCAAGTACTTCTTGTCAAACAGTTACTCCCTAACTAGGCAAATTAAAGAGAATTTTAATTCATTAAAGAGGATATATGCTCATGAAATGGAAAAAAAGGTCATACTCATTTTTCATTGCAACCAATATAAATACATACAATTAATAATAGAACCTAATTAGACATTTAACCATCAAATCCAAAATAGCAATCTCAATTTGCTTGAGATTCAAGTTTTTGGACCACTAATCTTATCAATGAAAAGGTAATTAATATTGGACCACAAATATGATAATCCAAAAATAACCAAAAACATATTATTGGGGACGTTAGGTGAGTGGACATAAAATAATGAATTTTGGATGTCACTTATGAAATTTATTTTTCCTACTTTCATTAAAAAAGTAAAGAGACTGTTTCTGTTTAGACACTGATGAAAATGAAAAGAATAATCACTAGTGATTTGGATTTTTTTCTAATTTTCCCACATGAAAAAATAATCATATGTAAACAGCACACCCCAACAATCTAATGGATTTTCCAATAATGAACTTGATTGTGTACCAATAGTTACACACCATGCAAAATGAATTGATAACAATTGAGACTAAAATAGTCCTTCAAAATACACTAATTCGAACAGTTTTAGTCCTTTATATTTATCGAAATTAAGTACTTCTATTCTTTGCTTTATTTACGAAAACTCAACCATAGTTATATATATGTCACATAATTAGCTCATGAGAAGCACTTGAGTTCTTTAAACTAAAGAAAACTACATCTTAACTTTACTTTCAACGGAGTATAACATTGATTCATTCGATGTCTCATATATGGAGGGTTAAAAGGAAGTATATGATCTATATATTCAATTGAGGAATGAATTGGTTGACGTTTAGTTTCACTACTTTTCATCCATGTAAATAGCTCACGTGCCTCCAAACTCGTGTGAGTATGTTGTTCACGTGCTTTCGACGAGCTAATTTCATCAAAGATTAGTACTACCATGTGTTTTCTCTAATAAAACAATGACCAAAAGTGTTCAATTTTGATAATATAAAGAACTAAAATAGCTTAATTGTATATTTAAAGGACTAGTTTAAACTAACCTTAAACATAAATAACTTTTATGTCCTTTTCTAGTATATACTATTCATAAAGAATTGGGAACCAGCCCAAGTCCAAGACATAAACACAAAAATTTTGAGACCAGCCAAGATCCAACTTACTTTGTGCATATCAAATTTCAAAAGTCAAAGTCTTGTATTAAAGCAAAAGCTAGTGGCAAAATTTTGCTTCTACATGTAGGCCAAACCCAATAATTTCAAAGGTCGTGATAGAGTCGTAAGTATTTTATTCTTAAGATTTAATGATAAAAAAAATATTTGAGTTATCATTTTTTCCTGAGTTTCACGTTTCAACTATAAGTTGTTACTTTTTCTTATCTAAACTATCACCATCCATTCAATCATATGTGTTTCAATACGTAGGTGATCATAGTTCAGATAGAAAAATGAAACAACAGGTGATAATTCAAATAGATAAAGAGAACAACGGATAGTTCGAGTGTGAAACTCGATAAAATAATATTCTAGGTGTGTGTTTTTCCACCATCTCTACTCTTAACTAGAGATTTTCAGTTCAGCTTTAGATATACAATTTATTATTAAACAATAATTTACTTGAGCGATCACCATGTATATGTGTGTTAATGCATAGGTGATGATAGTTCAAGTAGAAAAACTTTACAATCTGGTGATAGTTCAAATAGGAAAGAGAAGAGATTAGAGTTAAACTGAGAAACTTGGGATCAAAAGTGATAATCACGTGTGTGTCTTGACCACTATCTCTTATCTTAACTAGAAATTTTAGATTCGAGCTTCAAATATGAAATTGTCTTTATTAAACAATGAATTAACTTTTTAACTTAATCACATTCCAATATCGATATCGCACACTAAATGAAAACCTAAAACAAAAAAAAAATCAAGAATGGTGGTGGGTCACTCTCACTACTCACCCCCACAATCCTCCCATGACTATTGAGTAGCAAGGTAGGTGTGTGTAATAGGATGATCCCTACACCATTAATGACTCCTCACTAGTTCCAAAATTTCACACACCCTGGAATCTCATTTTCACAGCCCAAAATCCAAAATCCAAAAAAATGACAACACCAGGAGAAAAGCTACAAGAAATTCAACCTCAAACTCACAAAATGCAAAAATCCCAACTTTACTTCAACCCATTGAAGACCCTCTTCTTCTTGCTTCTTTTCAGCCATGCCCAGATGAGATTTTGTTCTGGGGTTTCAGTTCTTGACCTTAAATCAGTTAAAGATAGTAACTTTAACCTAATGGGGAAAAGGGGTTGCTCAGAAAAGCTTCAAGAATGCTCAGAAATGGTGGGTGAAGAAGATTTGATGGATTCTGAAAGTAATAGAAGGGTTTTGCTTATGCAAAAGAAGTACATTAGTTATGGTACATTGAAGAGGGATTTGGTGCCTTGTAATACTCCTGGTGCTTCATATTATAATTGTAAAGCTCCTGGTGCAGCTAATAATTACAACAGAGGATGTGAGATTATTACAAGGTGTGCTAGGGATGTCAGTGACATCAAATCTTGAATTTTTAGCTGAGAAATTTTATGCAATGGAATTGGTAAAAAGTTCTATTTGTTCTTTCTTCAATATTGATTTAGTTATGTTTGGGACTTGTGAGGGTGGGTTTTTTTGTTGCTAATGTTGTATACTAGTATAAATGTAACCAATGTTGCCAAATATATATTTTTGGTTCTATGTATATTATATGCTCCCAATCTGTTTCTGTGCATTATGAAGCATTGTTTGTCTGGATATTTTTTGGCTGCTATAGTGAAATGTGTTCATAGCATGAACAATCGGTTCTGATAGTAAAAACTTGGCCTTTATAGTGAAATGTTGGTATAGAGGATGATACTAAAAGGAGCAATAAGGCATTTAAGCAAAGTCAAGTTCTGATCTTTCACACATTTAGATTTCTTTGTAATTTCGTTTGATCCACAAGAATGGCTTCCATTTGTTAACGGTTCGATGATTTCTGTTGTGTGTTGTTCTGTTAATCCTTTCTTATAAGAAATGATTAGGTGTGAATTTGTGTTGAGCAGAGTCTTACATCACAAAAGATGATTCTTTTGGTATTATTAATGATGTTGAGCTTCCATTACAAACTTCCACATCAGTTTGAATGCTTTTAAGGTAATATACAGAGGGGTTTAAAAGTGTTTCTAGGAGAATGCCATGTAGATATGTCTCTGATGACTCGATTTTTGGGTTAACAATTATCTCGATTTACTTTAGATGCATATTAATAGGCCAACGGGTAGAATTTTGGGGAATGCTAACAGTCAAGAAGGTAAGGCTACTTTATCAATTTCAAAAAAAAGAAGGTAAGGCTACTTTGTATCCTCTATTTGGTTGGGGTTCTTGTCTATGGAGTATTTTGTGGAAATGACGTGAAGTGGATACCGGATAAGTCTTTCTTGAGTCGTATTTTAGAAAGGATACGTGTGCAGGGAGCACGGGAGCGAAGCACCTGTGTGAATGAAAACTAAGGAAGAAAATACTAGAAAAGAGATTAACATGGTGCTTAGGAAAGATCAGTAGTAGTCCAATAATGACAAGATATAGTCCTTCAATGAGGATGGTTCTTCTATATATGGTTTCTCTTCTTTCATTATAATCTTTTGGAGCTGGGGAGGGTGGCGGCATTTGCTGGTTTCCGTAGGTGTATTATCAACACGACTGATCAAAGAAACATTAAGAAGATTTGCACCACCGGAAAAATAACAAGCCTTTATGATCACCCTAAAAGAATTTGTTGAGATTTGAATAGTTTCCTGCAATATTTAGTTCATTAGCTTTATCTTCAACCATTAGGAAGCTGATATCCTTCATTTTTGCGGAATTATCTACTTGTTTCCGCTTTCTATGTCAATTGTCAGTATTGATGATACAGAACTAATGTCTATGTATCTTTGCTAAAAGATGTCAAGAAAGCTTTGCAGTTGTCGTTATCATGCATAAAACAGGTGACTTTTTTTGAAAGTGTGGTTTCTTGATTGCTTCAACTCATCTAGTCTTCTGGGCTATGTAGGGACTTCTTGTTACAAGAACTCCTTCATCCCCGCGCTGGGAAGACATTCCTTTTTCTTGGAACGAATCGTCTTTATTTGTGTGAACTCTTGTAAAGATTTGCTTGTTTGATGTACCAAAAATGTGAAAATGTTGAAATATATACAATGCACTTGCTGCAAAATGTTAGATAAAGGTCCTCTTCTGATTCACCCCCCCACCCCCCACCTAAGGGAGCCCGGCACACTGGCCCGGAGTGGCCGGGTGAGTTGGGCTTGTCCCGTCCCGGCACACTTGCCACCCTTATACTGGGATTTCTTCAACTTTATATTCCCATGTGGTTGGAGTTATTTTGTTGAATTTTTAAATAGAGACAAAGTATTTGAAGCATAAACTATTCATACTAACACCAACAGACAGAAGTAGATCATCTTCTTCTTTTTTCCTGACATGTCTCACAAAATAATAGTTCTTTATTCAGTGGACCAACTAGTTACTATATCTCAAAACTCAGCAGAGACAAAATGTACTAGGTGATTTCCTTGCACCCCCTAAACCGTGACGGGTAGGTACATGTGTTGGTGGGAGGTAAAAGTTATCCGATGAATAGTTCAGCGGGGAATCTTTGCAGTATATTTTGAATCTACAGAGGAAATAATTTCATTTTTTTTACTTTATCCAGAAAAGTTACTATAATAGTAGTAGTACTATATTCATCTACATTAATTAGCAGAATAAATGCATGCCTACTAGTAGAGGAGTTGCTAATATCTATACTGACATAGCTCTATTTGGATTGGTGGAAAGTAGAAAAAGAAACTAGTAGACCTAATTAATGTAAAATATTTTTGCTCACACGTGATATCTAGATTTTATCATAAGGTACCTATTAATAGCATATGATAAGGTAAAAGGAAAATTTTAAATATTTCTTACTCCCTCCGTCCCTATTTACTTGTCCATATTTCCTTTTTTAGTTGTCCCTATTTAGTTGTCCATTTTGACAAATCAAGAAAGGACAACAAATTTTTTCCTATTATACCCTTATTTACACTTCTTGAAAATTGTAAAAGTATATGTTGTTTCCCTCCAATTTATTTCACTTGAATTCAAATAAGTGGTTGTAATTTTGAAGTGAAAAGTTGTCATAAGGGTAAAATTGTAACTTCACTGTGCTAATCATTGTTACCTTAATCTGTGTGTCATTTCTAAAGTGGACAACTAAAAAGGGATGGAGGGAGTATCTTTTATTTTAGTCAAGGGGAAAGAAAGTGGATATAAAGTAAATTTCCCCTTTTGTTCCAATATCTTGCTATCCTTCGTCGAGAAGGAGAGGAACTGGACTCTGACTCTTCTATTACATTTACAAGAAGTCCATTCTCGTCAATGATCAATCCACGTCCTAGCATAAAGTGCGACTTGCTTAGCATCGAAAGCTAACTTACTAAAGTAGTTTACTTTTTCATTTTGGAAACCCCTTTTCTCTTTTATTTTCCCTATTTATAATTTTCTCTTTTCTAGAGAAACAAGATTTGAGTTATCTTTTGCAAAACTAAGAATTAAAGGAAGTAATGATGTAAGAACAATTTTAACCCAACAAAGTACAAACACTATAACACATGGTATAACACCTCAGAGCAATTGATTTTAGCTCCCGTTTGGCCAATTTTGAAGTTGAAACTTGAAAATTTGAGGTTTTGCGTTGTGATTTTTGGAATTTGAAGTTATACTTGGACATGCATTTTATTTGGATTTTTTTTGAAGTTTTTGTAAGTGGAAGTCCTGAAAGCGCACTTGAAAATAGTTGAAAGATCCTAACAGATATTTGAGAGGATGAACTTTCAAAATGTATAGTCAAACGCTAGCGCTAAAATTTGAATAAAAACTAGAAATGTTACTTCAATATCCTCAAAGAAAAACATAAACAAAAACCAAAGGAAAACAGAATCAAAGTATAAAAAGAGAAAACATCATGCTATAAGATTTGTGTGTGTTTTTCCAGTCTCACTTTGTCTTTCTCCTTAGTACCTGTA
The DNA here is from genome assembly GCF_900185275.1 of Solanum verrucosum. Lineage (NCBI taxonomy): Eukaryota > Viridiplantae > Streptophyta > Magnoliopsida > Solanales > Solanaceae > Solanum > Solanum verrucosum. The sequence goes on from NW_026020163.1 coordinate 1,611,697, forward strand.
GTGAGCAGGCTTGTAAGGACCCTCAACTGGTACACTAATGTAATCAGCTTGGTCCTTGGAGAGCTTAGTGAGCTTGACTCCGAGCTGTCCGAGATGAAGGGCAGCAACCTTCTCATCAAGGTGCTTTGGCAAGACGTACACCTTCTTCTCATACTTGCCACTTGCCTTCTCCTTCCACAACTCAAGCTGAGCAATGACTTGGTTAGTGAAAGAGCACGACATGACAAAACTGGGGTGTCCAGTAGCGCATCCCAAGTTCATGAGACGACCCTCAGCTAAGACAATGATGCCACTCTTGGTGTCGGGGAAGACCCATCTGTCGGTTTGAGGCTTGATTGTGATTCTCTTCACTCCAGGGTAGGTCTCAAGACCAAGCATGTCGATTTCATTGTCAAAGTGGCCAATGTTGCAGACAATGGCATTGTTCTTCATCTTCCTCATGTGATCAACCATGATGATATCCTTGTTACCAGTTGTGGTAACAAAGATATCAATTTCGGAAACAACATCCTCAAGAGGAAGAACCTGGAGACCTTCCATAGTAGCCTGGAGAGCACAGATTGGGTCAATCTCAGTCACAATCACACGAGCACCTGCTTGCTTCATTGCAGCAGCACAACCCTTGCCAACATCACCATAACCGGCAATAAGGGCAACCTTTCCAGCAATCATAACATCAGTAGCCCTCATGAGTCCATCGGGCAGTGAGTGGCGACATCCATACAAGTTGTCAAACTTGAGTACACACCAAGACAAAAAAATCCATCAGTCAATTAACTTGATGTGATTATTCAAAACTATAACAGAAAATTAGAGTACTATGATTGGAAAAATGTTCACTTTAAGCTATAAAATAAGAGGAATATCAAATTTACCTCAAGCAAATGATGAACATTCATTTCTCCCACTTATCAAATCAGTTTAAAATTCAACTAAATATGAACCTATAGATCAAGACTCAAATTCAACAATTAACTATAGATCTAATGTTGAACCTCAACAAAGAAAAGTCAACAACAACATGCTAAGTGTAATGCCACTCAGTGACGGAGCCAAAATTTCCACTAAGAGATGTCAAAATATAAAAAAGAAAAATTGCGTACAAGTCAACAGTGTCAATATGTAATATATACTATTACCTAACTAAACAATGTAAATTTCCGAGACAAAAGGGTGTATGTGATCTTACACCTACCTCGATGGGGAGGTTGTTACCAATAGACCCTCGGCATAAGTAAACAATTTGAAAGGGGTGGACAACAACGAAATAATGTGAAACAGAGAGCATTACACAAACAGTAACAACAACGAAATAATGCAATAATCGGAGCACAAAAAGATACCTTGCTCTTGGTGACAGAGTCATTAACATTAATAGCAGGGAAAAGCAAAGTTCCATTAGCCTGCATCTGATACAATCTCTTAACACCAGTAGTAGTTTCTTCAGAAACACCAACAAGTCTCTCCTTCATCTTCGTATACTTTAACGGATCGCTTTTCAACCCATCTTTAATAATAGTAAGCACAAGCTGAAATTCAACATTATCAGTAGAATTAGGATCTGGAAATTTACCAGTTTTCGCGTATTCCTCTTCAGCTTTAACACCTTCATGAATCAACAATGTAGCATCACCACCATCATCAACAATCAGATCGGGTCCACCACCTGGACCCCAATCAAGTGCCCTCTCCGTACACCACCAATACTCCTGCAATGTTTCCCCTTTCCACGCGAAAACAGCGGCACTGTCACGCGCTGTCGCAGCAGCCGCGTGATCTTGAGTTGAGAAAATGTTGCAGGAACACCATCGAACTTCAGCACCCAATGCGGTGAGGGTTTCGATTAGGACAGCGGTTTGGATCGTCATGTGTAAACTTCCGGTGATTTTTGCACCTTTGAATGGCTGTGATGGACCGAATTCAGTACGACAAGCCATTAATCCAGGCATTTCGACTTCGGCTAGCTCGATTTCGAGGCGGCCGAAATCGGCCTGGGACATGTCCTTGACCTTGTACTCGCGGCCCGAGGTGGTTTTCTCGACGATTAACGCCATGGGTAGAGAGAGTAGAGTGGAAAAAGTGAAAAATTGAGAGAATTTTGAAGTTTTTTGGGAAGAAGAAGAAGAAGAAGAGTGGCACAGAGGAATGAAATGGAGTTTGAGTGATTTATATAGAGATGAAGAATGGAAAATGGACGGCTAGGATTTGTTTGATCATATTTTTAGATTGTTAAATTGTGGAATTTTTGGTAAAAATGAATGGTAGGAATTATTTGAAAAATATATATTTTATATTGGTAATTGGTAAGGTAAACCATAAATAATGGAGAATAATTAGAGTTTTGTTGGAAAAAAAACAAACAAACAAACCTTTTTTCATGTTTTGTTTCTCATTCGGTATTTGATATTCATACTGAGATCTAACAACATATTCATAGTGTAATTTTACGAGTGGAGTTGGAAAAAGATGGAGTATAAGCATACCTTACCTTACTTTAGTAGTAGATAAGTTGCTTCGATAGGCCTTTGACTCAAGAAAAAGTATATCAAAGCAAAATGGAAAAAAAATAACGATAGTGAAGAAATCATAGCAAAATACTATAGAAAGCATGATTGCCTCCTGACTAATTAAATTTTTATTCACGTTGAAAAGTTTAACGTTAGAGATTGAGTGCTTTCTAACATAAACAATTCCATGCGATCATATTTAAAACTTAAATTCGAAACATTTAATTAAGAATGATAGAGTATTTATAACTAACCATACTTATTTGTTTACGAGAGGATTGTGTACTATGAAGTATATATATTAGACTATAAACTCAAAGACTATTATATATTACTAATAATAACTTGAATTTGTCGTAAGAATTCATAAATTGTAAATATTGATCAGTTTATATTCGTGTAGAGTACATTATCATCGAAAATTATAAAAGATTATGGATTACTTTACTCTAACTTTAAGTTTTTAGGTTATTTTTTCCACACAATTGATGATACTTCCCACCAATCCCCCTAAATTAATTTATTTTGGTCAAACTAACATAATTAGTTAGGTACAAAGTTAGTCTCTGATTGGACAATGGAAAAATAGAGCATAAAGAGTAGTTTTTTATGGTTGATAATGACGGAGTTAGTTAGGGTCGAGAAGTTCATCTGGACCGCTTTCGATGAGAAATTACATAGTTTATACATGATTATGTTGAACTTTCTTTCCCTTTTCGTATGTTTTATTATTTATACTTCTGTCATTCTTAATGAAAATTACGACTCCACTATGTATAAGGGTTGGTGGGTAGAATAAGGTTGTAGTAGGTGTTAACTACTTAACTTCACGTTCACAATTTCATGCATTTACAACAACATTTATTTATTTTTATAACTAGTCAATATGGGATAGTTGCGGTTAATTTGAATTCGTCTGGTATAATATCTGTTAAGAGAGAAGTGTTCTATATCACCATATTTCTTCTTTTTAATTTAAACTTGAGATACTTAATATTATTCAACTCACCATATTTCTTGAAAATTGATCTTTATTACGACAACAAATTAAATATCGAAAAATAAGAGTTTTTGTTTTAATGAACTAGTAGTCCTAATCCTATAGACCTTCACCAACCAAGAAAGGAAGTGAAAGCCAAATATTTTTTTTTTTATTTTTTACCAAACACAGATTAGGTAAATGAAATTGACATTGATCAACAATATTATTTTATGTATGTACAGAAAATATATAACTTCATAAGAATGTAACAAATAATATGAGATCGTCTTTTGTTATGAAACATTTTATCCTTAACAGAAGAATAAAGATAGTTATGCAATCGTCTCTATTATAAATATTTTACCTTTTATATATAAAATTTCTATAAAAATTCAGATTTAGTCGAACGGAACAAAAAAAAATAGTGAATGGACTCGTGCATGACAACACAGAGAATATATACACAAAAATATCTGTTTTGGTTGTTGCTGGTAGTTATGCTCTAAACACATACCTACTTATTAAATACTAATATGTCACCAAATATATATTGTATTAATTTATTATAACTAAATATTAAATGAAATTAACTACGGTCTATGACTCTATGTACAAAAAATTACCACATATATATTGTAATGTTTGATATTTTATTTATTTTTTATTTTTTACCCTCCCCAGGAGCACTAATGTTTGATATAAATATCGAGTACGGAATTTTTTTATTATACTTTAATACTTTTTGATAGGGCGGATATACTTTTCTTGTTGAATCATGATTAAAGAGTATATATTTTAATTAACCTCCACTTATCATGTAAATTATGATAAAATAGTGAAATTTGGTATAGTTTTTTTTCATTTTAATTCGAGAATTTTTTGCACGATTTGAAACTCTATGATATAACGTTTTTTTAAAAAAAATTATTTATCATTCTCAATTCAAATATCAGTTTTTTGTTTGCACTACTTACCTATCACACGCGCATCATTACGCTTATCATCAACAATAAATGATGTAAAATTTGATACTATAAATATCGAGTGTATAACAACAATAACATATTCAGTAAAATTATATTAAGTGGAATCTCAAGAAGATAAAGTGACGTATATTTTATCAATTTTTCATAAATTAAATAGATTATTTTTCTTATCTAAACTATCACCATCCATTCAATCATATGTGTTTCAATACGTAGGTGTTTAAATATTGATCAGTTTATATTCATGTAGAGTACATTATCATCGAAAATTATAAAAGATTATGGATTACTTTACTCTAACTTTAAGTTTTTAGGTTATTTTTTCCACACAATTGATGATACTTCCCACCAATCCCCCTAAATTAATTTATTTTGGTCAAATTAACATAATTAGTTAGGTACAAAGTTAGTATCTGATTGGACAATGGAAAAATAGTGCATAAAGAGTAGTTTTTTTATGGTTGATAATGGGCGGAGTTAGTTAAGGTTGAGAGGTTCATTTGAATCACTTTCAATGGAAAATTACATAGTTTATACATGATTGAAATAACTTTTTATGTATATATAACAGATGTTGAACCTTCTTTGACCTTTTCGTGTGTTTTATTATTTATACTTCTAACACCCTTAATGAAAAATATGACTCTGCTACATATTTGAAACTTTTGATTTTTTTTAACCAATCACTTTCATATATTTGCACATAATATATTCATCACTAATATTTTCGCGGAGGACAAGATTATATTTTTTATTTTTTAAAAACTTTTTTGGAAGGGTTGGTGGGTAGAATAAGGTTGTAGTAGGTGTTAACTACTTAACTTCACGTTCACAATTTTTTGTTTGCACTACTTACCTATCACATGCGCATCATTACGCTTATCATCAACAATAAATGATGTAAAATTTGATACTATAAATACGAGTGTACAACAATAATAACATCTTCAGTAAAATTATATTAAGTGGAATCTCAAGAAGATAAAGTGACGTATATTTTATCAATTTTTCATAAATTAAATAAATTATTTTTCGAAAAACTATAAATATTGAGTGTGAAAACTATATTAAGTGGGATCTGAAAAATAAGATAAAATGCACTTATATTTTATCAATTTTTCATAAAAGTAAATAGATTATTTTTTCAAAAACTATAAATATCGAGTAGTGTGAATAACTTATATTGCTCCATGCAAAGGCACAAAAATCAACTACCCTAGTTAACAAGATCTCACCAACTCAAAAAGAGACATGTTGACATCATGAATTCATCATAGTTCTAACTTATTTTATACTAGTAATAAAAAGCTAACAACAATTTTTGGTCCAATATTTTATTGCCACTTTTTCCAAAAGGACAAAAATAAACAATCCAACATTTTCCTATGTTCTCTTGAAAGGAGGTCCAAAAAGGGCTTCTTATCCTTTTCTTTTTGGTTTTTTCTCGATATCAGATACTCACATTGTAGTTAGACAAAATAAACAATTCAATATTTCATTTACTTAAAGAAAAAAAAAATTGGCCAAAAATTTGGTTAGAAAATTTTAAAAAATATGCTATTTACCTTTTTAAACATTCTTACTCTTTTAACTTTAATACATTTTAATTAAAAAATGGAAAACAAATCAATTTAACTTTAAATAAAAAGAATACTATAGACTTTTTAATTTTCTGGTCATTTAGCATTACCCTTACTTAAATATCAATAAATTATGAGTTAGAAATTAATATCGTTTAAAAGAATTAAAATTGTGAATCCCACTTATTCAAGTTAGGGTCTATCAAAAATGGTTTTTTTTAATCTTTATAAGATAAGAATAAAATTGTGCTTTACACCACTCTTTTCAAACTCCACTTATAAAATTTTATTGAATATGTTATTGTTATTGTAAATTTCATATTCATCAACTTTATATTCTGATTCCGTTCAAGACTAGTGTAAGGTGTGTTTGTGGTAGACTTTGGTTGGTAAGTTAGATTTCAAAATGACCAACTATTCCCTATAGTCTCAAAAGTGGAATCTTAATAAACACTTAGATCAAGCTTACTAAATTCTTACCAACTTTGACAATGACATGTTGTGCATTGTGAATTCATGGTGACATTTAAGGGTGTGCATATTTCAAGTAAAATCAATAATTCGGATCGAAAAATTACGCAAGTTGCAACTTTTTTCATATTGATAATGATGAAAATTTTCATTTTAAAGTTTGGTCAAAACTTATCCAGTTTGATTTTTGAAGAGCGAAATACAAGTAAAATCAAATAAGAAAATAGTGTATAGTGTATACTAGTTGGTAACTTTCCGAAGCTTAGTTTTAAATTATTTTTTCTGTAATGGTTAAATCAGTAACCAAACTGTTAACGATCGATAACTAATTAACTGACATTTGATATCTTAACAATTTTGTAATGATTTCAAAATTAAACCAAACCAAGATACGCAACATAAGCCAACTACCAATTGTTTCGGTATTATCAATGTAAGAGAGAGATATCCCAACTAGTAAAATTTTATCTCCGTATAATTCTTTTATTTGATCCAAATATTAGACTCGACTGATAACTATCTCGTGACTAGCTAAGTTAGAATATCTAATTTATAAATTATACCAAATTTAAGGAGCTATATTTAGCCTACTTAACTTTAACATAAATTCACTTAAATTATCAAATACAAACAATAAATTTCAACCACCAAAATACATATCACTTCTTAACCCTCAAATTTCACCAACTCCCCAAAAATTAGCTTTACCAAACATCCTCAACAAACTTTTAATTATTTTTTTTTGAAAAAAATAATAATATATTTTTTAAAATTAAAAAAAAAAAAAAAGGTATTATTGTCAATTCACATAAACTCATCTCTTTAAAAACTCCCCCTCCATTTCTTCACTTCCCCTGCTTTTCACCCTCTCTCACTCTGTTTTCCTCTGTTTTTTCCTCTTCAAAATTCCTCAAATTTTCGTCAAAAATGGATCCAGTTTCAGTATGGGGCAATGAACCCCTTAACACAACAGACCCAGAAATCTTCGACCTCATAGAAAAAGAAAAACGTCGTCAATGTCGCGGTATCGAACTCATTGCATCAGAAAATTTCACTTCATTCGCCGTAATTGAAGCTCTAGGCAGTGCCTTAACCAACAAATACTCAGAGGGTATACCCGGAAACCGTTATTACGGTGGAAACGAATACATTGACCAAATCGAAAATCTCACTAGAGGTCGAGCATTACAAGCATTTCACTTAGATCCAACGAAATGGGGTGTTAATGTTCAGCCATATTCAGGTAGCCCAGCTAATTTCGCTGCGTATACAGCAGTTTTAAACCCCCATGATAGGATTATGGGTTTAGATTTGCCGTCGGGAGGGCATTTAACACATGGGTATTATACATCTGGTGGGAAAAAAGTTTCTGCTACTTCGATTTACTTTGAGAGTTTGCCTTATAAGCTGGATTTTACAACTGGATATATTGATTATGATAGATTGGAAGAGAAAGCAATGGATTTTAGACCTAAATTGCTTATTTGTGGAGGGAGTGCTTATCCTAGAGATTGGGATTATAAGAGATTTAGAGAAGTTGCTGATAAATGTGGAGCTCTTTTGCTTTGTGATATGGCTCATATTAGTGGACTTGTTGCTGCTCAGGTATAACTTTTTTGATGGATTTCTGTTTTAAAGATTGTAGTTTTTTGTTTATGATCGTGGTGTTGGGGTCAGCTTTGGCGGTATTTTGACTAATGGGAAGAATCACCAAGTGTTTCTTGTACATGAGGGTCTCATGCATGTTCTCGACCACTTCATTAACCACTAGGCAATACGTTGAGTGCATTAGAGATTGTATTTTTATGTCATATTTTGGCTCTGAATTGGTTTAGAGGTAGATTTGGCTGTCATTTTGATTCATATAGTCGATCCCAACTAGTTTTGTTTCCATGCTATTTTTTGTTGCATTGTGATCTAGGCACACCCCATTTTTGTTTCCATGCAATTTATGATCAAATGTTTTAGTTTGTTCGTCTTGTTCTGACTTGGCACGTAGTTTAAGAAATTAACGAAGCTTTTGAATTTCGTGGTCTTGAACTAAAGATATGTAGTCATTTTGATTCATCTAGTCGATCCCGGCTAGTTTTGTTTCCATTCTAATTTTTGTTGCATTGTGATCTAGACACACCCCCTTTTTTGTTTCCATGCTAGTTATTTTTAATGTTTCAGTTTGTTTGTCTAATTTTTACTTGACACGTAGTTTAAGAAATTAACGAAGCTTTTGAATCTGGTGGTTTTGAACTAAAGATATGTAGCCATTTTGATTCATATAGTCGATCCTAGCTAGTTTTGTTTCCATGCTAATTTTTGTTGCATTGTGATCTAGACACACCCCGTTTTTTGTTTCCATGCTAGTTCTTTTTAATGTTTCAGTTTGTATTTCTAATTTTGACTTGACACGTAGTTTAAGAGTCTAATGAAGACTTTTGAATCTCGTGGTATTAAACTAAACATACGTATAAGAAACATTCTTTTTGTAAGACAAACAAATTGAAACATTGGGAATAGTAATTTTTCGAAATATTAGATCATGATGATATGGATTTGGTTGACCAAATTTGCACAATTTGGATGTCTTGGTGATCTGGTTTTTATGCTTTGTGATACATGAGTTAGTGTTGAAATTGGTTATTAGCTGAGTTTGTGGTTCTATCAAAGCTTTGTTTCGCATGATTATCATAAAACTTAACGGTGAATTACAACTTCAGTTGTCTTCACATAAGTAGTATATACTAGAATCCGATTTCTAATGATTTGCATTTGGTTTTTACGCTGGTTTTGAGTTGTGAATTTGGAATTTCAAGACTGTTTTTGTTAGAGTGTGCTGAAACTCATTGTTTGTGGATACAGGAAGCAGCAAATCCCTTTGAATACTGTGATTTGGTCACTACCACTACCCACAAGAGCTTAAGAGGTCCACGAGCAGGTATGATCTTCTACCGCAAGGGTCCTAAGCCACCTAAGAAGGGCCAGCCTGAGGATGCAGTATACGACTTTGAAGACAAGATTAATTTCTCGGTTTTCCCCTCTCTCCAGGGTGGTCCTCACAACCACCAAATCGGTGCTTTAGCTGTCGCTCTGAAACAGTGCATGACTCCCGGTTTTAAGGCCTATGCTAAGCAAGTTAAGGCCAATGCTGTTGCTCTTGGCAAGTTTTTGATGAGTAAAGAATACAAGCTTGTCACTAGTGGAACTGAGAACCACCTTGTTCTTTGGGATCTTCGTCCTCTAGGTTTGACTGGTAAGAGATCCAAGTATACGCAATCTTTTGGAGTCTCGAGTACTCTAAGCATTAATAGTTGCTTGACACAAATGTTATCTGTTTGACATTTTTGCAGGTAACAAGGTGGAGAAACTTTGTGACCTTGCCAACATTACTGTTAACAAGAATGCTGTATTTGGTGACAGCAGTGCTTTGGCCCCTGGAGGTGTTCGTATCGGTAAGAGCTCATCTCTTTTGTTGGTTGTTACTATTAAGCAATAGATCAGTAAGGCTTCATCCTCAAAATCGTCCGTGACCTCCTCCTGATCACATCACAACTCTTTACCGTTGCACCAAGGTTCTCCTTCGAGACTATATCCATAGTAGGATAGTAACTAACGGGGTTTCTTTATCTAGGTACTCCCGCCATGACATCGAGGGGTTTGCTTGAGAAGGACTTTGAACAGATTGGTGAGTTCCTTCATAGGGCTGTGACAATCACCTTGAACATCCAGAAAGAACATGGAAAGCTTTTGAAGGACTTCAACAAGGGACTTGTTAATAACAAGGAAATCGAAGAACTCAAAGTAGATGTCGAGAAATTTGCCTCCTCTTTCGACATGCCTGGATTCAAAATGTCCGAAATGAAGTACAAGGACTAAACTCACACTTCGCGCTACGTCTGCTCATGCCTTTTTTTTTAGTTTTTGTTCATCTTGTTTGGTTGTTAAAAGTCATTTTCTAAGAAGAAAAAGAATTAAGTATCATGCCTTGTTACTCTGTACTTTGTAATTTTAGGTTAGTGATTGAATCTTGTCTTGAAAGAAGTATGTAGTTTGCCTCTCCCTCTTTGGTTACTACTATTCAAACATGAACTCGTTTTTCTCATTCTTAAGAAATTTGTTTTCCTGAAAAAAGATATTTTTCAAAAAATTTAACCAACCAAACATGAGTCGGGCCAGTTACTCTTTAACTTGATATTCCACATCATGAGTTCGTTCATCTTTATTATGGATGATTATAAAACCATGATCACATGTATTTCGATGCAAGTACAAGATAAGGTTAGATATCTTATGATTTAACTCGGAGATTAAAGTTATATTATGTTTAGTTGAAGGTGTACTAAACCAAACTTTGTTTTCACGTTTTCATCACTTAGTGATCTAGCATATAGTTAAACAAGTTGATCCTACAAATTGAATATAAATTTTATCGCAATCCTAATTCTGAAACATCTCATCTTATTCATTCAACTTTAATATTATTGTATTTCACCTTTCAGATGAAATAAATTAGTTCTGAAAATATATTTCAATATTGTAATTTAGATATAATTTTGTCCACGAACCAAACGAGTTTCGTTGATAGCAATTGAAATTTGACTTATGAAAGCCTTAGCATGTGCCGTGGGCCTTTAGTTTCTATGGTCACTACTCCCTACCATAACAAACTCTTTTCTAAAAAATGAGTGGAAATTATTTGATATATATAACAGTAGGAGAATTAACAAATATTCTTAGATTAAATTAAATTTAAAAAAATGATATTAATAGATATTATAACAATAGTTCCTCGAACTCAGAAAGTAATAATGAAAATACTTGAACTCAATAATAGATTTCTCAGTTACCACCGTTGGAACTAATGAAGCAAATGTTGCATATGGTAATTTGTAACTATTGTCAAATATATTTATCGTCGATAGCTAAAGGATCCAAAAATACATGAAAAATAACATAAGTTATCAAGTGAGTTTTCAAGGGTTTTTCCTTCGTACTGAATCTAATCCTTCACGAAAAAGTATAAAAAAAACATATAATTTGATCAATTCAGGTGAAATTTAAAATGATGTTGCTCGATCTTTCAACAATATTTGAATAGAGTTAAGTCAAACGATTTCGATATAAGATTTTTCAAGAGATATTAGATACACTTGCCTCTTGAAGCTCCTTATTATAGTTACAATTTTCTTCATCACAATCATACTCAAAATGTTTAGTTTACTTTTAATTATTGTTTTCTCTCTAATCATGAGCTTTTGAATTTCTCACATGTAGATGTTAATGAAAATGATGCAAAAAGAACATGGAGTGTTACTTGCACTTCTTTGTACATATACAAAGAGAAACATTACATTACATATAATATCGATGATTGTAGAATCAAAATTTTAACTAAAATATTCAAAATATAAAGAAAAGTAAGTTACAAAGAATTCAAACAACTTCAATAGTAATTATATATACATAAAAAATATGTTTGATCCTATATGTACATTATTATTTTCTAACAAAAGGAGTTCAGATTGCGGTCCTTTAACTTCACCTATGATGGTTACCAATTAATGAAATTGAAACGAATCATACCAGACTGAGTTCAAATTACAATAAAGGTAAAAATAAATTAAATAGAGATTTCTTTTTATTTGCTTAGATTTATCCAATAGAATCATTAATATAGTTTATCTCAATAAATTCATCATCAAGATGCATTCAAATTGATCCGATTATACCAAAGTCAACAACTTTTGTCATGACATGTCATGGAAATTAAAGTAATAGAAAAATATCATAACAAACTAATAATTGAGTCCTAAAATTTCAACAAATTGTTCCCTATAGTCAACAATATAGCCATTTCAATCATTGTTCTTTCAATTAAGTATATGTCATTGGTCTATTTCTCACTTGATAAACTATAATTCTTGAAATATAATATTACACTTTGAAACCTAAAGTTTCATTAATATCACAAAGGTCCACTCAATTTTGTATAAAGTATCAAATTAGAAGTACGTACTACAGGAAGTCAAGATTTCAAATGGATCAATATCATAGATAAACTAATATATCAACAATGTAATATAACATCAAACGATTAAATTAATGTTTCAACAATGTGATGATATATAAAGGATATGTATTTTTTTCTTTTTGGTATTTAATTAAATAATCCAATTTGAGTGCTATTATTGATAAAAAATAAAATTAAAAGGACCACAAAATTAATGAAAAAGTTGACATTAGGACCAAAAGAAGACAAAAATTAAATTAGGAGGACTGTATCTGTACATTTATAAACAAGTCGGTCAAGGAACTAAAGTTTAGTTAAATGACACTTGAGCCCCAAAAGTACTTGAAATTACAATAACAATATGCAATGAAAGTTCCTGGATTGTAGTCTCTACCGACAAATTCGTGTGATAATTCTAGTTTCACTCTTTACTCTTCGGAATTTTTTGATGTAAATTTGATTTTAGTCGAATTTCAAGAGGAAGAATGGACGAACCTCGAGAAAAAAGGGACGACATCTTTCTTTACCATTTGACAGTTGAAAATATAAAAGTGCTTCGAGGATGTACATGGATATAGGATTATCCAAAGCATATTTTTAGACGAAGCAAGTAAATTAATCATCAAGTTTGAAAATTACTTTAATACAACATGACCACAAATCGAATTAATGAAAAAGTCGATCGAAAGCCGTTCATTGGCCTTGGGAGCTTTCTAGTTGTGGAAGCCATAATTTATCGAAGTTACTAAATAATAGTATCTTCTATATTTTTCATTAGTACACATATTGCGTAATTTAATCTATCCACCAAACTTTAAAAGGAAGAAAAATATTACCTAGTGCTTTTCAACTTTGATGGAGTTATAATAACTTGTTCAACCTTCATGTTTCTTCACTCGACTTCATTGATTATTAGCAGAGGTCGGACTTCAGAATTATTATTTTGAAGTTTAAATTTAAGATTTAGTTATTTTCAATTACTAAATTTTAAACTAAAATATCGTAAATATTATAATAAATTTCATTTTAAAAATATAAAATTTAGACGCTCCTGAAAGTCATATCCTCAAGTGAGAATGTGTTTTAGAGTCTTGACACGCATTAGTACCCACTTGCACATTAAAGAACAATGGTGCCTTTCAATTCTCAATACAGTAGGGTACATTGTCACCCACGCAGATTAAAAAATTAAAAAAATTCAAAGGATAAATCTTTAAAAAGTCAATATCAACATGCATGTTCACTATTTATTGTTGTGAAAAGAAGAAATAGAGACCATTTGCCCAATTTATTTATTTTTGATTTCCTGCTCGATATTCGGAATCTGCATCTGACTAAATTCAGATCGCATATTGTAAGGTCCATTCGCCATTCGAATGTGGCGCTCTCAATATGATTTTTTCCATATCTATGACTCGAACTCGAACTCAAACTCTTTAATTAAGGATGAATCAGTCTCACTACATCACCACAACTCACATCGGTATCATTGGCCCAATTAATAAGAAAGATGTAGGAAGTTTCCTATTACATGTGCTAAACCTAGATAAGGGTGTCCCCTCATGGGTACCCTTAAAACAAAGACACAAATTTAAGACCTGTCATTTCTACATTAAAGAAAACTCTAGAGCTTATCTGTTTTCTTTCATGTGGTACATGAAATATCGTAACTAGAATTTTATTTACGGATTCAATAAAATTTAATAACTTAGATACTTGACTCAGTAATATGTATAACAAATTCAGTAATATATGTTTTTAGCTATTGCATGATTGATTAAAATAAATTACGAAATAATTTATTCCAGTATTAATTTTTTTTCCTGAGATTATGTGAATTAAACTAAGATCTAAACAATAAGACTGCAATCCCATTATATTAACTGTACGTACGTAAAATATTCTGTCGGTGACAAATGGCCATACACTTCCAAAAAAATAAAAGAAAGAAACAAACATTAATCAACGTTGACCCATTCATAATAATAAAAAATAGATAAATAAATAATTAAACCTAGTACCAAGAGAGCCTCAACTATGATAATTGAGAGGTTGTTACTGAGCATTTCTAGTCACACCGAAAAAGAGATTAAATGACAAAGCAAGGCAATACGCATGTTAGACTCATCGCAGAGTATAGCTTACGTCCAAATATCAAATAGGGAAATAAGACACCGCCTATGAAGAAAATGAAAAGAATTCATTGTGACACCGATTGTAAGAAGACTGATTAGACTTGGCAGTATAGTGAATAAAACATTCCGCTTTAACAGGATCAGGAAAGGGCGGCACCCAAAAATTATTACATAGCCATAGATAATCTATCCTAATACAAATATTTATAAATTTACGCGTTATATATTATTATTACTACAATTATTGTTAATGTTATTTATAGTATATACTTAATTTAAACTATTAATAAACTACTAAAAAAAAGAATATAGGGTAATATATCCAACAAACACAATCCCATAATTTTCTCTTGCCCCTCTTCTTTAGGTCCACCACTTATTTTTTCTTCTTATTTTTCCCTTTATAATCCTCTCATCTTCACATTCCCAATTCCTCAAAAAAACCAATATCCCAAATAAATCTCTTTCTATTTATTTTCAAAAAATATTTGGTCATTTTTTTTATGATCAATGGCATCATCTCCTATTGATACAAGCAAAGAAATGAAATTAGAGAGATATAATAGCTATATTAGAAGATTAAATAGCACAAAATCAATTGTTGCTTCTTCTAAACTTCTTTTTAGAGTTACACTTTTAGTAGCTCTAATATTAATCTTTTTTTTCATCATAAATTACCCTCCTTTTACCTCATCGGAAAATAGTAATCCACATCATCATAATATTCACACCACCACCCATAACCTCCTCTCTTCCTCCTTCTACGGTGGAGGCGCCGCTTGGGAGAAACAAGTCCGCCACTCCTCCACTCCTCGACGTGTCAATGGTTTATCCGTATTGGTTACAGGTTAGTACGATTATATAGTTTACGCAATTTTATTTTATTTAATTTAAATCATAGATGCATGTACACATAAAAAAAATTAAATTCTGAATTCGTTTCTGATCTAGGTGCGGCTGGTTTTGTTGGTTCTCATTGCTCAATGGCATTAAAGAAACGTGGGGACGGTGTCTTGGGAATAGACAATTTTAATTCCTATTATGACCCATCATTGAAACGTGGGCGCCAAAAGTTATTGGCGCAACACGAAGTTTTTATTGTGGAAGGTGATATAAACGATGCCGAGTTGTTATCCAAACTGTTCGACATCGTTCCATTCACACATGTACTACATCTAGCCGCGCAGGCGGGAGTGCGGTACGCGATGAAAAATCCACTATCGTATGTCCAATCAAACATTGCAGGGTTTGTCAACTTATTAGAGACGGTCAAGTTAGCTAACCCTCAACCCGCGATTGTCTGGGCATCGTCCAGTTCGGTTTACGGGTTGAACACAAATGTACCATTTTCCGAAAGTCACCGTACGGATCAACCGGCTAGCCTTTACGCCGCAACGAAAAAAGCTGGTGAAGAAATTGCACATACGTATAATCATATTTACGGTCTTTCTTTAACCGCATTAAGGTTTTTTACTGTTTACGGACCGTGGGGTAGACCAGACATGGCCTATTTTTTTTTTACTAAGGACATGGTACAAGGTAAACCAATAAATGTTTATGTTACACAAGATGATAAAGAGGTGGCACGTGACTTCACGTATATCGATGACATCGTTAAAGGGTGTCTCGGGTCGTTAGACACGGCGGAGAAGAGCACCGGGAGTGGTGGCAAGAAGAAGGGTCCGGCCCAATTAAGGGTGTACAATTTAGGTAACACTTCACCAGTATCAGTAAACAAATTGGTGACAATTTTGGAGAATTTATTAAATGTTAAGGCTAAAAAAAATGTAATTAAAATGCCAAGAAATGGTGATGTACCATTTACACATGCTAATATTACATTGGCTAAAAATGATTTTGGGTATAAGCCAACCACAGATTTGTCAAGTGGATTGAGGAAGTTTGTCAAGTGGTATGTGAGTTATTATGGGATTCAATCAAAAGAAGTAGACTCATCTAATGACCATTCCCAAGATTGAGTCATGACATTCAGATCAGCTTGTGTTGTACAATTTCGATCATTGTGCTAGATACGATACATGTTATGATTACCTTCCAGGCTTCGATATCCAGTACATGTATCGGGTGATTCTGCAAGTTAAGA
Organism: Solanum verrucosum; assembly: GCF_900185275.1. Classification (NCBI taxonomy): domain Eukaryota; kingdom Viridiplantae; phylum Streptophyta; class Magnoliopsida; order Solanales; family Solanaceae; genus Solanum; species Solanum verrucosum. Next base: position 1,628,463 of record NW_026020163.1, read on the forward strand.
GGGCGAGATCTAGATGGATGAAAAGGCAAAAGGAAAGTTTTATTTTTTCGCATGTTTATATTTTTCTTGTTTTTTTAATATATACCAAGAAAAATGAGAGGAGGAAAAGGACAAGTGTAGATTATTGGTGAAGTGGGGTTTGTAATAAATGTTTTAATTAATAGTTTTTCTGTACAAAATAATAATTAGTGCAGATAAGCTTTGTCAATTATCAAGAATTGTAATGAGCTGAGATATATTTCAATGATAAAAATCAAGATTCTCTTTTATGCTTTCTTTAGCTTTATATTTATTGGTTCTCTTTTGTATAGTTTTTATATTTTAAAGATTTAAAAAGGGAAAAAAAGTCATAGATTTAAATATATTAATCTAAATAAAGTGTGTAAAAACCATGTTAAAGACAAACTAATGGTGATAATCATACTTCCTAAGAAAAAATAGTGAAGATAGGCCACATATTTTCCGATACTATATATATATAAAAAATTATTTGCATGTCTTTCTACAATTAATTAATTAGAAGCACTGTATATGAAACTGAAAACCCTAAACTCATAGGCAAATTAAGAATTTTAACTTGTTGGATTCAGCATTTAAGGTTCTTAGTACTAAACTTATTGTACTTTAAACCTACAAGTCCGGATTGGACATTCATTGAAACTTCATAAAATTTATTTATTCTTTTGCATCGAAAATACTGAACTCGATTTTCCCAGGTCTAAACACATACCCTAAACAAGATATATGACCTTCAAGAACATATATTTATACATGGGCTGGCTGGATTACTGGGCTGGGTAGGATAGTCAAGGCCCAAATAAATAGAAGCCTATGAAAGACCTTTAGGCCCATATCAACAAATTTCCTAATAATTAAGAAACTATTCATTTTGTAGTAAGTAGTAACAATGCGTGGGCTAGCCATTCTTTAGCCATGTTATTGAAAAAATAGCTGTTGTCATGAAGTTTTAAATTCCATAAACGAAACTCCATGATAATGTCCTGAAATTTCATAATGACATTTTCAAATTTCAAATATACATGCACGTTAAGAAGTTTGACAACTATAATATAACTTTGCGCCTCATAAAGTACCTCTCCTTTATTCTACTACATCTCATGATTAGCGGCAAAGTTCGAATTAAACACACGAAAAAATAAAAAAGAATTTAATATCTATCATATATACGTAAAAAGATAATATAATTTTTCAATGAATACCCTGAGTTCTAGCCAGCGCCGGAGCCAGAAATTTTATTAAGGGTATCCAAGAATAATGATGTGTGACAGTCAAAATAAAGCAAAAAAATATTGTGTTATTTGGGGTTCAAACCCTGAACTCCATTTGAATAGACACTCATTACCACTACGCCAATGGCATATTTTTTGTTAAAGGTGCCCAACTTTAAATATATATTCTTTAAATGTATAATTTGACATATGCATACAATGTAATTTTTTGATAAAGAGTGTTCAATTAGACACCCTGAGATGACTATAACTACGCCGCTGATCCTAGCTAGCTCCACCCCTACACATAGTGTTATATTCTCCCTACTAGAACTAGAAGGATCATTTAGTTGCTCCCCTCTACATGAAGAACTCAATTTTGTCATTTCAAAGATTGGAAGGTGACAAATGGACACGTGTACGGTTAGATATATAGTTAAAAATAGCCCTGAAGTGACACGTGGATGGACAAGACTGATGTTTTCACAATGGGGAAGGAACCAACCCACATGTAGATTAGGCAAAATGGCCTTTTCCTACAACTCTTCTTTCACGCTCCTATAAGCGAGTGAACCACACGCTCACAAACATCGGGTGAAAAATAAAATATATTTTTCTTACGTTGACATAATTTATCTTTAAATCAAACAGTATCCTTACTCCATGAATAAGAAACGATGAATGCACATAACACGTATTATTATAATTTACGTATGTCAGATTTTTTTTCACTCCTGAAATGAATTTTTTGACGACTCTCTCTTAGGGGTAAAAATAAATGGATCATCAAGATAGTCTTTGCAAGTAGCGTCTCCTCCTTCTTATGATTGCATCATTTCTCGTTGTTTCATTCTTTTAAGCTGATGTTTAAATTTAAAGGAACAAATGTACCCTAGATTTATCTAATATTTTTTTCCTATTAAGAGAAGAAAATACTACTAGGGGTACACAAGCTGAGAAATAAGAAAGTAAAAGTACAAAAAATAATATTCAAGATTCTTTGTATTTGGTGTAAATACCAAAAATAGAAAGTCATTTATTAAAGGTACACTTGAAGATGTATAAGTTTATATTTATTCTATACCAACAATAAAAAGCTACAAATCTTATTGATTTTGTGTTTTCTAGTGCACATTTGTTTTTTTATATAAGGAGATATTATTTTCTTTTCCTATGTATGCATTTGGTATTCACAAAACATTAGTTTAACTATTTTGAATTTGTGTTTCATCAAATTCGTTTTCATTTAAAGTTTTTTTATTTATAGGATCAAAATTTGAGACGTCTAATTAAAAAAGGAGAGTTATTATTTACCTTATTTGTTTAGGGGAAAAAGCGAATAAGGTATTTATTTCATATCATTTTTTCGAACCCATACATTATTTCTTTCTAGTTGGTCTAGATAATTTGAAGATAAATAATTAAGATTGAGTCTTTCTTCTTGAGTTGTGTTATCAAACATATTTGCGTATTGAAGAGACACATCAACTTTCTTATTCCACATTGGTGATGTGAGAAAAAAAAAAGGCACATATACAATATATCGTATTTATTCTTTAGAAAATATTATATCACAATATCACGAGTTCAATTAATCGCATTTAAGACACATCAAAATATTCACTTACTAGGAATACAAGTTTATTACACCTAAATATCCACAACTTACAATTTTGTTTTAACAAAAAAGTCACATATATAAAATGCCAAACTAATTAATTACGGCTTTTGTAAATATTTTTATTAATGTCTGCCTATTTAATGCAAAATGTGAATTGAAGCAGAAAGTAGAAACTCATGTATATTAAGGTAAAGATATAGGTCGGACGGATTTAAAAATATAAAAAAGTAAATACAAAAAAATAAACATATTATATATATGAATAAGAAAATTGATCTATTTAAAAAAAAACAAAATTAACATATTATACACCATGATTATATAAGTAGTTTTCTATCATTATATGTGCGGAGCAAGACGTTAACTTTTCTTATCTATGACAATATGTGACTAACAAAATTTAAGATATTCTGAAAGATGAGAGATATATGTTTCCTCTATTTCATATTAATTGTCCACTTTATTATAAAAGTTTTGTCCCAAATTATTTGTCAATTTTTGAGACAGTTAATTATTTATTTTTTAAAATTTACACTTACAATTAATTGTTTTGAAAGTGTAAATAAATAAGTAAAATTTCAAAAAAAATAATTTAAAGAGTAAATTATTAAAATTGTTCTTCTTATTTATAATTTCTTAAGGAGCCCGTAAAGGTAAAGTGAACAACTATTATGGAAGCTAAGTAAGTATTAAGCTTTGAAAGCATCTTGGAAAATAAATTGTTAAAACAAATTGCCACTGCAAGTTTGTTTAATTAGAGCTTTGTGATTTGCATTAAAAGAAAAGCCAATAATTTGGAAAACAAAATTTAAAGCATAAACTACCCTGAATTCTGCAAATGAGATATAATGACAATTTATTAGGAAAATTCTTGCATTTTGTTAGGTGAGTTCATGTTTATATAGTTAAAAATATTAACTATTTCAAAACATTAATTCCCAATTTATAGGAAGTTTCATAAATGTTGTTCTTGAACAAAAAAATCTTGTCTATTTTTTCAAAAGTTCATAATCAACTATAAAAATTTAGATCATACTTAGATAATACGATTTTATTTTTTGCTTTTTAAGAGTACTTCTATTATTGAGAAAAGAAATATTAAACATTTCATTATCATATGAAGGAGACACTTCCACAAAAAGTATTACTTGATTTGCTTTATTACTTTTGTCATCGTTCGTTACATAACCAAACAAAAAACTAATTTTCCCAAGCTTGAACATTTAATTATACAAGCTAAACTATAACTTTATATGTTCCATTGTCTAGTAAATGCAAGAAAATACTATTAATGAGTAGCTGAGTTTCATAAGGGAACAATACTACAAGGAATATACCAACCTCAAACATACAAATTTAAAGTTAAATTTTAATAAGCCCAACTTCATATACATATAATTAAAATTTGCAACTTTAAGTTTAGAATATTCAAATTTGAAATTTCAAACATACATGTCTAAAGTTGAAATCACATTTGACTTCATAGGTAAATGTTTGCAATTCAAATACCACAAGCAATATATCAATTATAAATACCACAAGCAATATATCAACTATAAACGTGAAGATTTGAAGTTAATTAGGTTTTATTAATCTCAACTTCAAATACGTATGATTCAAATTTGCAATTTCAAGTCTAAAATGTTTAAGTCTGAAGTTAGAGATATGGTAATTGCAACTTTAAATATATAAGACTAAAGTTTAAACGGTCAAGTATCAAGCTTAACTTTAGACCTAATCAAATGTTTGAAGTTCAAACACTACAAGCAATATACCAACTTCAAACATACAAATATGAAGCTACATTTTAGTAAATCCAACTTTAGATACGTATAACTGAAGTTACCAACTCCAAATCCTAATTTCTTTAGTTTTGCATGTATATGAAGTCAATTCTAAAACGATCAAGTATTGAAAAAGAGAAAGAGTGTATGCGAACAGTCTTAACGTAACTAGTAAAGTTGTTGTCATATAACCTAATAATCACATATTCGAGCTATGAAAGTGAGTTAAACTATGTACAATAGACCCATTCGACATGTTTGATGAATCACACCCCCCACTCACCCCATCCCCTCCACCCCCACCCTAATACCATAGATCCTCATGATTCGACGTGTTTGATGAACCACCCCCTAACCCCTCCACCTCCACCCCTACCCCCATCCCCTACCCCTCCCACCTCTACCCCCATCCCCTCCCACCTCCACCCCTCCCCCTAGTCCTCCCCCTCCCCCCCCATCCCCTCCCCCCTAGTCCTCCCCCCTCCGCCCCCCCCCCCCCCCCCCCCCCCTTTTTTTTTTTTTTCTCACAAAAACATTTCTCTGTTATTTTATATATATATATATGTGAGGCTTAGACTCTTACCTCTCTGTTTCCCTTTTTTCCCTCTTTCTCCTGGCCATTTTGCGTGCATTTCCCCCAAGCCCAGAACAGAAAAAAACAGCAAAGCAAAACCAGAAAAGGAAAAAAATAAAAATTAAAAACACAAAAAACCCAGTTTTCTCAAACCCTATTGTTCATCATCATAACAAAGAGAAAACTCAAAATACAATAGTTTTTGCTGCAAAAACCCATTCTTTCCTAATTGTTTTTCATGTTATATTGGTTGAGATCTTATCCCTCATAAAAAGGTAAAAAATAACAAATTAAGAATTAAATCTAATCTCATTGATTGTAATCTCAGCTAAAGATTTTATTTTTTTTACCCATTTGGGGTTCTTGATTTTTGAATTAAAATGGGAATTTTTGAGTTTTTTTGATGAAAAGATGAGTTTTTTGGAAAAGGGTGTTGGATTTTTCACTTTGATTCCACAAAACTGAAACAAGTTTGAGTTTTTATGTACAAATTTAGGGTTTTTGTTCTGTTCTTGGGTGCTGAATGATTGTTCTTTTGCTGGTTTTGATGGAATTTTCTAGGGCTTTCAAATCGGATCAGTGACTGGGGGAAAGCGCCAAGTAATTTTCGGGTTTGATCAGCATATTGGAACTTTCTCAGTGTTGAATTCAGCTTTTTGTTGAGTAATTTACAGCTCCAGATCGGAGGGAAAATATGGTCTTTGGTGGATATTTGAGGTTGGGAATTGAATGATAGAGATTAGGGTATGGAAGAGGACTGTATGTACTACTAGAGACCGGGAACTACTGAAGCAAAGGAAAAAGAAAAGGAGGTTTTCGAGCTTTTCAGGTGAAAAGGGGATCGCGTTTTTCGTCATTTTTTGTTTAGGCTTAATAGTGTAGGGAATGTTTATGTTATTTGCATTTGGAATTGATATGCAAGAGGTGATGTTTGTAAAGTTTTGGTTTTGCAGACAAGAAAAAGGATCAGATTTCTTTGGAAAAGGAAAATCATTTGGTTTGACATAGTTCTTGAAAGGCTTTTGTGGTGGTTTTTCGTGTTTTAACTCGGTCGTCTTAGATTTAGAGTATATTGAAAGGAGTTTCAGATTACTCTGTTGATCACATTGGGATATTTGAAGTGAAGAGCTAGTCTAATTAAGTTGGTTTTGGCTGTTGGTTGGTTTTTGGACTGATTTGAGTTAAAAGGATTAAATGGAGGTGCATTGAAGCTGGAAAGTAATGTGGGGTCATGGTGAATGGACAGAAGTCTAGTTGCTTGTTACTGGAACACTGCTGTGAGAAAGTAACTGAAGGACACTGTTTCCGAAACAGCGCCTTTTTAACTCAGAGTAGAATTCTGTGCCATGTCGCGTTGCTTTCCATTTCCACCACCAGGATATGATAAGAAGCCTAGACCAGAGGACAGGGACTTATTAAAAGAGGTTTGTTTAAGTTCTATGACAATATCATTATTGTGTTGATATGCTTTTGTTATACCAATACTGATATTTCATGACGGTTACCTTAATATAAAGGGATTTAGCTGTGATGCATGGACATATTCCGATGGATTGATTTTTTTAAAAGTAATCTTTGAAGTATGAAGGATACTTTAAACATCAGTAATGTGATTGGATTAATTTATATGGAGAAGACTCTTTTGAAGCTTTACTCAGTGATAGGGTAATATTGTTTAAAAGAGATGTATAGGGATATGCTTGTTGTTTTTTCTAGATTAGTGAGGACGTGATGCCTGATTCTTTTGTTTGGTCATGGTTTAGTCATTCCTTTTGGGTATTAAGTTTTTGATATGAAAAAAAGATTCTGGATTTAAGATGAACTTGGCTGACTAATGCAAGTAAAACCCATTGAGTTTCTTTGGATAATTGTGGAATCCATTAGTTGACATCTTAAGGGAACAGTTGTGATATGTTGCAATTATTGATCAGTCTCTTTCATCTAGAGTTGCTCATTGAGTTGTGGAAAACTCATCAGACATTGTAATTATTGTCGTTGGTGAAAAGAATACAAAATGAAGAAAAGAGAAACTTATTGATCAGTCTTATCATTAGCACATTTTGTGTGAAGAGGTACACCATGATTCTGTGTAGTGGATATTTCTGCCGTGTGATGTCTTAAAACCTTTGGAAAAATAACCTTTCTGTAGAACTTACTGAGGATATTGGGGATCGTTCCTTTTGAAGACCTTAGATTTTAGTGGAGAATGCCTTTATTTTTGTGGCAGCCAAGCAAATATATCCTCAGGTTAAATGGCGTCATTTTAGTTATTATGAGTATGACAGTTTCCTCTTCCCTTTTTTGTTTTCTCTTAAAATATTTTAAATGTGCTACTTAAGTATGAATGGGCGTATCACTGCCTGACCATTTTGCTTTGTGTAAACATGCTTTTGCACATGTTCTTTCAGTGGCAACCTGTACTATGTGTGTTTCATAGTGTCCCCCCGATATCCATGAAGAAAGGAGAAACACGAGATACTTACCTTTGTCTTAAAAAAAAGAAAGAAAGGAGAAACATGAGATTTTGAGAATGAATTGTTTGATGTTTTCTCAAGCATTTTGAGATTCAATCAGTATTAGTATCTACGAGTTAAAAACAAAGACATGTCTAAATTTACAATTTGAAGATTCTATATTTCAGATATTCCCAAGGTCTTGACTATAAATTTAGAATATTCTTAACTCCATCTCTCAAGTTGAAGAAATACTTGTTTTGAGTTTACTCAATTTGGAGCCAGATAATAATTTTCTTAGAATTTTTTCCATATAATCATTTGAGTTGAAGAAACCTCAATCTTTTGTTGAGTAAAATTATAGTCTATTTTTAAACAACTCGTTCTTTAATGAAACACCAAATTTGAAGCAATGTGTAATGCAACTGATTATCGCAGATCAATTTCATTGGTTCATCTTCTCTGCACCTCGACTCTTTGAGAAGTTGCTTTATACAGAAGCTCACATTTAGCCAGTCATTGCTTGATATTCTTTTTCTACTCTTGATCTAGCTGTTATTCTTGCCTTTTACTTTCAAGATATTAGATTACCTCCTATTAGAACATGATATAAACAGTCGATCTGAATGAAATAACACCAGAAGGCCTAATAATACTTGCATGTCTTCTATCCTCATACAAAATGGTTGTCCTGGAAAGCCTTTGTTGTTCCTTAGAATGTGAATTGTTATATCTGAACATATGCCACCTGTTTCATTTTGGGCTGTTTATTGAGTTAAAATCTGACATTAAGTGAATGATTTGGCAGAAGAGAATATGTGTGCCTCACCAAGATTAGGGTGTATATGGTTACAGATTTCATTTATCACTAGTTCCTTTCAGTATAACTTATCTGAAAACAAGAAGAGGCTTCTTTTACAATTAGTTCACCAATTCAGGCAGTCCCAAGTCCTAGAATAGGAAGTGAATTGCAAGCTTTTGCATGTGTATACTTGTTCACCTGAGGCCTTTTATTTATTAGTCTCTTGTATGATCTTAATAACTTAGACCTGTACCTAATATTCAGTGATCACCTTTCTAGAAGGTGCCCTTGTATTGCCCGAGAATTCTTTTGAAGATGGACCTAGGAAAATTGGTTCTGCGCAAATTGCACTTGCCTGTGGATGCCACAAGCTATGCTTCATGAAGCAGCCAACATTCTGACTGGTTTTGGTCAGCTTAGCTTTAGTGTGTGAGGGGAAAGAGAGCGCTCTTATCTCATGAGAAGAAGGATTTTTAGCTTCAGTAGAAAACTAAGATGCAGCAAAGTAGAGGAGGAATTCCCCTGTTCTTTTCTTTCTTAAGAGGAAGAGGGAATGAGAAGGGAGGTATAGGTTGTCTTGCTATCTGGTAACTTAACAGGGTATTGTCACATTGCAGATTGGGAGGTATCTTAATCCAACCATACAAATCATATCTTTTATACCTCATAATTCATAATGGTGCCAAGTATAGCTAGAAGCAGTTGCTAAAAAGGGAAGAAAAATAAATTCTATTAAAAGTTTCCACTCATAGTGGCGGACTATATATGCTTCATTATGAAGTTTTATTTGAGTTAAAAGGTTAAACTTTGAATCTGCAGCTAGGTTATTCAAAGAAAATTTTTTAAGTGCCCACAAGAAGTGAATAGGGTGCTACACCAGATGCTTTACCTCTCCTCCTCTCCTCCTGTATGCCCAACTGCTCATCGCATCCTTAATTGTTTCTGGCATTGTCCATTGTTTCTTAACATTAAGGACTATCCACCACAATTGACTTGCTATTTTACAGTGCATTAGTAAGTGCTTCTTGTCTTCTCCTGAACGCTTGCACTTGAAATACCATCTAACATATATTTTACTGTTCAAAAAAAGAAAGAAGGAATACCAGCTAATATACGTTATTTTCCCTTTCCTCGAGTTCTCTACCATTAGGATACCTTTTGTTGCCATCCAAGCTAACAAGCAAACCTTGGAGCTCTCAGTATCCATATTGAATGATATGGAAATCCTAGGTCATCCCTCTTATGTAGCCTGCGGTAGAATGACTTTGTCTAGAAGATGTTGTTACCTTCGGTTTTGCATTCCCTAATGTCCTGTTCCCGTTATGTTCCCAGTTCTTGTAAAATCAATGTTCCTGCACTGTTACTTTTTTTTTTTATGACAAGGGAAACCCGCAGCCGCTGCCCTTTGGGTGTGCACAGGGTAAAACCCCCGCTCCTATGCAATAGCTAGCAAACCTTCCTGCACTGTTACTTCATCCTTCCCAATATTAATGACAAGATGGTAATCTGGAGCAACTAGATGAGTTAAGGATGTTTCCCATTCAGGGGTAGAAAATTTTCGAGAAGTTTTGAAACTTATGGAGATCCCTTCCATGTCAATAGAGATTGTAATTATCTGTGCAGTTGAAGGACAATTAAAAAGCATGGAGTGTGTTTACTTTATAGGAGGGTGTAGTAACATGTAGGATTCAAAATTTATTTTTGCTAAACAAAGGTGGTAATTGATAACACGCCGGTGATGGAAAATGGATCAACTTATTGTGTATTGTCAGAAACCACTACATCTTATTTCTTAGCATACTCTAATGTCAAAGCAGTTTGACCATTTTAGCAGTCGTGTAACTGGCGTCCCATGTTAGTGGAAGCAATGAACTGGCCTTGAATGCCTGTTCCTTGTTCACGAGGGCTAACAAACTTCCTCTATATTGAGGTGATCTGGCATTTATTTCTCAGATGAGCCAGAGATTCAACTCTTCAGTTGTTAATTATGTGCATTTTAGTGATGTAAATTGGGAAGTTGAGATGTTGCTTGTTCCCTTTTTACCCAAGGTTGTTAAGTTGTGATTCTTGAGGATATAGAAGCTTGTTTTAGTGTGTGAACTACATAGAGCTGGAAAAAAGTGTTGGGAGTTTGTTGTTGACTTGTCTTGTGTTGGAGGATGATACGTTTTTATCATTGATTTTCTTCTCTTTTGGTTTTATTTGGCTACCATTGACCATCCCAAAACATAAAATTTTCAGTTGTAGGTCTTTGCCTAACTTTCACTGCTTTCCAAATTGTTCGTGTGCTTGTTACTATTTTTTCAATGTAATTACATGCCATTGTTTAGTGGTTTTGCTTTCTTATTACTAATTTAACATTATATGGCTACGTATTCTTTCTCATTTGCTCTAATGAAGGTTAGTGGTTCTAAACCAGTGTTGGTACTTTTCCTAGGCAACTACTGCAATTTCCTTAGTGCTCTCATGTGTTTATGCTCGAGTAGCCTATATTTAGGATTTCATCTGAACTCCTAAATCTGATTATTACCAAGTTTGGTGCTTTTACTCGGTTTCTAGAATTTAATTTCTTGCCTCAGGTTTCTTCATTTATTGATATAGAATTGCCATTATTTCCTGTTCTGTAGGAGAAACGGAAAGAGAAAAAACATAAAAAGGAAAAGGACAAAGATAAGAAAGAAGGTAAAGAAAAAAGGGATAAAGACAGAAGTGATGGGAAACACAGAGAAAAGGACAAAAAGGATAAACACCGGGACAAGAAGGAAAAACACAAGGACAAAAAGAAGGACAAGGATAAGGATAAAGAGAGAAGCGACATCTCTGAAGAGGCAAAAGTTGCTGTTCCACCTGGGGCTTCTAGCGGACAGAAGCTTCCTAGTGGAGACGAACATTTCAAAAATGAAAGCATCAACTCACAGGAAGCGAAATTCCATGATCAGTCTCATGGCCAGCTTGCTGAAAAGCTCTTTAAATCCAGCCTCCCCATTGTTGAGACAGAGGAGTCAAAATATGTGCAGGATTTGGCTAGGAGGCTTAGAGATGACCAGAATGGCGCAGTCAGTCAGTTGGCTGAGAGATTTCCAGTTGAGTCGAAAAGGGATGCGAAGTCAAACAGTATGTATATCAAGGATTCGGGTAATTTGGCTAGAGAAAAGGAAAAGAACAAGGAGAGAAGTGATTTTAGCAACAAGATGGATGGACATCAAGTCAGAGTTGAACCGAGAATTGGTGCTAATGCAAAACTTCCGAGCTTTTCAGAGATGGAAAATAGAAACTTTCATGGATTGCTACCACCATTGGAAGAGAATGTTGAGAACAGGAGACAGGACAAAGAGAAATCCAAAGGAAGACGAGATGACAAACCAAGAGACAAGAAGAAGAAAAAAGAAAAGGATGCGAAAAGTCATGGAAAGGATAAAGAAAAGAAAAAGGAAGAGAAGGGGAAGGACAAAAGTGCACACAAGAAAAGTGAAAAGGATAAATCAAAGGACATCAATCAAAGCACTTCTCTCAGTGTTAGTAACACCAACCACCAAGTTCCAGTTGTACTCAAGGATACCATTGCTGGAGTCACAGAGGGAAATCACAGAAAAAGAAAGGATATTGAAACAAACGGTTTCTTGCATGGTGAGTGAACAAAAAATTTAGCATCTGCTATTTTATCGAATACTATATTGCTTTATCCTCTATTGATAGTAGGAAAGCTCTGCAAGTGTGTATATGATTTGTTTCTTATGTTTTTGGCTGTAGCTGTCTGTTAGGTAATTGGTAAGCACTGTTTTCAACATTTTTTTATAAAATTGAATCTAGCATGTTCAGCTTTGATTGTTCTTTGGGTTTGACTGATTAGTGTTGCTTGTTTTCTGTTCCAATGTACAGAGAATGAAGTCAGGCCTGCTAAATTGCTGCGGCCCTCATCCTCTCATCAGCCCACACTGAATGGAAAGAGATTAGAGAATCACCAAAAAGCAGTCATGTTATCTTCCAACAAACAAGGTGTTGTCACCAATATTCAGGTGATAAACAAGGAGCAGAGTCTCAATGGTACAAGTAAGTTGTCCAACAAGCACGGAGTTGGCACTGATATTGAGATGGGAAACATGGAAACTCACAAAAAAACAGACATGTTATCTTCCCACAGAGAAGGTGTTGCCACCGTCACTCAGGTGATAAACAAGGAGAAGAGTCTCAATGGTACATTTAAGTTATCCAACAAGAACGGAGTTGCCACTGATATTGAGATGGCAAACATGGAGACTCACCAAAAAACAGACATGTTATCTTCCCACAAACAAGGTGTTACTACCGATATTCAGGTGATAAACAAGGAGCAGAGTCTCAATGGTACAATTAAGTTTTCCAACAAGCACAGAGTTGCCACTGATATTGAGATGGGAAACAAGGAGCGTGGGGTTAATGGTACAATTAAGTTACCCAACAAGCACGGAGTTGCCACTGATATCGAGGTTGGAAACAGGGAGCGCAGGGTCAATGGTACAATTAAAGGTCAGCCATTAACTATGTCTAAACGAAAGACATTGGCTCAATCTAAACCAAAGGCTTCTTCCATGTCTCCTGGTGCTGATCATATTGCTCAAGCGTCTAAAAGACCTCCTCATCCCGATTCCAAGTATCTGAACCAGATACTCTCAGTTCCCAAGATGGACGAGTGGTCTGGATTTTATGACCAGGAATGGTTGCTTGGAAGCAAGAGTACTCTGGTTAGGAAACCCGACGTGTGTCTTGATGAAGTTAAGGACCATCAGGTATGGTCAGAAGCTTTGCAAATAGACTCTGCTGATGTTTTTGCTCTCCCATACGTAATACCTTATTGACTGCTGTTGACATGATGAGTTTCCAAGGACCAAGCTAAGCTATTTGGCTCGGAGATGCCCATGCTGGGCTCTCGATTGGATTCTTTCTCACTTCCTACTCTGATGGCTGCTTCTAGTTCTGATATTGACTCAAGAGTTAGGTACATCAATCACCATTGCTGTTCTTTTTCGCCGGCTTGACACAGAAGCCATTTGTTGCCATGTACTTGAACATTTAACTGTTACAGCCCCAGATGAAACTAACCTTTGTGTGTAGGAAGTTGCATGCATAAAAGCTTAGATGCCATTCTAATTGTGAGTGTAAACAAACTAGTACTTGTGGTCTTTACAACTCCACACAAATTTTGATTTTGTAATATAGAACTCTGCTACATTGTAAGATAAGAGGGGGGCAAAAGGAAGAAAAAAAGAAGAAGTAGCAGCTGAATTCATTTTAATTTATTCACTTAGCTCCCATTTTTGTCTATTATCCATATTTATCACTTCCTGATTAACAAAAATAGTATTAAAAACTGTCATTTAAAGGTGTTGCTAAATTTTCTAAGAGCAAAACTTTTTGAAGTCTCATGCCCCAAAAAAGAGCATAAAAATACTTGGCGATAAGAAACAATTTAACTTATATACACTAATAATAATAAATAAATACCTCACAATGAGATTAATTATAAAAACAATCCAACGATAACCTTCACAATAGAGTAAGATTTGTAACCTTACAAATAAAACAGATAGCTGACAAAATAAGAAAAACAATTAATTTGATCATATAAAATTATTTACGCTATCAATGAACATTTAGTATTTAGTTTTTAATTAGGGGGTCAATTTACATGAATTAGATAACCTTTTAGTTTTTCTGGTGTGTTAGCCATGAATGTTTTGGTGATACGGCTTCGAGATGGTTCCTTTGCGAAACCTTCATAAAAACCCTCCGTAGGGAGTTGGGGAATCAACATGTACAATCTCACCATTTTAAGAGTCTATTTTGGGCATTTAGGGCCTAGAGGCCAATTTATAAAAATTAGGCAATTTTCTCAATTTTTCGCGTGTGTTAACCCATGAATATTTTGGTGATATGGTTTCCAGACGATTTCTTTGTGAAACCTTTATGGAATCCTCTGTAAGGAGTTGGAGGAACAATACGCACAATCTCACAATTTTAAGAGTCCATTTGGGGCATTTAGGAGCAAATTTAAAAGAAATTAGGTGATATTTTCAGTTTTCGTGTGGGTTAGCCCATGAAAATTTGGTGATACGGGTTCTAGACGATTTATTTGCGAAATCTTTAAGGAAATCTCCATAGGGAGTTGGGGGAGCAGCACGTATAATCTCACCATTTTTTGAGTTTAGTATGGGTAAATAGGGGTCAATTTAAAAGAAATAAGTAATTTTCTAATTTTTCGTGTGTCTTAGCCCATGAATATTTTGGTGATATGAATTTTAGATGATTTAATTGTGAAATCTTTACGAAACCTTTGTAGGGAATTGGGCGAGCAGTACATACAACCACACAATTTTTAGAGTCCATTTTGGGCATTTAAGGGTCAAGTTATAGGAATTAGGTGATTTTCTTAGTTGTTCGTGTGTGACCTCCGTAATAAGTTGGGGAACCTTCCGTATACTTACACCATTTTTTTAACGTTCATTTCCGCATATACAAGCCTTTTTTTTGAGAATCGCTCAAATTTCTCGATTTTTCGTGTGTATTAGCCCATGGATCTGGCGCCCAGAGGACCCAAAAAAAATTTCTCAAATTTTTTTATAAGGACCTCCGTAATGAGTTGGGGAACCTTCACGTATACTCACACCATTTTTTTAACACCCATTTCCACATTTACAAGCCCTATTTTAAGAATCACCCAAATTTCCCGATTTTTCATGTGTATTAGCCCACCGATCTAGCGCCCGGAGCACCCAAATATTTTTCCTCAAAAAAATTTATGAGGACCTCCGTAATAAGTTGGGGTGCCTTCACGTATGCTCACACCATTTTTTATTGTCATTTCCGTAATTATAAGCCATTTTTAAGAATCACCCAAATTCCCTGATTTTTTTGTGTGTATTAGCTCATTGATGTGGCACCCAAAGCAATTTTTTTCTCAAAACATGTTATGAGGACCTCCATAATAAGTTGGGGAACCTTCACGTATACTCACACAATTTTTTTAACGTCCATTTTCGCATTTACAAGCCCTTTTATAAGAATCACCCAAATTTCTCGATTTTTCGTATGTAATAGCCAATGGATATAGAGCCCGGAGCACCCATGTTTTTTTTCTCAAAAATATTATGAAGAACTTCGTAAAAAGTTGGAAAACCTTCACGTATATTCACACAATTTTTTAATGCCTATTTCTGCATTTACAAACTTTTTTTAAGAATCACCCAAATTCTCCAATTTTTCGTGTGTATTAGCCCATGGATCTGGCGCCCGGGCCATTCAAATTTTTTTTCTCAAAAAACTTTATGAGGACCTTCGTAGTGAGTTTGGGAACCTTCACGTATACTCACACCATTTTTAATGTCATTTCCGCATTTACAAGCCCTTTTATAAGAATCGCCCAAATTTCTCAATTTTTTGTGCGTAATAGCCCATGAATCAGGCGCCTGAACCATCAAAAAAAAATTTCTCAAAAAACTTTATGAGGACTTCATAATGAATGGGGAAACTTCATGTATACTCATACCATTTTTAATGCCCATTACCACATTTACAAGCCCTTTTTTAAGAATCGCCGAATTCCCAATTTTTTCGTGTGTATTAGCCCATGGATCTGACCCGGAGAACCCAAATGTTTTTCTCAAAAAATTTTATGAGGACCTCTGTAATGAATTGGGGAACCTTCGCGTGTACTTACACCATTTTTAACGCTTATTTCCGTATTTACAAACCCTTTTATAAGTATCGCCCAAATTTCCCAATTTTTCGTATGTATATAAGCCCTTGGATCTAGAGCCCGAAGCACCCAATAGTTTTTTCTTAAAAAATTGTATGAGGACATTCATAATGAGTTGGGGAGTCTTCACGTATATTGACACCATTTTTTTAAAGCCCATTTCGCATTTACAAGTCCTTTTTTGAGAATCGCCCAAATTTCCTTATTTTTCGTGTGTATTAGCCTATGGATCTGTCATCTGGAGAACCAAAAAAGTTTTTCTCAAAAAACTTTATGAGGACCTCCGTAATGAGTTGGAGAACCTTCATGTATACTCACACTATTTTTAACGCCCATTTCTGCATTTTACAAGCCCTTTTTTTAAATTGCCCAAATTCCTCAATTTTTCGTGTGTATTAGCCCAAGAATTTGGCGTCCAGAGTTCAAATTTTTTTTCTCATAAAATTTTATAAGGACCTCCATAATGAGTGGGGGAACCTTCACTTATACTGACGCCATTTTCTTAACGCTCATTTCCATATTTACAACCCCTTTTTAAGAATCGCCCGATTACCTATTTTTTCATGTGTATTATCCCATGGATCTGGCGTCCGGAGAACCAAATTTTTTTTTCTAAAAAAACTTTATGAGGACCTCCGTAATGAGTTGAGGAACATTCACGTATACTCATATCATTTTTGAATGCCCATTCCGCATTTACAAACCCATTTTTAAGAATCACTCAAATTTCTTGATTTTTCGTGTTTATTAGCCCATGGATCTAGAGCCCAGAGCACCCAAAGTTATTTCTTAAAAACTTTATGAGGACCTCCGTAATGAGTTGGGGAACCTTCACGTATACTGACACCGATTTTTTAACACCTATTTACGATTTACAAACCCTTTTTTAAGAATCGCCCAAATTTCTCCATTTTTCGTGTGTTATTGTCCATCGATCTAGAGCCCGGAGCACCCAAAATTATTTTCTTAAAATATTTTACGAGGAACTTCGTAATGAATTGGTGAGTCTTCACGTATACTCACACCATTTTTAATGCCCATTTCCACATTTACAAACCTTCTTTTTTTAAATCTCCCAAATTTCTCAATTTTTTGTGTGTATTATCCCATGGATTTGGCGTCCGGAGCACCCAAAAAGTTTTTCTCAAAAAACGTATGAGGACCTAATGAGTTGGGGAACCTTCATGTATACTTTCACCATTTTTTAATGCTCATTTCCGCATTTACAAACCCTTTTTTAATAATCGCCCAAATTCTCCAATTTTTCATATGTATTAGCCTATGGATCTGGCGCCGGAGTTCAAATATTTTTTTTTCAAAAAACTTTATGAGGACCTCCGTAATGAGTCAGTGAACCTTCATGTATACTCACACCATTTTTTTAACGCCCATTTTCGCATTTACAAGCCCTATTTTAAGAATCGCCCGAATTTCCTAATTTTTCGTGTGTATTAGCCCATGGATCTGGCGTTTGAAGCACCCAAATTTTTATCCTCAAAAACCATTATAAGGACCTCCGTAATGATTTAAGGAACCTTCAAGTATACTCACACCATTTTTAACGCTCATTTCCACATTTACAAACCCTTTTTTAAGGATCACTAAATTCCCCAATTTTTTGAGTATATTAGCTATAGGATCTGCCCCCCGTAGAACCCAAAAATATTTTCTCAAAAATTTTATGAGGACCTCCGTAATGAGTTGGGGAACCTTCACGTATACTCACATAATTTTTTAACTCTCATTTTCACATTTACAAGCAATTTTTTTAAGAATCGCCCAAATTATTCGATTTTTCGTGTGTATTAGCCCATGGATCTGGCGCCCGGAGCATCCAAAATAATGTTCTCAGTTTTTTTATGTTATCCTATGAATATTTTGGTGATATGACTTTTAGTTTTTTTTTTTTGCGAAACCTTTATGAAATACTCTGTAGGGAGTTGTGCAACATTTTAAGACATTTAGGAACTAATTTATAAGAATTATGCAATTTTCTCAATTTTGTATGTTCTAAACTTTCATAATCTCCTTGATGTATCATAAAAGATTATCTTCTCATCTTGGATTGGAGGACACACTTTGTTGCATATTTCTGTGGGATCACAAGCCTATTAAGCTTTCCAATATCATTATAACTAGCTTCTTTTGAAAAAGTGGCAGTCCAGTCCGGATCCATCCTAAACCAAAGAGCGGGGCTAAGCGAGGGGCATAGCGATACAATGTTCATACTCGAGTTGCTCAAATCCAGTAGGAATATCAGGAATAGTAGGATCTAGTAGGAGCTTGCCTTGGAACTCTTTTAATAAATTTGAAATCATAGATTCTAACAAGAGTATTCATAAGAAAAAAACACACATAAAATGTTATACCTATAAATCTACATTAAGTGAATTCAACAATTTGTATTTGCATTAGGCCTATGTATATCGAAAGTCTAAATAAATCTAGCTATCAATTTATATACACTATATCACCAGAAAGTTATTTTAGATCACCAGATTATCTTTATGTGTTATACCAGGTAACATCTCATATTTTCTGAATTATAAGTCACACATTTTTAAAAGGTTTATTTGGAAATATCCTTGTGAGTGACCTAGTAGTATACAAAATTCTTTATACTGAATTTGAGATTGAGAGGATAATAAAATCTAACAAAAATATGCTAAATACTGTCATTTAGGGTGTGTTTGGTATGAAGGAAAATGTTTTCCATGAAAAATGTTTTGTTGAAAAAACAAATAGATTTTTTACTTATTTTCTTATGTTTGGTTGGTGACTATAAAATATTTTCCGGAAAAGATTTTTTAGTGTTTGATTTATGAATAAAAATTATTTTTTGTTTTTACTAGAGAGTAGAAAATAATTTTTGAATTGAAATTGAAAATATTTTTTAAAAATAAACTTAAATTTTTTTCGGAAGGGTGGGGTGGTGGGGCTGGTGCAGGGGGGGAGGGGGGTGAGATGGGGTAAAAATTTGAAATTTGAAATTAAAAATATTTTTTAAAAGCAAATTTTATTTTATTTTATTTTTGGGGTGGAGGGCGGGGGGGGGGGGGGTAGGGGTGAGATGGGTAATAAAATAAAATTTTGAAATTAAAAATATTTTTTAAAAACAAACTTAATTTTTTTTTTAAGGGGGGGG
This sequence comes from Solanum verrucosum, assembly GCF_900185275.1. Classification (NCBI taxonomy): domain Eukaryota; kingdom Viridiplantae; phylum Streptophyta; class Magnoliopsida; order Solanales; family Solanaceae; genus Solanum; species Solanum verrucosum. Next base: position 1,647,803 of record NW_026020163.1, read on the forward strand.
GGGTTGCAGATGGGGGTGCAATGAGTTGAAAAAATAAAAATTTGAAATTGAAAATATTTTCTTAAAACAAACTTTAAACTTTTTTATTTATTTTTTTGGGGAGGGGGGGGGGGTGGTAGTGAGGCTTCCTGGGGGGGGGGGTGAAATACAGAAATTTGAAATCGAAAGTATATTTTAAAAACAAGCTTTAAATTTATTATTTTTTTGGGGGTGGGGGTTGAGGGTAGGGGTGGGGTAGGGTGAAAATAAATTTTTGACATTGCAAATAATTTTTAAAAAGAAACTTTAAATTATTTTGGGGGGGGGGGAGTGGTAGGGGGCAGGCGGGAGGGGGGGGATCGGGGTAAGGGTGGGGTAAAAAAATAAAAAATTGAAGTTGAAAAATATATTTAAAAAAAATCTTTAAATCTATCTTTTCAACAAAAAAATTGTATTGAAGTTGGAAAATGTTTTCCTTACTTTTTGAAGGGAAGTCATTTTCCTTGAATTTGAGGAAAATTAGTTGATTTGAAAAATATTTTACCCAACCAAACATTAGAAAATAGGAAAAAAATTTCGAAAAATATTTTCCTTCATACCAAACAAACCCTTAAGGACACTCAATTTCTAAGAGTCAAAATTTAGAAGTCTCATATCCCCTTCCCCCTCCCCCCCCCCCCCCCCCCCAAAAAAAAAAAAAAAAAAAAACAAAAAAAACATTTCAATACTAACCTTCATAATAAAGTTTTTTCTTAAATACACAGACAATATTAAGGATGCTAGTAGCAAGATTTAACTTAAATACACAGACAATATTAGATAAAATTCTCACTCTAAGATTAATCAAGAAAATGTTTCAATACTAACCTTCACAATAAAGTGAGATTTGTAATCTTAAAAATATAGCAAGTACTTGATATAACAATAACAACAACAATAAAAGATATTTAATAATATAAAAATTCTTTATACTATCGACGAACATTAATTAAACTTCATTTCCGCTTTTTGTCTTGGTCCAACCTATTTGCTTTCCAAAAAGCAAAACAGGTGTCAAAGCAACATCAACATCAACAACATCATGATTGAGTGTTAAATCCATTGGCAAACCTTCAGCATTTTTCACCACATCAATCACAAAGGTATTGCAACTCTCATTTGTTCCATTCTTGAATTCATACAAGTTGAAAACAATTGTATCTTTGGCGCTTAAGCTTTTAGCTTTAACAAACTTGTGCCAACCCTTAGTGAAGCTGAATTTTTTACTGCTTTGGCAATAAAAAAACCTAAACTTCCATGAATTTCTTGAGCTATCATAGAAGTCAATCTCTTCATTATGTTGGATGTGAGAAAAGTATTTTATAGCATATCTCCTGGGGATCACAAACATTTTATTTCCAACATCATTCGGAGTAAGCACTTTTTGAAAAAGTTGCTTAAACGAAGATTCAGTGTTACCCTGTAAACAATATTGAAATTTTGACTTTTAACAAGAGGATTTTTTCAAAAAAAAAGAAAACATAAACTTTTATAGGGTTATGATCCCTAAGTAATGTTGGAATTTCATACTCCATCTGTTAAATATTTTCTAATTTTGATTTCTACTTTTACTTGTTATTTTTGACAAATCAAGAAAGGATAACTTTTTTTCCTATAATACCCTCAATTTATTAATATTGAGTTAATATCTTTGAAAAATGTAATGAGTAAATATGTTTGAGATCCTATCAATTAATGGGGGTAAAATGGTAAACTTAGTATATCAATTATTATTATTTTAACAGGTGGGCCAAGACAAAAATTAACAAGTAAATCTGAGCAGAGGGAGTATTTTAAGGAGGCTTACATGTTGTTTGCAGATACCATTGTAGGTGACCTAATAGCATACAAAATCCTTACACTTCTGAATTATGATGTATACAATTTAAATTCTTATAAATTTGAACTTTTTGGGGATCGTTATTAAAAAAAAAATTCAGTGTGACATGCAATAACAACAACAACATGCATATCCAGTATAACCTACAAGTGAAGTTTGATACGAGGAATGTGTACACATACCTTAGTGCCCTGACCGTTATGTTCGTCCTGAACACCTTTCATGAGTCTTGAATCAGAAATATTATTACTTTCACCTTCCATGTTGAATTCTGAGAAAATTCAAAAAAAAAAAATAGGAAACTTTAAGAAAATGTAAGAGATTGATAAGTACAAGTTCAAATGTTTAAATTTATGTATAAAGTACACAAATTTCAACGATTTGGGTGCTAATTACATCTTATTCCAAAAGTTTTTCAAAATTATAGCAATTTCAGATTTTTCAGAGTATGTATCCGGATATTATAAGAGAGAAGTAAAAAATAGATTTTGTAATTTATTCATATGGTAAAAAAATTTATAATAAATTATCTGAAGTTGTGTAATTATAAAATTTTCCCTAAATTTATTGTTCAGACACAAAGACCAAAAAGTAAAAATAATAGTATTAAAAAAGAACAACAACACAGTTGGTCTCACTCAATCAATATTTGTTATCTCATAAAGTCACTTTTTCTACTGATTTCAATTTTTTTTCAACAAAGAAAATGATTTTATGAGTTGTAAGAACTATTAGTTGACTGAGACCATCTGAGAGATCAATTCAACTTTTTTTCTAAATGCTACTTTCTTTTTCTTTTCAAATTTTATAAATTTTATGACTGAACGTCCTTTTTTAATCAGATCTTCTAAGACCCTCATTCTTTTACAAGTTAAAAAAAAAAGAGTTTTCATATAAAGATTTAAAGAAGAAGAATTTTTTTAAAATAAAATAAATAGGAAAAAAATATCATGTGAAAAATTATTAGGAGAATGAAAAAAAAACATACCTGATTATCTCAAGTATTAACAGCAGAAGCTATGCAATTCTCAACAAAATCACAAAATTATTATTGCTATGATAGACTCAAAAGACCAACATCTATATGTCCTTTTATATAATTGTATCATGTAGATTGTAGTTAATTATAGATTATTAATTAATTAATTTAAAAGATTATTTCAATTTAATGAAAATTCCAAATTTGTAGATAAATAGTTTTGACTAGACACAACGGAGCAATAATTTATAAAATGACAATTTTACTTTATTACCATTTGATTATAATAAATTCAATATTTTGTAAATTATGATAAAATGACAATAATTAATAATAAAGACAAATTAGAAATCAAATGAGAAATTATCTCTTTATTTATTAAACTGGTCAAGTAAAAGCGAATATTTAAATAACAAAAGTTTTAATTGATTTCAAGATACTTAGATCTCGTTTGACTATGAATTTTGAAACTTAAAGTTGTGTTTGGACATGCATTTTAATTAGGGGGGAAAATTGTGCGTGAAAGTGAATTTCTCCTAAAAACTATTTTAGACCATTTTTTGGAACTTGAATTTTTTTTAAGACAATTTTTTAAAATCATAATCAAACTATATGGTCAGACAAATATATAATGATATAAGTTAAAATTTTAATTCAAAATATTTGGTCAAATAGATATTTAATGATATAGTTTTAAAAGTAGATCTGGTCAAACGCTAGCTAAATATTAGAAGAATAAATTATATAAAAAAAAATTTAATCAACTTTAAAAGTGTAGATTTAATTGGCTTTCTCCATAATTCAAAGTCATAGTTATTTTGAAAATTTTAGATATTAAAAAATAATTAAATTACAATCTTATTTTTTTTTTAAAAAAAAACGCATAAGAAAATCAATTGACATATTTTGTGTTGAAAACCACATTCTTTTTAATCTTAGAGGGAATACATATCTCTAAATTGGGGAAATCTTTCAAGGTTATGACCTAATTAGGTTTTAATCAATCATTAATCAAATATTTACGATCAGGGGTTTACAATTTCGATAAAAATTGATTCAATTCGAAAACTTGAATCAAACTGACTTTTATTTGGTTTGGTTTTTACATTTTTAAATATCAATAATATTCTATTGCTTTTTTATTTTGTTTACATTTTTTTGAAGAAATAATCTAAAGACAAATTATATACATATTTTTTTAATAATTATATACACATAATATTTTATTTTTATCAATAACTTTTATGCCAAAATGCAGCACTAATGAAAAAGACTAATGTATGATGTGTCGCTTCTTCTATTTGCGATACTAAATTCATATTTACGTCAAAACACTCGATATCATATTAGATCACGACTAAATTCAGATTCACATCGGAACACTCCCGAACAAAGGCGATTCGATATTCAAGAGGAATCGAACCCGGACCTCTTGATTAAGGATGAATGAGTACTTGCTACTGCACCACAACCCTGATTGATCAAAAATTTTGTATCACGTTAACATGAATAATATATAGACATGTACTTATATTGGAAGGACAATTATGTCATTTACCTTACATTTTATTGTTTACCTTTTTTAATTGGTATACATGATTACACACTATCATGCACATATTAAATACATTTTATACATGTGTCAACTACTTTTAGTTTAACCATCGGGTGGAGAGTTTTTTAGGTTTATTCTTTGAGGATTCTCAAAACAGTTAATTATTAATGAAATTCCTTGTCGGCTCTCTGTAAAATATTAGTTTGTTCTAGGGCTTCCAAACACATCATAAGTTAAGTCGATGATGAAAATAACCAATTATCTGCAATAGTAATATAAATTGTATCCCTCTCTTTCTTTTTTTGGCCCTACATTGCCACATCAAGGAATATGGGAACGTAAAAAAAAGAAAGGGGGTGGGGGTGGGGGGTCAATACAACTTGTTTCGACCTAGAATAATAAAAAAGCTCTAATATTAAAATTTGATTTAATATAGAATAATTTATTTTTTTAATAACAAAAGACAAATAATTGAGTCCTTGAATTAATTAATTAAAAAAATAACATTCCATTCTTTTCCAAATTCATCCACAACTTCTTTTGTTGAAAATTTTAAATTTTCATATACTTTCCCAAGATTCATTTTCCTCTCTATATCTATATTAATTTTATTTCTTTAATTGTTATCCCCAATATTTTGTTATCATATTCATGCAATTTATGTGATTATTTTATTTTCTCTGTTTCTATTTACCTGCCATCCTTACTAAAAATAGATGTTCATTAATATTTCCTTCGCCCACTTTTAATTTTCATGATTTCCTTTTTTAGAGTCAAACTATAAGAACTTTGACTAACATTTTACGATATATTTTTTCATCATATTGATATGCAAAAAATTGCAATTTATACTACTTTTAGTAGAGTTTTTGAATATCTAATTTTTTTGTTTAATATATCAAATTAATGTAATTTAATTTAACTTTGAAAATTAGTCAAATTGACTTTCGAAAAACGTTACATGACAATTAAAAGTGGTCAGAGGGAGTACTTGTCATTTTACAAAATCAATACATAAGTGACAATATTCTTTCAATTTTACCCTTGAGAGTAATTAGCTTTGAAAATATACATTTGACCAACATAGAAAAACTAATAATTAATTTATGTTCATTGATTAAATTAACTAAAAAATAAATTAATTCATGTTCATTTATTAAAATCTTGTCTTAAAAAAAATACTAAATAAGAGTACAATGATAAAGTTATCAGTTTTTGAAGGAGCTTGAAACCTAAAATGGTGATGACTAAATAGAAACGGGGGAGTACCTTTTAAACCAAGTATATACATCCTTTCATATCTTTGTTACCAAAATATATATTCACCCTTTTTCTCACTTTTCTTGATATTCAAAATTGATTAACAGTTTGAATTTTTTTAATTTCTTTTTTTGTGTGTTTTTATGTCATTTTGGACAGGCAAAATTAATTTTCATGTAGGTGAAGTTGTTTCAGATTTGTGCTAAGGTATGCTTTCTTCTTTTTGTTATCCTTTTTCATGTTTTTTTTTTCATTTCTATAAACAAATTAAATTAGATTAAAAGTTTTAATCTTTGAAATGTGTATTGCTTTCTACATTTATGCCACCACCAAACAAAAAAAAAGGAAGAAAGGAAGAAGGGATTAGAGTTCTAATTTGTCATCACAAAAGAAAAATCTATGATTTTTTAATAGATCTAAGTTATATACACTATCAAATTATAGATTTGTTTGCACTATATAATTATGATTTTGTATGTTGTTTGGTTAGAAAGATCAGTATTATTGAGTGGTGGTTAGACCGATTTAGTTATATGGGATGAAGTGTTTTTCAGTCAAAAACTTCTGTGTTTAGAATATGTAAGTTGCGGAAACGAGGATGTTGAGATGGATGTGTTGGAATACTAGAAGTGATAAGATTAGGAATGAGGATATCCATGAGAGAGGCATCCGTGGTGGACAAGATGAGGGAAGTGAAATTGAGATAATTTGGGCATGTGAAGAGGAAATGCGCAAATTTCATAATGAAGAGGTTTGAGAGGCTGGATGTGTGGGTATGCGGAGAGGGAGAGAGAGAAGGAAAGGTAAGCGGAAGAAGTATTGAGAAGAGTAAGTAGACATAACAATATGATGCAACTTCAACTTATTGAGGACATGACCTTAGATAGGAGGGTGTGGAGGTCGGTGATTATGGTAGAAGTAGGTAGTGGCGTGTTGTCTTGTTTTTAGACTAATTTAGGTTTGGTGATATTTGTCGTAGTATTAACCTCATTTATGTAATTTCTTGCTTTGATATCTATCATTATCTATTATTTATTGTCTTTGAGTTATTGTATCATTGCCTTATTGTTATTGTTTCCTTATTAGTTGTTATGTTTTCTTCATTATCATTTGTCCTTTACATACGTACTTCGAAAACAACTTCTATCTCCCTAAGGTAGGGTACGATCTGCGTACTCTCTACCCTCCCCAAATCCTCACATTTATAAAATTTCATTGAATATGCTCTTATTGTACTTGGTAATAACTTATGTTATTGAATTGTTGAGTATCCACGAGGGTGTAATAGAATGATTGAGAATCATTCACCTTTAAATTAGAGGTTTCAGGTTAAAATTCTTGAAACGGAGATTTTTTTTTAAAAAAAACGCACAAATATCTGTCATAAACTTGCCATGTATATTATTCAATCACGTTAGCTTATATTTTTATTAATCACTAAATTTATCATAATTTTATTTTTTCGTAACAGCGTAGCACTATGCATGATACTAAACACTAAGAACTCGAACTCAGACTCGACATTAACTTGACTATATTGTGACAAAGCTCAATTGGGCTTGCTAGACTCGAACTCAGTTATATTTTGACAAATCTTGATTAAGTTCTACTCATACTCAATTCGATGTTGTAATAAGTTTCGCTTAGCTCGACACCCAAATCTAATAAGGATTTTGTAGTAATGACCAAACAGTTTTCCGAGCAATTTGAAATTTTTTACTAAGGATAAAAGGCTTTGTTAGAGAGAGAAAAACCTCATCGAAAAGGTGGCAAAAGGGTAGAAGAGAAAAGTAGAGGGACTACCAAACAAAACAAAAGCCTTAATTACATAGATCATAACAACGTGAGATTTGAAAAACAAACAATAAATTAAGTACAGTAACAAGCTCGATTGAGCCCCACTCAACTTGATGGTGTTACAAACTTAATTGAGTTAATTTGGTTCCCTTAGCTCAATGCCCATACCTAGCTAGCTAAGGATATGCAGTCAAAAAACTTTTCGAGCTCAAACCTGAAACATCTCACTAAAAATAGATTGCGTCGAAATTGGAAAGGTGGAAAAATGGCAGAAGAGAAAAGTAGAGGGACCACCAACCAAACAAAACAAAAACCCTAACTATAAAGATTATAACATACGCTTCAAAAAATAACAATAAATTAAGTACAATAACAAGCTCGATTGAGTGCAATTTGACTTAGTAGTGTAACACGCTCAATTAAGTTCAATTCACTCAGCTCGACACCCAAATCTATCTAGCTAAAAATCTTTCTGAGCTCAAATTCAAAATATCTAACTAAAAAAGAAGATATCGAAATTGAAAAGGTGGCAAAAGGATATAAGAGAAAAGTATAGGACCACCACCCAAAATCCCAAACAAAACAAAACCTTAATAATTACAAAAGATTATACAACAAACGTGATATTCGGAAAACAAACAATAAATTAAGTGGTTTTTGTGTGTATCCATTTATTCCTCAATTGTAAGTGTAACGGACTTCTCGTAACATGAATTAAATTATGCAAATTCAACAAAAACACAAAAAAGAGAAACAAAAAAAAAAATTGCAGAAACAAAAAAAAAGTTTTTCTTTTTCTGCAGATTATAAAAAAAAAAAATGCTCTATATAGAAGTTAGCTGAAGAAATTTTGAAAAAACATTGAAAAAAATCAAAACAATTTTTTCTCATAATTTTTTATTAATTTCATCGACCCTTTATCAAAAAAAAATTCACAATTTTTTTTTTTTTTGGGGATAAAGGGCGATGATATATATATATATATCTTTAGCCATTTTATCAAATTCAAAAAAGGTTTGATTTTTTTTAATCTTGTTTTGGGGTAAAGATATGATTTTTAATTTGTTGTAACAATTATTTTTTTTGTGTTTGCAGGGTGGAGTTTGTGAAATTGAATTTGTTATCCTCTTCATTTTTTTTTTTCAAAAAAAAAAAATGAGAGGAATATCTGATAATGTTCATGGAGTTATATTAGCTATATCATCAAGTATTTTTATTGGAGCAAGTTTTATTATTAAGAAAAAAGGCCTAAAAAAGGCAAGTGCAACTGGAGGAACCAGGGCAGGTAAAAAAAAATTCTCTTGATTAATTATTTGCTTAAATTAACTTTTTTTAAGTAAACCCTTTGCAATATTTTTTTTTTGGGTATAGTTTGATGTGTAAATGTTGAGTTTATTTTTGTTTTTGTTGATTTGGGTCGGGTTATGGGTAGTCTATGTGTATCAAGTTCAGATAGTTGTGTATGTAGCATTTTATGCAAGCAGTGTCGATTTATTGTCACAACTCAAGTTGTATGTAGGTTTAGTTGTGGGCCCGTGTGTAGAAGTTCTAAGGTTTAAATGATGTTTATTTTGCATTATTTTAAGCAATTTCAATTTCGAGCTATTAGATGTGTGCGAGTGTGTGAATTAATGGCGAAGTGGTGTCATATGACACGCGTTGTATAAGGTGAAGTAGTGTTATATGATACCCCTTGTATAAATGTTGGCTTTATTTTGCTTATGTTGATATCGGATCATATAGTCTATGTGTATCAAGTTTACATAGTTGTGTAATGTAACATTTTGTGCAAGCAGTATCGGCTTATTATCACAACTCGTAGCTTGTATGTAGGTTTAGTTGTGGGCCCGTACATAGAAGTTCTAAGGTTTTTAATGATGTTTACTTTGTATTGTTTCAAGCGATTTCGGTCTATTAGAGGCGTGTGTGTGTGTGTGTGTGAATTAATGGCGAAGTGGTGTCATATGACACCCCTTGTACAAGGTGAAGTGGTGTTGTATGACGCCCCTTCATGGACATGTAATTTGTCCTTAGAGACTCGGAATTGGTTCCTTTTTATTGTGTTCCTCACTTGCGTATGCAACATGTTGTTTTCTTCCTCTTGCTTTATAACCGTCTAAATACTTGTATGTAGAGTTCATGCCATGTAGAATACTGTGGTTGAGTCAAGATTTTCACTAAAGGGATTTTAAATTATAAAGAAGTACGCACAGAAAAAAAGCGAAGGGGATTCAGCATATAGTATATATATATTCGACTTGAAGACCTCTAAAGTCTTTGTGGTATACAAATGTCTGAATTGGGAAGAAATGACTTAGTTTCTGTTTTCGTAGGGAGTTTGAACATATGTCGATATGGTTGTATAGGATTCAACATCTTGCTTGTTATGTTTTTCTATTGTTTCTAATCGATGCTAGGATAAACGAGTTCTGTTATTAAGATTTATACGTGTGTTTAATTTTTGAACAGGTTCAGGAGGACACTCGTATCTGTTGGAACCAATGTGGTGGGCTGGGATGTTAACTAGTAAGAGTCGTAACTCAAACTTAAATGTATGTTATTGTTATGTGTTTCTTTTTTCACTTTACGCAGACATCTCTACCTGTAACAATGATCAAGCACAGCGTATGTAAAAGACGTTGGTATCTTGTTTAGCTACGATTGTTCTTTATGATGCTCCTGGAAAATATGCATATTCTTGAACATAGATCGATGGAGGTGCTAGAATTCTTATTATGCTTGTCACTTGATAGATTAACGAATACTTTTAACTCTGTTATAACAACGACATGTTTAGTTATCCGTATTAAGGTAATTCATGGTTAGCCTATTGGCCACAGCCTGCTTTCCGATGCATAGTTAGCTGGCTTGCTTTCCCCATCCATAGGTCGTGTTAACCCTATGAGTAAGTCTAAGCCATTTCAAGTTCCCAGGTAACGCCTTGTTTAGTGTAGCACCTTGGTTCTGCCTTCTCATTGCCGAGTCTTGCTTCTGATCTCTCTTTGAGTCTCTAGTTCATTACTGTTACAGTTTTATGTAATCCTAAACTAACGTATGCTTGCAGTGATCGTTGGAGAGGGGGCTAACTTTGCTGCTTATGCATATGCCCCGGCAATTCTTGTGACTCCTCTAGGGGCTTTAAGTATAATTGTGAGGTATGCAATCGTGTAGCATTATTAGGGTAAAATATGACTCGGAAAAGCTTGTTTTAGTTTCAAAACTCATATAATTTTCCTTTGCAGCGCAGTGTTAGCCCATTTTATTTTGAAGGAGAGACTGCATATATTTGGGATTGTTGGTTGTGTCCTCTGCTTGGTTGGCTCTAGTAGTATTGTCTTACATGCTCCTCTGGAAAGGAAAATTGAATCCGTCATGGACGTTTGGCACCTAGCATCAGAAGCAGGTATTTCCAAAACGCAATCTCAGTTACATTCTTTCATTTTCAGTGAAAGTTCATATTACCGACCCCAACTTGCTTAGGATAGAAACACATTTGTTGTTGTAGTAGAGAAGTAAGGGTGGTGGTAAATGTTGCCTTTACAAGCGTTGGCGTTTCCCTATGTTGTGAAATCCTTTAAGTTGGAACATTGCTTAACACATGTGTTTTTGAGAAGAACAGGATTCATTATATACACATGTGTAGTCGTGGTGGCTGTGCTTGTCCTTATTTTCCGGTTTGTGCCTAAATACGGGCAGAGGTATATGGTCATTTACATCGGAATCTGTTCTCTCACGGGGTCTCTCACGGTCAGTATGTTCTCCTTTTCATGTATTTGCACCTGCAGTAGTTCATGGTTCTTTCATATGCTTATCGCTCGTGTTTTCTCTTGTGATTACTCAGGTTATGGGAGTGAAAGCAGTCGGAATCGCTCTAAAGCTCACATTTGAAGGAAAGAATCAGTTCAAATATTACCAGACATGGTTATTTACTGTGTTTGTTATCATCTTTTGCCTTTTGCAGCTGAACTATTTGAACAAGGTATTTGCTTAATTCTCTTAGAGAGCCTTTTGATGAACTTTCTGTTAGCATCTATGTTGCTCGAACTCTTCAAAAGTATTGACAGTTGTGTGTCTGATCCTTATTTTTGGAGAGTCCGAGCAACATAGGTTAGCATTGCTTAATGTATTCTCGCACCTTGTATAAAAATGAGAAATTACATACCAAAAAGTCTAGTGGAGTTTAAGCGCGAATTTAGAAGTTTGTATCGACAAACAGCAAATTGTCCAGTCCAATTTACGTTCCATCTGAGATATATACGAAATTGTTTAGTTTTACCACTTAGATGATTGATGTGAGCTACCGATTCATAGGGAAACAGAGTTAATAGTTTGTAGTTTCAAGCTATGTTGCTCGGGTCTCCAAAGATGTTGTCACATCCATGTCGGATCTGTCATCTGACACGCACCAGATGATATTTTTGAAGAGTAGGGGAAGTTATCTTCGTAATATTAACTACTACTCAACTATTGTGTTTTGTAGGCACTCGACACATTTAATACTGCAGTGGTTTCTCCAGTATACTATGTCATGTTTACAACACTGACCATACTTGCCAGCATGATAATGTTTAAGGTGATTCAACAATTTCTTGATTCTCTTTTCAGCATTCTTTAGTTTTATCAACTCTCACTTCTTACAGATGCGCGACATGAATCATTTGTTACTATAATCATGTCGAGTTTCTGTAATACTGGAAGCAAAAATCTTCAATCGCGTTTGAACTTGAATCATTTGTTATCCACTTTCTGTAATATTGGACGCCATCTCCTTTGTTATAGTTGCATAGATAGTCATAATCATTTCTTACTACAATCATGTCTTACTGTAATCTTGGTTGTGTTTATTTCATCTGGAAAAAGCTATGTTTCTCAGACTCTTACGTTGTTGGATCCTCCAAAAGTAGTACATTTTTGAAGGATCTGACACGGGTGGAACAACATTTTCGGAGAGTCTGAGTAAGATAGCAGAAAAGTTCCAAACTTGACAGCTATTTTTTTGTGGGAATGCAGGACTGGGATCATCAGACTGCAACACAGATAATAACAGAACTGTGTGGCTTTGTAACTATCCTCTCTGGTACTTTTCTCCTACACAAAACCAAGGACATGGGGAATAGTCAATCAACAAATGCTATTCTCCTTCCAAAAAACAAGGACATAGAAAGTAAGGCGACGAACGAAAACTCGAAAGAAATTATTGAGGTTTGAAGAAAACTTCACAAGGGTTGTGTGTTATCTGTACTTTGTATTATGGAGGATAGAAGCATTTCTTGTGTGGAGAAAAACAATAGAATTCTATGTGAAGCTGTGGCCAAAAAAGGGCAAAGATTTTTGACAGTTTATTGAGATGCTTCCTCCTTGTGTTATGTTGACTTTGAGTAAATCATTTCAAGTTTGGATCATGATTTGAAATGCTTCTTTTGAATGATGTATACTGATGGTGTGAGAAGAGAAATGGATGTGAAAAATGTTCTTGGTAAACAATTTCATTGTGTATATAGGGCATGAGTACAATATGTATTGAAATATTATTAGTTAATTTGTCTAGTAGTTGTTAAGCATACACTATTGTATGTAAGGGAATTTTGGTATGAGCACATTGGCTACTTGTGCTAATCCATCCACCGTTAACACGTCTTAGGTTCGAGTGTTGAGAATAGAGTAGTAGTATCCCCGCTCTCGTCATATAGCACAAATCCTTACTAGTCGGGTTAATGGGCTTCAGCTATCAGATGGTTGAACGAAAAAATAACTTTAATTAGGTAACACAATCCATCCGCCCTTAACATGTCTTAGGTTCGAGTGTTGAGAGTAGAGAACCTTTCAATAGGAAGCGCATTATAGTAAGGAATTAATGGGCTTCAGATACCAAATGGTTGAACGAAAAAAATAACTTTTATTAGATAACACAATAGCTCGTGTTGTTTTTGTTACGATGCCTAGATATATCTCCTAATAATATTTAGAAAGTATAATTTTAAACTCTAGTTGATATTTCCACCACAATTCCATTTAATGAAGATATGCTTTTGCAACAATTGAACAAAAGCTAGATGCCTAGATTACAAAATTAATGTGAAGCTTACACTTATTAATGTGGAAGTAAATGAAACTGCATTCACAAATATACTCGCCAGATAGAAATACTACAAAATATAAAGGACGAGAGATGATAAGCACCTTCCACCTCCAACCCTAAGGTAGTTGGTTCGAGTCATCAAGAGAGCAAAAAGATGGGAGCTCGGGATTTAAAAAAAACAATGCAAAATATAAAGATAACTTGGATAAATCTCCATGAAGAAGAAAGCCAACAACAAATGGATGGCAGAATAAGAAGAATGTTATTTTCTCTTTGTTTTTTTCTTTTCCCTTTTCTCAATCTTTTTTCTGGTTTGTAAATTAAAATATTCAAGTCTAAAGCACACAATGAACAACATATATACTAAAGAGACCTAAATCTATACATAACCAATGTTCCATGTTTTAAAATAGGGTACATGCCCATGTGCATTTTTGTTAATCTCATCCTCAGCACTGTCAACTCCGACCCCATGGAAAGCACAAACATCCCTGTGAAGAACAGCAACAAGGAGACGTTAGAAAACGGTCTATGAACAAATGAGTAATGCTTTGCTAGAACGATCAGTAAGAGGTTTCACAAACAATTATACTGCTGCCTACATCAGATGGGATGCTTTGTGCACCGAGCTGCCCTTTTTTATTAGAAAGAAAAGAGTGACCAGAAGCTTGGTCTGAGACACATGAGTTGCATACAATGAGGTTGGGGGTTAGAGTCACTAAAGGAAAATGGGAGAAGCCGCTGCTGGTCCCTGGAGAGGAGGTTAGTATATCGGAAAACCTAATGAGTTATTTACCTTTCCACTGTCATTTCCATATCGCTTTTGACTGTTGGAGTAAGATGTATCAGTTGATGAGGAAGGTACTTTTGTTGAACCAGTCTGCTTCTCCTCTCGGACTTTGTTAAATATTTGCGTGTAACCTTCTGCTGATGCAGGATCATTCTCATCCCAGTCACCAAATTTAGGAACAGCAGGGCTGTCATCAGGCTGAAAATACACTTATATTAAAAGAAGCAGTCTGTGACTATTTGTTGCCATATATATTGAAAATCAAAGAAGATGATAATGTTGGCTAGTACGATAGTTTAATTAATATGTCCCAGTAGCAACCCTTTTCTCACCATGATTACTTACCTTTTTTTCTTCTTTTTGTTTCCTTTCGTTTTATTTTGAAGTAAGCTTACACATTCTTTGCTACAGTCAGCGGAACAGTAAAATAGGAAAGTAGTATAAAATTCTCAATCATGAAGGTTCAAAAATAATCTCCCTTCAGAAGGTTTGGAATGGAAAACTTTTTATTTGTTCTCACTACAAGTTCTCTCTTACTAATTTAGGAAAGAGAAAAGGAAGTGACTTCATCTTTTTCTTTACATTCTTGTAAGTTTGGTACGGGTCCTACTAATACTGCTGCACAAGTGTATAATCATACTAGTTCTGAAAGTCAATGGAAAGAAAATGACAAAAAGACCTACCGTGTCATCACCTTTTGCAACTGATCTCAAACGGGATCTTCCAGGTGTAGAGGGAGCCAGACCATGAGTACCTTCAGATGAAGCCTTTCTTTCCCATGAGGGAGAGGAGACAACACCACCTTTGCCTCCAGTCCTTCCATGGGAATGTGGATGCAGCGGAGAATGCTCAATGCTGCGATCAGGTCCCACACTTTGCTGAGAGGCCCTCTTAGGTGTAGCACCACCACTTAAGCCACCATAGCGATGATGAGGTGATTCCATAGGTGTTCTTCTCCCCATGTTCTCATTGCGCAATGGGGAATCAGTAGGTTTCCTCAGGTAACCCTCTTCTCGGCTTGGCAGACGTTCATGCCTTGGTGTTAGGATTTCAGGGCCCTTCATTGTTTCTGATTCTAACTTGTTGCCTCCATATTTCTCACCAAGTCGTTGTGGAGATGGGTAAGTTGGAACTTTGTGACCCATGGTGTCTGGATGCATTGGGGAGCCAGTTGATTTCCGCAATTCTACATCATCTCTGCTGGCAATACGTTCCGACTTCTGTCGTACACTATCTGTTCCATTTTCACCTTTCACTTTTGCCTCAAGATATTGAGGATCATTTGGATTCATTTTGCTTCCTTTCTTACCCTTAGCAGCATTCTCAAAATAGGTAGTATATTGAACATCTTCATCGCTCTCCCACTCACCAAATTTTGGTACTTGTGAGTGCTTCTGCAAGAATATGCAGCCACATTCATGTCGCAAACATAGCTTAGACAGTGCCCACGCTCCATTCAATTAGATATACAAGTAAAAGGAATGAAAACCAAAAACCTAAGAAAGTGTATCGCAAAACAAATTTCTACGACCTGGTAAAATAAGCTTAAGTAAAGACTATCTAGGGAAAACTTGGCTTCTATGCATTCCATTATGTGTGAACCTGATCTGGTCTTATTTTGGAATTCACATGGACCAATTTTCTAAGTTTTGGTTTATAATAAGCTCCCTAAGGAAACCTCCAATATTGAAAATAAACCAAAACTATCACCTTCGACAAACTCACTAAAACAAAGATGTTATACATCATATATATGCCAAGGGGAACACTTGCTATCTTGGACAATGAAGTGCTTATTAGACTATCTGTTGCATCATCCATTAGTAATGAGACATATTTATTTATTATATATTTAATATCGTTTGCCTACTGAATAAGAAAGCATAGGTATATCAACCATTAGTGGCCATCTCCAGCCAAAATTAAACAACAGGCCCTACAGAGCACCGTATTTTAATAACCTAACATAGTTTTTGGCTCTAAGTGTCAGGTTGAAGATTCATCACTTGACTCTAGGATGCCGTAAGCATTGAGCTGAACTCATTCCTATGAAAGACTGAACACAGAGAAGAAGTAGGAGATTAATTGTAAACATCACTCTTAGAGAAAAGCAGATAATTGTTAAGAAAATGGATCTCCGGCATAAATCAACCCCTAAAATTAGCTCATACAGTGAGGACAGTCTAATATCTTGTAGGAGAAAACAGTACATATTTTCAACCAATATGGGACTCTCTAACAATCTTGCACATCCAAAACTGGACCTCTTGAGCATACATAACATAACATAGGGGTCCAACATTTGGTAACATAACAATAGGAATGGGTCTGGCTCTGTAAATGAAGAGAAGGCATGTACGACACTGTATAGTAGTAACGTAAAGTTGAATGGTTAATTGGAGAGACAAAACAGCAGCAATCAAATAAAACGGACTGGGAAGTGATGTTTGGATTCAGTAATACTCCCTCCGTCCCTATTTACTTGTCCATATTTCCTTTTTTAGTTGTCCCTATTTAGTTGTCCATTTTGACAAATCAAGAAAGGACAACAAATTTTTTCCTATTATACCCTTATTTACACTTCTTGAAAATTGTAAAAGTGTATGTTGTTTCCCTCCAATTTATTTCACTTTAATTCAAATAAGTGGTTGTAATTTTGAAGTGAAAAGTTGTCATAAGGGTAAAATTGTAACTTCACTGTGCTAATCATTGTTGCCTTAATCTGTGTGCCATTTCTAAAGTGGACAACTAAAAAGGGACGGAGGGAGTATGAAAGACTCTAATTTTAATACCCTATTGCCTCTCAACTCTCAGTATCACTTTTACTATCAATCATCTAACATAACCTGGATAAGATCTTGAGTTAAGTCAGTACTCACATAACAAATAAATGTGTGCTTTATTGTGCACTCTATTTCCATTTGCTAGAGAACTTCAGTAAAATAAGGAAGGCTAAGGTTTTTGGTGTCAACCTAGCGTCCAGCTGACAGAAATCAATTCAGCAGATAAGCATCATCCCATTGTGTGTCTAAGATAGCTACTACACTCTAATCCATTCCACTATATATAACATATCGCTTAGTGGTATCACCGTATCACCAAGTGGCAATCTTCTTAAAAGATAGCTGTACTTCACAGACTTGTAGAAAGCACATAAATTGCACTTAATTCTACAACTTACCAATTTCAAATAATTGCAGCACAATGAAAAATCCAATGACATCTTTGCAGTCTTTATCATTCCTCTATCCATTATTATTAGATTTGGTCTTTTCCTCCACGCCTCTCTACCTTCACAAGGTAGGGGTACGGCTGCGTAAACACCACCTTCACCAGACACCCCCCTTGTGGGATTACACCAGGTATGTTGTTGTTGTTGTTGTTGTTGTTTTTGGTCATTTCCTCCATCCATGTATATTCGCTTTTAAATGATTTACAGATCTTTTCTAGTCCCAACTTCTAGCTCAAGTGCTCAACTATCTAGTTTCAGAAGTACTATTCCACAAAATCCAAAAACTGAAATGCCCTTCTATAGTCACATTTCTTTAGGAAAGATCCAGTGATTTTGCGTTTCAATTATCCAACAAACATTAACCACAGACCAACACTGACAGTTCCCTAATTGCAGCTGGAAATACGTATAGTTTAGCTTTAAGTTTCAGCAAAACCCAAGTTTTAAAACTACCATATCCTTGGAATTTCACTAGAATTAAGCAAAATACACATAAGCACTTAACCGTATCACCCATTACAAGATCAAGTTAATTTCAACACCATGAATCGAATCAAATCAAGTTCAGTTTCAACATGAACAAGCACAATCAATCAACTAAAGTCATTAAGCTATTGAATCAAGAACTCACTGCCATTTCATAAGGGTCTGAAGTTAACACCAGCTGAGATGTAAAATGAGGGAAAGAACCTCAGACCCTGCTATCATTTAGTTGGATCTCACTAGAATTCCACAAAATGCACATAACCATTCAATTTCACCCCCATCCCACCACCCCATTTGACAAAATCAAGTTAACTCCAACACCATGAATCAAATCAAGTTCAGTTCCATCATGAATAAGCTCAATCAATCAACAGCTATTAAATCAAGATTATCCTTTTAACTCCCAAAACCTCAACAAACTTTACAAAGAACCCATTCAATCATAACCAACATTCCACAGAACAGAGAACTAATTTCAGCTCAAAAATTTATCAAAACACAAGATAATTAGATCAACAACTGCCATTTCAAAAGGGTCTGCAAGTTAATAGCAGCTTAGAGAAAAACCCTGCTATAATTTAGCTGGATTTGACTAAAATTCCACAAAATGCACATAACCATTCAATTACACCCCACCCCCACCACCCCATTTGACAAAATCAAGTTAATTTCAATACCATGAATCAAATCAAGCTCATTTCCACCATGAATAAGCTCAATCAATCAACAGCTACTAAATCAAGATTACCCTTCAACTCCCAAAACTCCCACAAACTTTACAAAAAACCCCCCATTTAAGCATAACCAACATTCCACAGAATACATAATACACAACCAATTTCAGCTCAAAAATTTACAAAAACACAAGATAAAACTAGATCAAGAACTCACTGCCATTTCAAAAGGGTCTGCAAGTTAACAGCAGCTTAGAGAGAAAATTCAGCTGAAATGAAAAAAAAGGAGCTTTCCAAGATATCTTTTTTCCACCTCCTCCTCCTCCTTTTTGTTGTGCACAGAGTGTGGAGCCAACTCACAGAAAGAGAGAGAGAGAGAGAGGAGAGAAAAAATTAGGGGTAGGATGACCCGATGACTGGCGTCACCAGTGATGTTTCATATCCAACATACTCTTCACCATTACAAACGTCAAGAATAACCATCTCGAGATAAAATACATTCGATATCATATCATATCATTCTTTTAAATAATTTGATATTACAATTTCGTTATCTCTGTGTGGACTAAACTTAAGACACGTGTATTTAACATTTTAACTATACTTTTACTTGTATTATATTGATTAACATGTTAACTCATACTAACTATTCTCTTCATTTCATTTCATTTTTTTACCACGCCTTCTTTAAGAAATTATAGAGTAAAAAGAAGAATAATTTCACCAATTTACCTTTAAGAAACCTTTTCGAAACTTTACAAACTTGAATAGAGAGAATTTAGTTAACTATATTTTACTTTTATAAATTACATAATTATTTAAAATAAAATGATCAACTAATATAAGACAAAAAAATATTGTTTATTTTTATTAAAAAGGACACCTTTTTGTGAAGCACATGCAGTAGCCGGTCAATAGTAGGTTGTGAATTTGTCGGCATTAGACAGTGTAATATGTAACCAACATGCCTAACCTGTTATTTAATTTATTTATTTATTTATTTAAAAAAACATGTTGCAGGCACTAATAAATTATGGGTTAATATTGTTTTAAGAATAATATAATTTTTTATCATACCAAAAAAAAAAAAGGAATAAAAGAAAATCTAGAAGCATAAGAATAGGATTATAATGTCAGAAGGGTAGGATCAGTCAATCTATTATTTTATATAATCATTAAATACTACTAATTATGACAGTAAGCAGTAGTTATCTCTGCCTTCTCTGTCAGAACCAAATGTTTTTTCTTAATTATTGTGACTTAGTCACCTTCCATCGATATAGATATTGTATAACTTTGTCTATCGAGACTTGTACAAATGAAAAGAACTCGCCTTGGGAGCGAACGTAGTATTGAAATCACAGCATATTAAAGTTTTGGCAACTTTGGTGTCAGAATCGCACCTAAATAGTATCGTTGTTTTTTGAGTTTTTATACTTTAAGGGGTCGTTTGGTTTGAAAATGAGTTATGATGGGATAAGTTATGTTGGGATAAGTTATGTTGGGATTAGTTATGATGGGATAAGTTGTGTTGGGATTATTTTTTATTGAGTGTTTGGTTTGTTGTATTCAAAATAATAAATTTTAAGAATAATTTATTTGTTTACAAAAATGCCCTTCATTAATGTAAAAAGTGATATAACAAAAGGGTTGAAAGAGACATTTTTGTCATTTACCTATTTTATCCCGGGATAAGTTATCCCGGGATTACTATACCACCCAAGGAGAGGGATAACTTATCCCGGTACTAATTATTAATCCCGAGATAAGTTATCCCGAACTTGCCAACCAAACAACAAAATAAGCGGTACTATAATTTAATCCCGGGACTATTTGTTATTATACCTCACACCAAACGAGCCCTAACTATGAGGTGTGTGAGTTTTCTGTCTGTGTATCAATAAATGTGTATCGAAATATACCTCAAGTATTGATTGGTCACTTTCCCAACCTAAACAATGGTAATATTTCAGATAGTAAAAGTGGACGATTGACAGTTTATATGTGTTTTGATAAGGATTCGGTGATAGGACAGGTAGGAAACTCACGCACCTCATAGTTCAGGTATGAAACTCAAAAAAAGAAGATGCGTTAAGCATGTTTATGACCTAAATCCATGTATCAACTCAAAATTATGACTACAATAGATAATATAGCTCATTTGCAAAGTCTAATAACTGAGAATTCACTCTACCATAGCCAGCTCCTCAAATAGTGAAGAAAAAGAGAGATCTCATTGATGCAATACAATAGAGAATTTCTGCTACAAGCAGAGAACAAAAAAATGAATAGATGTTCTAGTTGTCACAAGAATAGAACAGAGAATAAACAACGAAAACGAAAGATCAGATGAATTGCTTTAGAAACTCAGTAGCGACAAGCCTCCCTCGCGTATTCACTGATAGTTTCAGTTCACTGATCTCCTTATCAATATCCTGCAATTTCACAAAAGAAGCAGATGGTTCACAGTTTTATATAGCTTCTCTTTAAAAATAATAAGGCGGAAAATCCTGTCCTCATTTCCACAGGGAACTATACATGTTTTTTTCGAGGAGAGTATCTTTTATGCTAGATTGTTTCCTCCCTTTTATGTAGGCAGTCTACCCTAAGGCAAACGTTAGTGACTGATTCCATGGCTCGAACTCGTGAACTATAGGACTGAGACACCCCCTTGCATCTGATAATAGAGGCAAATACCCTTAGGCAAATCATTTTTACTAACTTCACCAATCTTTTTTATCTAGAAGAAAAGGTTTGGTCCAATTTCTTTTAACTTCTGTTCAAGCAACCCTCAAATTGTTCACGGAATCCAGACTTGAAATATTTCAAAAAGTTCGCAAGTGATTGATGCAGAGGTTTCACTGCTACTTCATCCTTGGGCCTAAGGGGGTGGGAGTGGAGGTTAATAATTGTACCTCCATGAATTGCACTATGAAATCAATAAGCTTCTGCTTCTGCATGTCTTCACAATGATAATTTGTAATGAGAAAACTAATGTCGTAGCCCTGAAATACAACGCACAGCAAAATTCAGATGATTAAAAGTAGGTCAAGAAACAAACAAGCAAATCATCTTCCTTGATAAAGAAAATATTCTCAATTTATGTCTAACACACACATATGTGATTCAGTGTCAGCTAATAAACTCACAGGCTTTAGGCTTAGTTGCTACTTTATTTTATAAGGAAAAACTTGAGTGCATCGAAAGGTGATTATTCTCCAAACATTGCTACTCTCTATCTAGGACTAATACAGATAAAAACTAAACACTTTTTTATGTTATCAACCAAGCCTGGGAGGCAATCAGATGGAGGCTGCAAACAAATCCGATTATGAACAAATGGAAGGGGTAAGGTCTGTGTACACTCTACCCTCCCCAAGGCCTAGATGTTGTTGTTGTTGGTAAGTAAAACCAGAGAGAGTGAGAGAGAGGAAGGCAAAAAAGGACGGGATGTGAATTGGTCATTCAAGTTCTGTCAAACATGACTGCATAATTTTAGTACACAGAATTATAGAACATGCCAAAAAGCATGGAATCAGTTACAAGGAGTTGAAAGGAAATCTAATCCAGCATATAAGAGGAAAGAAATACAAACCTGAACCGGCTTTCTCCTCAACACCTGAAACGCTTCTGCTCTCATAGACAAAAATCTAAGGAACTTCTTTGTTAGTATATTTTCAAGTTCATCTGATTGTTTCACCTGCACAGCAACAATAGCATATGAGGAGCTTAAGCTTTTTCTTTCCGAGTGATTTTCAAAATCCAGAATCTTAAAGTTCCTTGCAAATTCTATTTTTCTTGTAGGCAAATCCCAAGTTTTGTTTTACCATTTCATTTGAAATACAACACACTAATGATTTGATCTCTATACCAGTCTGTGTAGCGTATGGTACTACAAAGAAAGATCTGGACTGCTAATGAATACTTTGCCAACGGCCTTTGGCATGGAGAAGCTGATGTATAATATAACTAGAGAAATATAGTTTATAAGAAGGAAAGCAGAAATGAGAAAAAATTATGCACATATTTTTAGACAACATGCACCATCATTTGTAGCTGAGTTGCTCTTTATATAGGAATATAAGAATCAATGTATGTGAATAGCAAAGCAAACCTACCTTTAGACTTATTCTTAGGGAATTAATAGATGTTTCAATCAAGCACTTTTCAGCCTCATTTCTACAAATCGTAACCTGTGAATTGGTACATGGGAAAGATTGAATAGATCGAGATAAGACATGCAGCTAATAACAAATATTTGGTACGTGAATTCTAAGTAAAGACTAAAGACAGTACCAATAAGAGCATTAGAGGCATAGTTCAGAACTTGTACATTCAGGATTGGAAGAAAATGAATAAATTAATCAGAAACTTTCAAGTTACACTAAATCTAAAATTATCATGGCAGAAACTGGTAATTTATTATAAAGAAGCATGCAGATCAACCATTGAGGGTGTGCTAGCAGAAAACAAAAATAAAAATTCATCCTTATACACCTAAAGCAGGACAGATAACTAAGTTCTTTGGCACGTTAAATTATTGATTATTTCTTCCTAACTAGTTATGGAGAACATGTTTACCATCAAGATAAAAAAGAAACATAACTTCTTCCAATGGGAAGTATCATGGACTAAAGTTGCATCAGTGACGCTAGATGACCTAATTATAAGATTAGTTAGAGTTACCAACCAACTAGGACAACTTGTTACATCTTTCAAGAAACTCATAGTGAAGTAAGCTGGCCTAATCTAATACTAGCTAACGCCTCCCAACCAATTTGGACAACTTGTTACTGTGTTACATCATTAAAGCAACTTATCGACAATGTGTTGGCAGCTAAATTAACAACTCGTGAGCAGGTTTTTGACAAATAGTTAATCATGAGAGAAAAAATATATTACTCTAAAAGCAAGAACTCTCTAAACACTTCAAAAATATCATGAACAGAATAACACCCAATCACTACTTTAAGAAACCTTAATTGCATCTATAAGTGAGTCATAGTAACATGCAATTTAGATTGGCAATGATTGTACTGAGAGCAGATGAGCAAACTATGGGAACATGAAAGTCTGTCGAACAGAGATCTTCAAAAATAAAGATCAAAGTTTAAGAATATAAAACAGTTCTTACAGGATTAAGAAGAAGTTCTGGGCTTGTCCTGAAGAACATACAAAATGAGAAAAACATTATTATTCTGATCTACACACTTTGCAGGTAACAAATAAAAGTCAACATGTGTTGTAAGAAATGTTTTTCTCATTGTATCAATGCTGCACATCGATTCCTCTAGCCCATAAAAGGCATTCAGTATAAGTTTTTCTCCCTAAAGAGCTGAGAACTCAACAACAGCATTTTAGTAAAATATTAAGTTCTGCTGCAGAAGTGATATGTGTATGCAAGTCAAAGTTTATGTTTTAGGATCCAGTCATACTATATGTAAAAAGAATACACATGAAATTCTTCTGTTATAGGAATCCACATGCTGTGAAGACATTTGATGAATTACAGAAGAGAAAAATTATGTAATGCTAACCGACATCATTAACTTTGAGTAAAATGAGACAGCAGCATGAAGTCATACTTTAATTCAACCTCTGGTTTGTTATGCCTCTCTACTTCTTGGCATGGGAAATTCTGCAACCAGCCAACAACCATGACAAAAGGAGATATTAAGACAGGTATAGAGTAACCAATACATCATATTTACTGAATAAATGGTTGAAGGGGCTTAAAAGTCAAAGCTAACACTTCATTGCATGACTAACAGCAAATTATTTTTTCATAAATATCAAGATATGTCAAATGCAACAATCTAATTGGCTGAACATAAAACATATGGTGGCTGAAATAACACACAGTAACAACTACTCCTCAATTCCAAGCTAGTTGGCTGAGCGAATAACATATGATTAAAGAAGCATAACAGTATGCAGAGAAGGCAATGAAGAAAATCATAATAATAATGGTACAATGGGATGCAGAATTCGGACTACATTTGTTTTTGTTGGGGGGTGGAGAGGAGTGGGAAAGTGCTGATAACATGCTGCATATGGACTCTCTAATCAAGCATATATGACTGCCGGAATTAAAACTAATAAGTGTAAACAGAATGTCCTAGATGCATGGGAACTCAACTTGCCTCGAATCATCCAAAATATCATAGCATTATGCTTTAAATTGTCTCAAACTACCAAACTTCGTTCATGTCTTGGTGTACAAACCTCAAACATTATATCTCAGGCCAATGACAATGCAAGTCAAACACAACAACTAAAAGGACTCAACTAAGTATTTAGTATTCTTTCACAGAACTGCAAAAATCTCTAATGATATTTAACATGTAGAATGCTACATACCTGAAGACACATTGCTGCCTCGAGCGTATTTCTTATGCATGTCAGATACAATCGCAATGGATTTGCCTAGAAATTAATCAAAACAATAACTGCTCAACATTTTGCAGTAAGTACCCCCACTCCACCCTAGCTACTCAAACACACACACAGAAAAAATAACATTTATAAACAACCAAGCCCATACATTGCTGCCTCGAGCGTGTTTCTTTTGAATTTCAGATACAATTGCAATGGATTTGCCTAGAAATTTATCAAACCAATAACTGCTCAGCATGTAACCCCCTCCCAACACACACACACATAAGAAAAAACACTAACATGCCCCCAAGTAGTCCCACAAAGTAGGGTCTGGGGAGGGTAAAGTGTATGCAAAGTGTATGCAGACCTTACACACACAAAAAGATTACATTTTTACACAACCAAACCCACACATTGCTGCCTCGAGCTTGTTTCTTATGCATTTCAGACACAATCGTAATGAATTTTCCTTCAAATTCATCAAAACTACAACTTCTCAGCATTTTACAACATGTAACACCCCCACCCCCCAACACACACCGTGTAGTCCCACGAAAAGGGGTCTAGGGAGGGTAAAGTATACGCAAACCTTACTCACACACATAAAAAAAGATCACATTTTTAACCAACCAAACCCCTTTCAGAAATCATTCCATCTAAAATCTCATTCATTTCATAATTCTTAAGATCCCCCACTCTCTAAACTTTCACCATATACATAGTAATAAGTGCACAACAGTAATATAAGTTCACTAATATATTCTACAACAACGTACCCCGCGCAATCTCACAAGTGAGGTCTAAGGGAGTGTAGAGAGATTGTTTCCGATACACCCTCAGCTCAAAAAATGCACAAACACATTCTGAAACTACAAAAAATTAAAATCTTGGATCTAAACAAGAATCAATTCAAACACATCTCAACATAATCAAATCACTAAAAACCTTAAAATACTTACCATTAAGGATTGTATTTCTTGATTTTCGCTTTGAATGGAATACAGTATTAATCCGATCGAAGTTTTACCTGAATTCTGGGGTGCACGTTAAGTTAAAGACTACTAAAATGCGCCGAAAAAATAAATAAAAAATGAAAATTAAAAAAATTCCGACCTACCGGATTCGAACCAGTGACCTAAGGATTAACCTGTGGGTTTTATTTGACCCGACTACAGTCCTCCGCTCTACCAACTAAGCTAAGGTCGGTTTGTTGATAAATAGTGGATTACAAATTTTATATAAATATATATACACTAAAGGTGAAACAAATTGTGAATTAAAATGTTGAATAAGTAAGACTTAGAGCTCGTTTAGTTGGGAACAAGTTATCGCGGAACTAGCCATGCTCCATTTAGAGTTTTTAAGTTCACGTCAATTTATCAGGTATACATTTACATTGTTCTTGGTCATGCAAGGATGTCTAGTTTATAATGAACACCATCAAAGGTTATAGTTGGACAGATAGAATTCCTCCATCTTTAATCAAACATCTGAGATTTCAAATCGAAAAAACATTCAGATAGAGAACACTTTCCAAGGATTTCTTACATAAGCTAGAAGTTTGAACGACCCTCACAAATTGTGAATACTAATTTGATAAGAATTAATCAGACTGAAGATATAACAAACGTCATAATTCACTTGAATTGAAATATATGAGAGAACAAGGTCATAATTTGTTTCAATTAAACAAATTGTTGAAATTCCTAAAGTGCAACCCCATATTAGCTGGGCTCCAATCCCAGTGAAAAACAACATACACAATGTAATCTCACAAGTGGAATCTGAAAAAGGTAAGATATACGTAGACTTTACCCTTACCTTTTGGGGTAGAGAGGTGGTTTCTAGTAGACCGCGGGTGGGTAAGTGAAAAGAAAAGTTTAAACATCAACTTGATCCATTAAACTTGTAGATAAAAAATGGTTCAAAAAGGAACATGATTCCACCAAATCTTAGTAGCTTATACAATTTCAGTTTATAAAATTCAGGTAACCTTCACTCAACAAAGGGGAAAAGGTTGGGACATACAAAGAAGAATCCTTCACTATTCATCTTAACTAATGTATGAGATTAGAATTTAGAGGACTCCAAAGAAGGGATTTTTAATAGCATTGTTCAACTCAGTTCCAGCAGTATTAAGCACTGCAATGTCCACCTTATCTCTTGGCAGGTACAAGAATTCACCTCCTTCAATTTTCTCAAATCCACAGTGCTCAAGAAACTCGATGCCTCCTTGCAGCTTGCCAATTCTATCCTGAAAAAAAACGTCAAAAGAGGCAGGTGTGTTAGTTCTGTGAGTCTGTGAATCAGATTAAAAGATTCTACTTAATTGTTTAAAACATCTGAATATTGGCTATTGCTGCTACCGTCACCAGCTTTATGAGCTCTAGACCACCTTCTTCAGCCAGGGACTGAGAACGAGATGGGATGGCAAAAGTTATTACAACCTTACCAGTCACCGCCACTCAGAAACTAAAAAATGAAAGAACCAGGGAGAGAATGTTTCTTTTTTCATTTTTTGACAAGTAGGGAAGCAAAAGAAATTGGGGATTGGTATACTCTTTGCACAGAGAATTGGAGGTAAGGGTCCTAAATCATACTGCATTTTGGCATGCAAAAATAATCGACTAAGCAAATAATCAAGTAACAAGGCTATAAAAGCAATTGAATGTAGCTAACCAACTAACAAGGCTATAAAAGCAAGGGTTAAAAGAGTTTTCTCCTATAGAATTTCAGAGTTCAGAAGTAACTAAAGAGCAAAAATAGAGACATAACAAATTTCCTTAATGACGTCTCACCTGAAAAGCAGCATTACTAAGTCTAATCTTGCGGAATTTCTCCTCATTGGGATTTGTAGCGACATTCTTTGCGTAAGTTAAAAGTGTGTTGAAAGCGGTCTTGACTTTAGCCTCATCGTCCTGGACCATAAGAGGAAAATGAACAAAGAATCAGTTCACCAACAATGAAGTTAGAATGACATCTCATTCATATCTAAACCCATTGAAGGAATGTAGCATGCCTATCATAGGCTACTCAGTTCCTTGGAATTATTTGTTGATTACTTTTCAAAAGAAAAAGCTTCCTAATGTATACACTGAAGAAAGAAAGAGAAAGAAAGGAAAAGAAGCATCCATTCTATCCTTGTATTTAAAATTCATTATCTTATGACTCTGTTGTCCTTTGCTTTCTACTCTTTTGAGTTTGAAATTGAGGGCGGAAGAAAAGTAAGCTTCCTTTTGTTTTTAAATAAAAGATAAGGTGGTGCACCTAGAACCACCTCTCAGTTCCGAAGCTCAAACTTGCAAGAAAACACTCTTTAAGGATCCAAAACAACTGAATGATTACCTTGTGTGTCTGTTTAAGAGTTCGCAGGCACTCTCTCATCCGCTCTGCCTTTGTAGCTGGTCTGACAGGCAAAAACGAGCTCTACCAAAAATACATACAAAAAGTTTGAGTTGGACAAGATATGTCCAAATGGGACAAATAAACAGAGTTTTTGAATAAATAAACACCTTTTTTTCCTCCACAACAGGTGCAGAAGGTTTGGGGGAAGCAGGATCTTCTGCTGGCAAACCGAGCTTTCTTCTTCTTTCTGCCTGTGAAAGTAAACACAATTGTTTCAATATGACAAAAAGTAGAAGCAGGTAAACTATGATGTGAGGATTGCACTTAAGTGATCCAGATCATGAGTTATAATTTGGTGCAGGAATTTAAAAATCATTTGAATTAGTGATATTGATTAGATGTTGACCGCTGAAAGAAACTCTCTGATATGCATTATATACGCGCATATTCTGGACTATACTTGTATGTGTGCCAGATTCTTGTTACCTTTTTTTTTTTGAGGAGGAGATTCTAGTTACTTCCAAAAGCAGAAAAAGTCAGGAATCAAAAGGAAAAGAAATTTTAGCGTCAACCCAGAAGAACCTAATAAGAAGGTCACCATAGTCCCAATAGGCGTAACTACATCTTTTAGATTTCCAAATCTAGTGTATGCCAGGAATTTCATCAGTCTCTTTTAATTTAAAAACTTAGAATGAGACCATCTAGGTCAGATCATTTTCTCCACATGATCCCCTGAATGCAATGGCAACACAAAACAATCAGTGGCCTAAAACCAAAACATAATAAGATTAAAATACATGTATTTTTCACTCTTTTAACTTTTTTAGATGCATAGCTATAAATTAGATAGTAACAAATAGTACTGCTTTTAAGTGAAATCAAATATATTGACAAAGGGTGTTTTATACATTAGTAAATTGACAAGTTCCATCAAGCACGCTAGATATACAAGGGTTGACGAAATTTCATGATAGATTGGAGTTCCTGACCTTATCTTCTTCCAGCTTCTGACGAATTTTCTCCCTAGCTCTTTGTTCTTCCGCTTTTTCAGCCTTACGCAATGCTATTATACTATACAGCAAGCGTAAAAAATTTCAATTATATTAGCAGAAATCATTGAAGGTGAAAACAGAAAGGGTAGCAAAGTTTAAGGCTTACCGTTTTCTTTCGTTATCTTCCTCAATCCGTTTTGCTTCCAGGAGTTCCTTACCAATTCTAATTCTTTCCTGAAGCAGAAGGCAAAACGACTTCACTAACATATTCAACTAGATTGATTACAAGTTGAAACATAAAATGCAGTTGACTATTAATACAATCAATCAACCATCACTGGTTTCAGAAAGTAATTCAACAATAATATTCAATTGACTTCCATTAATGCAAACTAACGTCAAAATCTGAATCAAGAGTTACCTTTTCTCTCTCTCTTTCCCTTTGTCTCTCTTCCTCTTCTTTCTTTTTACGAGCACGCTCCCTAGAAGTCATTGAAACATTAAAAAATAAGCAATCATACTGTAAGATAAAAGATGCATTTATCAGAAACTATTCTGATACACAATGCACAAAACAAATGAAATTATTTAAAAGATCAAACTAGACATCTCTGGAATTAAACCACATACTTGTCCCAAAACTATGTTCAGCTACTCAGAAATCACAGAGAACAATTTAGCAGCAAGAATTTACCTCAACTCTAGTTGTTTCATCTTTATTTCCTCTGGAGTAAGAGAAGGCCTTGGTGCCTCACCTTTCTTGGCACTGGCAGGTACCTAGGTAAATTTTAATAATCATTGAATTATCGAAGCAAACTATAAATGCCACATTTAAACATCTTTATGAAACTCATTAGGAAACAGTAACCACAACATATAATTAGTTAGTGAACTAAGAAACTTAACGCAGGAATCTGAAATTTCCATACCATTGGTGTTTCATCTATGTCTGGGTCACTTTCATGCTCTACAACCCAATTTACAGCAGCCTCCAAGCTGGCATTGCCTGTATCCAAATTCACAGGCATAAACAATTAAATGCCTTGAATTTTAATAGATGAAACAGAGAGGAACCTCGCACAGGCAACAACGTGGTCAACAGTCACATACAGAATTGGGAGATCAACATCATAGTAGAATTGGCATTCAGCTCCCACCCTCCCCCTCCCCCCCTTCTTGAGTATTAACAGGCTAAGCTTTCTCAGCTCAGTCCAGTACTGCAAAATGGTAGTTGGTTTGGCTGAGAATGGACCATTTAGGAGCTCTAGAGATCTATTTCTATATGTATTCAAGAGTCTTGATTTTTTACAAAATAATTACATCGGTCACCTGAATGCATCATAGATGGATTTTTTTTTGAATAATTTCTCATCTCCAATAGATGTAGGGACAATCATAAGGATGAAGATTCTCATCCACAAAAATACTCACCGGAAAAGTGGAGTGCCCGGATAGCCCTAGCTTTGGAAAATCCCATTGTCTCAAGTTCCGATAGCAGGTTTTGGTCGACTTCGGGAACAACCATTTCTGGCCAAAAAAGGTACATTAGTACCAATGTATCCACATTTAAACAATAAAAATAAAGGATTGATCAGATGTTTATGCCTCATTTGACCAAATATTTAACTGTAAATTTTGGTTTCATAGTTCTTCCCTATTAGAGTTGGATCATAAGCACCTTACACTTGCAAATTCTAGATCTACATAAAGAGCTAGTTTGATGAATCAAAGAGGCAAACATATGAAAACCCCTCTCCATCCTGACTTGTCTAGATGTTGTAATTCCTCTCAAATGTTCATAGTACTTCTATCTCCCCACCCCTGGTGCTCAATATTGACAGTCCAAGGGTATTTTATCCATCTAAACTAGCTCATAAAATAAAACTACTGAAAAAAAGAACATTCTTTTCAAAAGGGAAGTGGAATTTACAGTAAATAATCTTTATTTCGTCATATGTATTTCATGGAAAAGAATTAACACTCTCCTAAATCCTCCATGACCTATTTGTAGTACATCATCTAAGTCCTAGTACAAATAGCTTTCCCCAAAAACAATTAAAGAGGAAAAGAAACACCTTTCCTGTTCTCATAAGCCTCACCCAACTAGCAAATCTCATATGTAAAAAATAAGATTATCTAGCAACTATATTGAAACTTAAAAGACCAAAATCTGCGACAACAATGAATTACTACCTTCATGCTGGCCAGTACCACTGTCATCACCAACCTCTGCCATGTCTTCATCATCGTCGGCCTTTGCTTTTGGCACCTCCAAGCTGATTGGCTTCACTCCCTCTGCTGTCTTGTCCGTAAATTCTGTGTGCCCAGTTCTCTTGGTGTGCAAATCACTCTCCTTCAAACATCAAATTCACAGAAAGCTACATTGTCAAGCTATATCAACAGTTAAATCGTCATTACAGCAAAAATAAACTCTTCATATTTCAATCAGAAGTTTTTACAGCTTAGTTAGCGTATTTTAACTTCTGGCGAACTATCTCCACCCAAATTCACACAAATAGCAATATAATATACTACACTAAGCACCTGAGTGGTCCACCCTTCTATTCGTCCTTTTTATAACTGGGAATTCTACTGTTTTCATCTTCAAAACTTGGTGGATAATGAATCTGCCCCTCTACCTGTCTCATTTAACTACCAGACTTGGTTCACATATGTTGTACTACACAGAGGAGTACGTACTGCTTAAGTTACAGGTTCAACCAAACCCAGTTACCTTGGTTCAGATCCTATATGTGTTAAAAGTTTTGCTAAATAATTAAATATAATTAATAGGCTTCGAAACTTGGTAAATCAAATGGGCAGTGATAGAATGCCGAACTCAAAACCATAATATTCAAGTCATGAATCCACCTCTGGTACAATCTTTATCGTTGGATCAAAGTCCTGGGTGTCATGGGTGTATCCAATCTTACAGCAGCAAAAATATATTAAGCCTACACCCATGTCACAAGGGAGGAGTGGTACTTTTAGAGACAGATGTACAAGGTAAGATATGAACTCGACCCAATTCAGTAGCTTTAGTCCAAACCCGTGTTAAAAATCTTCTTTTTATTTTATGAATGTGGTGTCCAGGCACCTAGACTAATTTCACTACATACCTACCACCTCCAGCCTCCCACCAGCTCTAGTACCTTTATCCACCAAGGTCCTCCAAGGCTTTGAAAGCTGGGAAGAAACACCTAGTACTATTCCAGGATCGAAACCAGGCTCTCATAGTTAAAAATCATCACAAACATCAAATTTGGAACCCAATTACTCAAATTATCAGTAATTACCTAAAACTAATAATAAAGTTCAAATCTTGGATCCACCTCCGCATACTTCAAAGCTACAACAACTACTCCTTAGGATCCATCAATTTCAACTACAAATAATTAAAACCCTATTCGTAGCTACAGATAATCAACAAAAGGGGCAAATTTTTTTTACCGTTTTGGAGCGGCAAGGCTTGCCGCAAGCAGTACAGACGAGATTTAGAACAGCTTCAGTAGATTCAGAGAAGTTAGCATGGGAGGTAACTTCAGCATGTTCTTGTGCTTCTTCTACAGATTTGAAAAGAGTTCCACAATCACCACACTGCAGTGATACACCTGACATTGCTGCAACACTGATAATTCAATCCAAAATTCAATTGAACTGTACTAAATTGCGATTTGATAAACACAAAAACGATATCTATATAGAGTATCTTTCTTTCTGATTGTTTTCCTTGAATCGTCGTCAATGGGGTTTGGTGTCCATTGTTGATAGGAGACGAAAAGGTTTATTCTATTTATTGGTTTTATATGTGTGCGGTGAAGAATTGAGATTTGAACGTAAATTTGTAGTTATCTAGGAGTTGTTTTATTTTTTCTATCATGTATTCTTACTTATCTGTCAAGTTTTTTTTTTTTTTTTTTACCGTGGTTTTCGGGCGTCGCTTTGCGAACCCGACTAGCTGTACCCACCGGGTCCCGCTGTTTCAAGGCGGGTCCACCACGGTTAGTTCCACGGGGCCCTGGAGACGCGGCCGGTTTGTAATGCCTCCAGTGGCCCTGCTGGGGCTTGAACCGGCGACCTGAAGGACTTTGTCCCAGGCCTTTACCAGCTGAGCTACCCCTCAGGGTTTCTTATCTGTCAAGTAAGTTGTGATAGACTATATATATATGTCGTTATTATGTTATTTCGTATAAACTCAATTCATATCAAATTGTTTTGTGAAATTAGTCATTTTTCCTCCATCGATCAGAATTTGAGCACTTCCTTTGCTATATTCGCTTTTTCGCATAAATACCGAAAAAAGCGATCAAAATTCGAACAGTGTACATCCCTTTATTTTATGTAAAAGTGATCAAAAATTGAACACTTTCTTTGCTACATCCCCTTTCTCGTGTAAAAACAATCAAAATTCGAACAATTTCTTTGCTGCACCCCCTTTTTCATGAGAATTCAAACACTTGCGATGTTACAACTGATAAAAATCATTGTTTTAGACCATCGTATTCCGATCAAAAACTTTATTTCTTAAAAGGATTTAATCCACACATCTTGTTTATAATTGGAAATTCCAAATCTTTTATCATCATGAGAGATTAACACACACTAAAGAGAGAAAATAACAATGGGTGACCTCAATTCTTGTTTGTACTGACAACTAGAATGTTGTTCATATATGTTCCCATAGTTTAGCAAAAGTACATCAATAAGGTTTGTATTGACAAAGGAGACTTCAAAGATCTCCCCACTTTTAACAACAACATTAGAGAGCTGGAGTATGCCTCCCTCTCTCTCTCTCTCTCTCTCTCTTGACAATCGTCGACTGTAATGAGACCTTCTTCAAAGGTAAAACCCTGCACGGACGTGTTGAAAAACAAGTTATTACTCGTGAATAACAATGAAGAGAACGCAGAAGTTGAACCAAGTTAGGATAACCTTTCAATGCTTGTTAGGAACTACAACAGAAATGCCAGCAGATCAGGGTGAGGTTTGTTATTAGGCACAGGTAAGGGGAGTGATAATAATAAATTTAAGGGGGGACATCAGCATCATTTCCGCAAAGGCGGAAAGCAAACATTGAACTTCTGTCTTACACTATACTCCAATATGATGTTTTTAAGCCAGATGAACCTATTTTGGCATCCTTCATTTGTATTGAGGTAAATTCAATAAAGTAGAGGAAGAGGTTTTTACTATACCATATGTCCTAGGATTTTCGACTATTCTTTTCTTCAATGCCTGACTTTGAAAACCTTTGTCTAAGGACCTGCATAACTTCCTCCAGTTTTACTCCTCTAAGAGAAAGCAAAACCATGGAATGATACAAGACATCTGCCATCTCTGAGGCAGTCCGACCATTAGCCTCGTTTTGCTCCAGAGTTCGGCATAACTCGTCAGCCTCTTCTCTGCAAGATGTGAAGAACAAAATTCAGAAGAAAACTATAACACCCATCAATCCCAATTTAATACCCCAGATATGTATGTGCTACAAGGGAGTAGAAAAAGCTATTTTTCTGAAGACCAGTCAATGATAAGATCAAGAATGTCAAGCAATATACCGAATTTTGGAGCAAAGCAATTTGTCATCAAGCAACAATCGCTTCGTCCACGAGGGTTTTCCATTTGAAGAGCTAGATGTTTCTGCCTTCCTTTGGTTGATTGTAGATTCTAATGCGTATAAAGTCGTCAAAGCCAGCTCGTTTTTCTCAACCTAGCACAGCTACTACATCTTAGGCAGGTTCAAATAGACTATTTTCCAATAGAAAAGCCGAGCTATTTTTCATTGAATTCATGAGATGATTAAAACTTCTTTTAGAAAGGTAATATAAAGATGATGAAAAAAACTTAACACCTGACAGAATGCAACTAACCTCTGGATTTTTCAGAAGTTCATCAACTGGCGTGTAATAACATGTCTCTGACCCCGTGTGGCATGTTGGACCATCAGGCTTCCCAAGATATATTATCTGATAGGTCGTTTTGATTATCATTTCAGTAAAAAAGCACATGGAATCAAAGGCACAATTTAATTATCAAAAGGGATTCTAAAAACTTACAGAATCACGATCACAATCAAGAAAGACATCAAAAACATTGATAAAATTATTGGATGTCTCTCCCTTTGTCCATAAAGATGACCGTGACCGGCTATAAAATGTTGCTTTACGTGATGAGATTGTTGTTGACAAAGCCTCTCTGTTTGCAAACCCTTGCATTAAGACTGCTCCTGTATCAACATTTTGGGCTATAGCAACCGCAAGGCCTTTGTTGTCCCATTTGACATGATCTAGTAAGAAATCAACCTGAAGTACTGTTATCAGAAAAGAGAAAACAAGAGACAAAGGAAAGGTGATACAATATGTTCATCCGTCCAGGTCAGTAAATAGAACACATTTCAACTAGCCTTGGCAGGGAAGGTGTTGTTGTAAAGTCCAAAGAGCAAGGCACTGCACGTCCCCAGAAGTGCAGCAATGAACCATCAGTTGCAAAGTGCAACAAAGAAAAACAACTTACTTCAAGAGAGATCAAAATGACAGATGAAAAGCCCGCGATCTTTTTCTACTTCGCTAGCTTTTTTTTTCCAGACATGTAAAATACTGGCACAGTGCACATCATAGACACCTAACTTAGTTGATATCTAATAGCTTGTCACAGTCTCTAAAGAAGAATGTGCTGTCTAATGTTCTAGCTAAATCACGTCTCGTTATTATAAATAAATTAGGAGTAACTTGAACCATGAAATCTTGAATTTTCATAGTCTAAATTGAGCAATTGGACTAGATATACAAGTCAAAATTTGATTTTGATTATTGGTTTAGATTCCTTAGGTAATGTGTAATCCGATAATGATGATGTGGCAACTAGCATCCAAACGCAACTCAACAATGAACAAATTATTAGACCTCTATGAAAGACTTAAAGAGAGATCAAAATGATATACAAGGAACTCAACTATCATTTTTACTACCCTAGCCTTTAAAAAATATCCACCATAATGGACACAGTTCGCGAGCCTGATTATATCTAATGTATTTATTAACTACAAATTCATTCACAAACAAGCTAAACATAATTGACAAGTATCCCGTGGAAATAGTTGAGGCGCGCAAAAGCTAGCCAGGACACCACGGTTATCAATATATATACCATAATTGACACAAAATGCACCTGATTATATCTGATGTATTAATAAACCACAAACTCATTCATAGACAAGCTAAACATAATTTGCATGTATCACATGGAACTAGTCGAGGTGCCCAAAAGCTGGCAAGGACACTAGGTTTATATACATATACCACAACTGACACAGGATGCACCTGATTATATCTGATGAATCAAAATGAACTACAAATTCATTCATAGACAAGCTAAAGTAATTAACAAGTATCTCGATGAATTAGTTGAGCTGCGCAAAAGCTGTCCAGCACGCCACGTTTATCAAATATATACCATAATTAACACAGGATGCATCTGATTATATCTGATCAATCAAATAAACTACAAATTCATTCATAAACGAGCTAAACATAGATAATCCTAAACCCAAAAAACAAAAAAAAATGTGGCTTCTATATCAACTAACAAACTTTGATAAACAACATTAACGCGCCATTTGAGTTCATACCTTTGCTTCAAGAGAGGTATCTTCATGAGATTTTTTCATACATGTCACTACATTACGTCGATTCAAGGTCAAAGCTCCGCTTGAACGAATACGATTGCTTCTAGGGAACACTTTCAGAGGTTGAAAACAAGGAGAATAAGAAATTGACATCTTAGGATCCGATTATACAAGACGGAACCTACGGCGGCGATAACGACGGCGACGGCGATAGCGACGGCGGAGCAGTGGGTCACTGGAGTGTAGTGGGAATTAGGAAATGAATTTGGATTTACGACACTAAACCAAATGGGCTTGGGCTTGGGCTTGTGGGTCATATATTTGGGCTACAGTATTATTTGGACAATTGGGCTGAAAAATTAAAGAGTCGTCTATCAAAATAATAGCCGTCGAATATATATAATAACATAAGTAGTGCGATTTTAACAAAGGATTATAATTATTTTAAAATGAATTAAATAATTATAACTAATTGTAATATTCCCTTTATATACTATGAATTGTCAAAATTCAGATTTCAAGAATCGACTGCAATGTTCGTTTAAGTCACTATGCGCGTTAATTTGAAGCGTATAGATTCATTCATGAAGTAATAACATCTCGTTTTACATCGCTTCATTCCTTTAAGAGGCGAAGCAATGCTTTTGATAACACCTAACTTCATAATACATCAAAAATGCACTAAATCTTTGTATACAAACACCAATCTTTTGTTTAATCTTTTAAGGATACGTACAAAAGTTGAAAAATACGAAAAAGAGAAACATCAAATATATTGGGACAAGTTGCTTTTGCATCTTCAGAGTTGGGAACATCGATTGGTGCTCGATGTTGTTCCTTCATTACCATGCATGGGTTTATACTTGCTTGTAGTGGTAAATATAAAACTAGAGTAATCACGATTCCTCCACTTTATTATTGTGGCCTCCAATTCCATGAGGAATCGAAATCCCAATCGTTTGAGCTTTGAGATAATATGGAGAAAATGTCAACAAAGTTCAAATATCAACAATACAACAACAAACCAAACAATCCAACTTCTTTACACTAAAATTCATGTCTAAATATATGTAACCGGTTAAATTACACATGAACTATATAAAAACTATCATACTAATACTCCCTCTGGCTCAATTTGCTTGCTTCATTGCTTTAAGCAGCGAAGCAATACTTTTGATAACACATAATATCAAAATAAATTTTCATTTGTAATAAAATTTCACTAAATCAAGTCTTCCTACAAAAGTTGAAAATTATGAATTAGGTGAAACATCAAATATGTTGGAATTAAGCTTGTCATTGTCCAAAACTTGGGACAAGTTGCTTTTGAATCTTGAGAATCAGGATCATCTGATCCCGCGATAATTGGTGTTGTTCTGTTAGCATATACGGGGTTTATAATTGCTTGTGGTGGTGAATATAGAACTGGTGGGGTGGTTGTAATTCCTCCACCTGTGTTGTTACGCCCTCCGGTTCCAGGAGGAAGTGGCCCTCCGGCAGCCCTAATCAAAATTCAAAATATCAACAACATAATAAATAGTTTAACTATATAGAAGTTTTTTTTTATATACTAGTAATATAGAGTGACTAGTGATTAAAAAAAAAAAAAAAGTTCAACCATAGAACAACATGAAGTTACATGAAATGACGGATCTAAGATTTTCATTAATGGGTTCGAAAATCTGAACCCCTCAATTATTAAGTCAGTCTTTAATCTTATGTTTTAGGAGGTTCATATTCAATATATATACATAAAATAATTAAAAGAATAACTTATTTATATATTTTATATACATTTTTATGAAGTCCGAGTGAACCCTCGCTACCTTCTAGATCCGCCCCGAAAACATCAACACATTTCCACGTAATAAGGCACAATGGACATCATTATACACAAAAAGCAACACTCCACAATGTTCTTGAACCCCATAAAAACCATTATCTCCATCCAACACTCAAAAAAGATAAAACAAAGTTTGCTTATGGTATTTTTCTACTTTACAACCCAATGTTCTTTTTCTTTTCTTTTTAAAAAGGTAGCATTATTTTGGGTAGCTAATAAAGTGGAAGAAAAAACATTATTTTCAAGAAAAAAAAGCTATAGAAATGATCAAGAATGAAAAAAACAACATAAAAAAATAAAGATGTAAAACAACTAAGTATTAAAAGAACATACCTTGGAGAAGCTGGGTAAACACAAGATCCATAACCTAAGAGGTAAAAATAAGAAAAAAATAATTAATCAACTTTACCTATATCAACCTATACACTGAAAATTCAAAAAAAATATTATTTATGTTGTGTCAGTGTACATAAATTAAAGAGTTCAAATTATATACACAGTACACAATCAGGTAAATTTTACATGTTGTACCAAGTATGTAACTTGTTTTAATTTCAAGAATTTAAAATTTAACATTTTAAGAATATTCACATGTAGATATTTGAGTAACCTAACATAATAAAAAAACCATTTACATTAACCTTGACCATGCATATATATAACTTCTAATGCATAAAAAAATCGATCAGATTTTGATAGAGCGGTAAGTACTACTATCCTTTCATCCTTAATCAGAAAAGTTTTGAATTCAACACCTAGATACAGAATCACCTTTGTTATTAGGAAATTATACGAGACTTTTCGGTACAAATATGAATTTAGTCGGAATCAAACATCGAGTGAGAAACCAGAAAAATGACTTACTTGGGTCAGTTTTGGCAAAAGTAGCAGTGCCAGAAAATTGGCAAGAGCCAGGAGCCATGTTGTTTCTTTGATAGTAACTATTGAAGGCATAAGAAGCATGATTTTGAATAGTATTAGGAAGATAACAAAGGCCAGTAGATTGAATTGGTGAACAATCAGCACCATAGCTACAAGCATAATCTAAACCTCTTTGTAATGCTTGATAACTTGCATCACTTCTAACTACACACCATGTAGCTTTTGTTCTAACAATAATAGTTAACATCATAACTATAACCATTAACACTTCCATGAACATATATATACAGAGACGGATTCAGAAATAACAAAATCGATGTATTTGTCTAGTGCTGGAAGGTCAAGAAAGTTGGTGACTTGAGTTAGTGTAAGTGTTTTAAGATCGAATTTTATGTATGTGAAAGAAAATTGATGATGTTTAAATTTTGAATCTGCCGCTATAGCTGTGAGAGGTGGGAATAAGAGAGGGAAAAAAAGGAGTGGAATGATTGATATATGTAGTGTTTTTTTTTCTTTTCTCTTTTTTTGCTTTTATGGGTGTGTGTTCTCATGTTATCATTCTCTCTTTTTTATTTATCTTTTCAATTTATTTATTTATTTATTTTGCTTTGGGAGCTTGACTCTGCCCTATGCTTTCAAATTTTAGAATTAATTAGTATATTTGCCTTTCCACCTTTATCATACATATATATATATATATGATACTATACTTGAGTATCTATGTAATGTTTGGATATAAAATCAAGTTTTGTGAATGGACAAAATCATGTTTAGAGATAAAAGATTGATGATTTTTTGTGTGACGAAATACTTTTTGAGTGATTAAATGATTTATCACAGATAATGAATTTTTTTGTAGTGTTATACAATTTATGTATAAGATTTGATAATGGTGAATTGAGGTAGATCGATGATCACGAAATTATTTGACCGGTTATTAAAAGAAAAAGCTTGCATATATTTCTCTTATTATATTAACTGATTTTATCTCTCTCCAAATCTAACATGATAGTTTTTCATCATAGGACTTTCTATATAGAGATTAAACCATTACTAAGAAGTTAATTCGTTTAGAACTCAATTAGAAACTTCAATAAAATAATTAGTATATATACAAGTTGATTCAAATACCATTGTTATGATTTTAAAAAGAAAAAGCAAAGCAGAGACAGATTGAAGTGGAATAAGGATACTTTGTTCTTTATTTGTTTTCTTTGTTATTTTTACTTTTATTTTCCTTCCTTTTTGGGGTTTGTGCAGTCTTTCTCTTTTTTTAGATTTTTAGATTTGCTTTATTGGGAGTTTGAAACTTTAAGGTTCTTTTTAGTTTCTGATCTAATTATACATATTTTATACTCCTCCGTTTCTATTTGTTTGTCTGAGAATTTTAACTTGACATGAAATTTAAAAAATCAAAAGAAGATTTTTGAATTTTATGATTTTAAACTAAAGTTATGAAATAATAGTATGGTATTTCATGAAAAAACTAATGAACACCTCATAATACCAGAGTAAATAGTAGTACTTTAGTTTCCCAAATTTAAGTTTAATAATCATGAAAAACTTGACAAACAAAAAAACATGTTAATAAATAATTACATGTATGTGATGTGTAACATCTATGTATAGCTCTAGTATATAGTTTTGCTGGAAAAAGTCCAGTTGGGGCTTCCAAAGAATCTGAGTAGCTCAGTTGATTGACTACTTGAACTTTCACCTTGTTGATGAGGGTTCGATCTCTCACCTTGTAATCCACTGTCTGAACTAGAATTCTCAACTAAAACTCCAACACAACCTAACCCCCTTTGTTGCAAGGGCTTCAACATTGTACTTGTTGATGCCTCAATGAATATCATGGCAAAAATGGTGTATGTACAAGCAAAACTTTCTTGAAAGGCTCTTACCGATACATTCTCAATCCGAGAGCAACACATCCACCTCAAGATCATCAGGTGTATCAGGGTCATAGTCAGTATTTGTTACCCTGGTGAAAGTTTCAACGCGAGAGGTACTATTCAATACCTCTCCTCCTGTAGAGTTATCTACTTTCTCACATATGCATGAATAAGGATTTTCATGAAACACACCCCAGGTTGGACTTACCTCCTTAGGCTCTCCCATGAAGCCTTTCTGATATTTGTTGATTCTATATACAAATTCCTTGTGTGACATGTAGTTTTTGTTTAAGAACACTCGAAATAGTTTCCTACCGTTTGGACGAATGGTTGGCTTATGGCTAAAATATCTCCTGCATCGAAAAGGAAAAAGTATATTAGTCTACCTCAGAATCGTGTCTTTTAACTTGGCCACATCCTATGCCCTCCAACTTTGGGCGTCTTGTATAGAGTTGCACAAGTAACACCCACCTCCTACACAACATGCTACTTGGTGTCCTAGGTATATTGTGTCATGTAGGATGCGTGTGTTTACTTATTCAACTTTATACAAATTTAAGTGTCTACTTGTACACACCCAAATTTGAAGGACGTAATGCTGAGGACAAGTTAAATGACATGTTTATGTATTATATATGTCTTTGCAGAAAAAAAGTGAAATAGGAGGGGGAAGCAGCAGACCTTCGTCCTGCTAGAATTTTGGCCATGTTTCCATGGTTGTTGGCGACAAATACATCGCTTTCATCACAAACTATGAAGTCAAGTGCAGCCATTCTAGAAGAAAATGCAGAAAATGGTTCCAATTCATCCTTGCTAGCAAGGGTGTCTTTTGTGTAGAAGTTTGGAAAGAGGGCCTTTAACGGAGTCAATGTCTCGTTCCCTCCATATATTTCACCAGATGCTACGTATATATGAACATCTTCGCCATATCCAAGTGATCTCAGCATCAAGCCAACTTCTTCAGGAGTCATAGGGCATCTTCCATGCCTCCTTGCCTTATCTGGGTGACTCTCCTGAAAGTATATCGGAAATAGAGTTCACACATCATATATGGTAAGTGGAAGGAAGGTAGAGGGCGGGCACATAACCCCCGAGTTTCAAACTTGTGTGCAAACCAGAGAGATGGGCTAACTACAGGGGATTTAAACTATCATAAAGAAAAGAACCAAATTTTAGACATAAAGAAAAGTACCAATCTTTGAAGCTCACAGTTCACAATGATTCATTATGAGGTTATGATTGAAAGCAGATACTCAAGTACTTACAGGTAATGTTTTCCACTTCTTTCGTATCTTCCCGAGTTCCTCCCTCTCCTTATCGCCCCCTCCATAGTAACATCCTGAGAATGCAAGCATATCGGGTTCAAACCTGTACCATATGCGAGTATAAAACAAGGAATAAGAAAAAATTGTCATAATCAAAATGATACGCGTACACCCCACCCTCCCCAGACTTCACTTGTGGTGGGATTTCATTGTCATTGTAATCAAAATGATACGGTTTGTTATCTACATTCCTGGACTAGGACACAATTCTTATGTTTGATAAACTGTTCATACAAAATCGAACCTTTACACTATAATCGTGGCTGTGTAAGCTATTTAACTTCCTGAAGAGGCGATAGACAAATTAAATAGCAGAAGTTCGAGCACAGCAGTTAAGTAAACATAACGAAAACAAACAGGACAAAGGGAAAGTGAAATGAAACTAGATTGAAGAAAATCATAACACTAACAAGGATCAAATACTAACTATAAGTGATCGTAAATGAGAAAATAATAAATAAGCAAATAGAAGACGAACCTTAGGTGAAGAGCAATGAAATGCTTGCTCTTCATCCTCATTCGCTGAACCAATTTCTCACCCATTCTAAGTATAGGGTCAACAAACTTCAACGCATGATAATTAACTCTGCATCTAAGCTTTTGAAAATCTGTATCCAGACTATTTGCAAGTCGATAGTCAAACTTCATGATCTGTACAGCCTGTTACGACAAGCAGACGCTATACAGGTCTATAAATATCAACATTCAAACATCTTATATACAGCATAGACATATCCGTCTCCACGACTAGGCCTTATATTTTCTGGTAATGCATTT
The DNA here is from genome assembly GCF_900185275.1 of Solanum verrucosum. Taxonomy (NCBI): domain Eukaryota; kingdom Viridiplantae; phylum Streptophyta; class Magnoliopsida; order Solanales; family Solanaceae; genus Solanum; species Solanum verrucosum. The sequence goes on from NW_026020163.1 coordinate 1,691,571, forward strand.
GACGAAAAGTATGGTTTTTTCCTCATGCATACAATAGGTGGAAGAAATTTAAGGGACTTAATATACTCACATGTTTCTTTTTAAGTACAGGCAATACACGATGTATATAGCAACGATCACTGCACTTTCTAGGAACTCGCATTCTATAAGGTAACCAGATTTGCCCTTTTCTGAGTGGAAGTTCCTTTACAACTGTAACATCTTTCGCAAGATATTTTATAAACCAATCAACATCAAAAATATCAGAGAAGACGCTGCAAGGAAAATGCATAGTTCACTTCGCAGAGATATTAGAGTGTAACAATATGCAACGAAAAACAAAATATCATTTTTCAGCTACGTACTCACTCACCTAGAGTCTTTCCAGTAAGAACTCTTGTCCAGCTTCGGAACAACAAGAGTAGCATTCAAAATTCGAGCAGCAACAACAGCATCCGTTATCTGTCATCGAGGTGAAAGAGATTATACTGTTAAATACAGAACCATTCTGCATTCCATATAATCATTTTAGTTCGACGTCAGCAGAAGTTAAACTATGCAACAGTTAATGACAGGAATGTTTACACATCAAGGAAATATAGCTAAAGTTTCTATGAGGCTCCAGCCACCAGTTTGGAGCACATCATAAGGCGTAAAACTATAATTTCAATGAATCAATCTTCGATTAGTTTTGGACTACACATTGATTACTAAAACAAATACTTTCTCGGCTACTAGCTAGTGTTCAACAACCACAAGCAATTAGTACTTCGTTTAAGCCAACAAATTAGTAATCAGATTTCTTAAATGAAAGCCAGTGCAAACCACATTTGCTTACCCCAGTTCTTTGTTGGTTAAGACCTCCACTTGTTACAATCGACAAGTAACGATTAGGATGAGTGATATCTTGTGCTTCTGCAAATTTGACAACAAATCGAATTAAGAGAAAATCAGAGTAAATTGACCTTTCGAAAATGCAGTATCAATATAACATAACTCACTTCGAAATTTGTTACTAGCATCACTGCATCCATAAAAGAGGTTTGAATTTCTCGAACTCCACATATCCCGTTTACTCACTTTCTCTTTAGCCTTAAACAACAAAAGAACAATCAATACAAAATTTAGAAATATAAGATCCAAACAAAAAATAGAAACTTCATACAGAAAACGCAGATATTCACCGGAACAGGTAACGGAGAATCTTCAATTGCATCATCATTTTCTCCCTACAAATACAAAATTACATTCAAATTAACCAAATGCATCTCAAAAATGAAATCAACGTGAATTAACTCATGGCCCGGATCTAGGCCCGATTAACAAAATCATATTAGCTCAGTTGGTTGAGTATCCAAACTTGCAATGAACGTGCATTAACTCAAGGCCCGGATCTAGGCCCGATTAACAAAAGCCTGATTAGCTCAGTTGGTTGAGTATCGAAACTTTCAATGAACGTGCATTGGCTCGGATCTAAGCCCGATTAACAAAAGCCTGATTAGCTCAGTTGTTTGAGTATCAAAATTTTTTTATATGAATGTTCAATTCCCCTATTTGATTGTGAATCCAGTTATTATTATATTATGTACGCGAAACATTAATCGTAGCATTAATGTAGAGTGAATGAGGTACCGAAGAATCGCGACGGGGAAGAAGGAAGATACGATTGCCATTAGGAGAAGGCGCGAGAATCGAGAGGAAAAAGAAAAGGAGAAGAAAGACGGAGGCGACGGTGATGGCCGGGATTAGCCACCGTCCACGGGTAAAAAAGTGGTGGCGCCGCCGAGAGGAGGCCATGGGAGCGGTGGTGGAACGAAAATTTGATTTTCCGGCAGTTTGACGATGAAGATGAGAAGGAATTACGCTGCATTAATATGCCCATACACATTACATGCATAGAGATGAAAATATTAATTTTTTAAATTCCGTGTCAAATTGTAAATTATGAAATAACATAATATAATATTGTATGCTATGAGAAAACAAAAAAAAATTATTGTACTTGCTCTGTTTCATTTTACTAACTTATTTTAGAAATGTATTTTAACTAAATTAAACTTATTACGGAGTATATGTGTATTTTAACTAAATTAATCTTATTACGGTGTATATAAAATTAAAAAATAAATTTGAATCTTGTGACAAAAAATTAAAAATACGTAGAATACATCAAAATATTATTTAATCATGTAATCTTGATTCTTGAATATGTCATTTAAAAAATTGAAACAAAACAACGGCTTTAAAAAACAATCTTTTTTAAATGGATTAAATAGAAAAGTAAAAGACAAACAAATTAATCTCACGTATATATCAAAACTCCTTGAATTAATAAACGTTTGGTCATAGCCTCATAGGACTTGAAAATCTTATTTCAAATTGAAATTTTGGATAGATTTCATAAATAAACGTTGATTTGAAATCAAAACATAAAATTAAATCACTTTTAAATTTTATGATCAAACGCTTGCTTAAAATTTGCATTGTGGTAATCACGACTTCATAAAAAATGTTGATTTTCTTAACTTCAAAAGTTTAATACTCAATGAAAAAATGTTAATTTTCTTGAATTTGAGTTTTTACCTACGATTTAAGCTATCTCAATTTTTTAATTGATTGACATACGATAAAATATATTTTTTATTCTTTTCCTAAAATATTATTCCGAAAAATTGTTTGGATATTACCCATCATGTTTCTCATGAGATCCGCGATTTGAAAAGAGTAATTTGTATGCAAATTTTACACCATTATGCAGGTAGAAAAAATAAACAACTAATCAATAAACATTCGATGATAGTTCAGGTAGAAAAAGTGAACAATCGATAGTTGATGTGTGTTTTAACAAAAAAAATCGGTGATAGTTTAAATAGGAAACTGAAACAACAGATAGTTCAGATATGAAACTCAAAAAAACGAGATACTTTAGGTGTGTTTTTTACCTTTTTAACTCTTTCGTTTTTTTACTAACGATGAGGAAAAACCGAAAAAAGTGCATTCAAAGAGTTCAAAATTTTACTATATGAGGAATTACTTCAAAGTAAAGGAATAGAGAAAGAAAACTAAGAGGAGAGAATAACATAACATTTGAGCAAAGAATATACCAAATAAATTGTACATCTTTTTAACTCTTAAAGTCCAATTTGGGCCCTGCACTGTTATGGATTTACAAACATAAAAGATAAAATTGCACGAAAAATAGCCAGCGAACGTATAATATATATATATATATATATATATATATATAACCTCGTATAATCGGTGTATAATCTATGTATTGGCAAATCTAGAGTAAAATAAAGGCAAAAAGATTAAAAAAAAAAAAAAAAAGAGATGCTTGCTGATAGCAGCAAGAAGGGAACAAATGACTAAAGAGGTGTTACCCTTGTGTTTTGCATGACATAAAAGTGTGGAGAAAATGTATCTTGTATCAAACTCAACCCCAAAGCTTAGCTCATGAAGCGAGGATTGACCAAATATCGTATAAGGAGCGCACACATAGCACTCACCCCCTCGCAAAACAACGTAATATAGAAGCCTAACATTAGGTAAACCAACTCTAACTCAACCCGAGAAGCTAGGTCACGATGTGAGGATTGTCAGACACACAATACATTTCCTCAACTAATGTGATATGATAGTGTAAAAGTCACAGTAACAAAATATTAGATTCTTAAATACTTTGGGTATTAGAAAAGCCATCACACCTGCACCAACAAAAAGGCTTGTAAAGAAATGTTTCTCAACAATATGCCTCAACTAGCAGTATATATTAAAGCCATTGGTGACTGGTGAGTGGCATCAACATAATCTGTAGAAACAAGTAGTGCAAATGGCCTCAGAAATTCAAACACAGTTATCAGGACAAGGAAAAGGAATGGGAATGGGAAGGCCTTCTTCAAATGAGTCGACAGAAAAGGCGAACCAAGCAATTAAAGATCAAATATTTCAAGCAGCTATGGAGAATAAGTGGACAAAAGTTAAGCATCTGTACATCAACAACAAGTTTGTTCATGAATCCAAACTCACTCGATCTGAAGATACTGCTCTTCACTTAGCTATCACTTCTTATCATCCAGATCGAGACAACTCTTTACAGCATCCTCATCTTACTTGTATCAAGGAAATGATTGCTGACATATCAAAGGAAAATCGACTATGTATCTTAAAGCAGAAGAATGATAAAGGGAACACACCTCTTCACCTTGCAGCAGAACTTGGGAGTGTCCCGATTATTGAGTGTATGGTAAACTCAGCAGACCGTGATCTCATCTGGGAGACCAATTCAAAAGGGGAAACCCCCTTATTCGTAGCTGCTTATCGTGGCAAGCTACAAGCTTTTCTCTACCTACATAACTGTTGTCTAAATGAAAAAGGAGAAGGTCCAATTGAACTTTGTAGGAGGGAAGATGGGGATAACATTCTACATGCCGCCATCTCTGGCGAGTACTTCGGTAAGAGCCAATCCCCTACAAAGTCTTTTCTATTGATTATCAGATATTTCAACTTTACATATGTTTATAATTTCTTCTCTGTGGTAGAATGGGACAGTAGTATTAACAACTTATCTTGTAACAGATCTGGCTTTTCAGATAATACATTACTATGGGCAACTTGTCAACCGTTACAACGTAGAGGGCACATCTCCTCTACACTTCCTTTCCAGGATGCCTCAAGTATTCAAAAGTGGCAACCATTTTCGGTTCATAGATAGCCTCATCTACTACTGTAAGTGTGCGTTCTTTTTATCCTTTGTGCCAGTGCAACACATTTACTGTTTTCTGTTAGCCATAAACATCCAACTTTTGCAGGATGGTTCATGTTCATTGTTTGTGAAGGTTATATAGCTAATATTAGGTTCTTTTATTCCAGGCACAAATATCGAAGAGCTAGAGTTAATGACATATGAAGCTGAAGAAAAAGAAGATTCATATAGTAAGCTTGAATGGAATCTCCCAGAGAACTACCAAACAATGGTGGAGTTCTTGGAACTACTTTGGAATGGGACATTGAAAACTCTAAGTGAGTAGATTTACTGCATGTGATCAATGTCTTATCTAATCTGTATAGTACATTATACTAGTACAAAATCTCTTTAGGTAGGAAATGCCAACAGATACTCCGATCAAAACAAGAAAGTTGCTCACTTCATTTCGGGGTTTATTGAAAGCACTAGACCAATCTCCTGTTGAAAATGCACTAATAGACTGTTTGAGAGACTGTCGTTGGCACTTTCTACCTAAGAGTTTTACATTACCAAGACTGATTTTCTCTTTTCTATCCAGATTATCTTAAGCGAACATATTGTGGGAATCAAGAAGACCCGTCTAAAGGTACATGATTACATAGAAACATTCTAGTTTATTAACTCATCCATGCTGAGTTAATCAACAGTATCTCTTTTACAAAATGAACTAACGAAATGATTTGTGTGCCTCGGGGAATTCTTGTTGGAACATAGTACCTAAGAATTTTACATACTCAGAGACTGATTCTGTTTTCTATCCAGATACTACAAAAGGAACTGATGTGAATCAAGGGAAGAAGTCCAAAGGTACATGATTACATAGAAACACTCTAATTTATTAACTCATCCATGCTGAGTTAATCAATAGTACCAATCTCTTTCACAAAATGAACTAACCAAATGATTCGAGTGCCTCGGGGAACTCTTGTTGGGACTTAGTACCTAAGAATTTTACATGCTCAAAGACTGATTCTCTTTTCTATTCAATTACTACAGGAGCAACTACTGAGAATCAAGAGAATAAGTCAAAAGGTATGTGATACCTTTCAGGTTATGTGGACTTAAACAGGCTTCTAAAGAGGCAAGAAACTATATATATATATATATATATATATATTATACTACTTTTTTTATTTGTTTTTCATGAGGACAACTCTTACTAGTACTAACTTATGTTTCCTTTTTCTGCACACCAAGGCCATCAAAGTTATCATCAAAATGACCCCGAGAATCCCTCAATTCAAGGTGAATGCATACACATGTATATATATATTTTTTGAACTTGTAACTTTGTATTATATCACAAACCAGTACATGGGTCATACTGTAACCTTATATACAAGTGTACTCCTGATTTCACTTCTCTACGTCTAAATTGAGTCCAACACATCAATAATAGAGACAATGTCAAAATGCAATTTAGTTTAACTTTCTGCACATTGTTCTCTATGCTCTCAAAACATCTTGAATTCCTTTCTTTCCAAACAGCCCACCAGATTGCCCCCGGGATAATTCTCCATCTACCTCTGTCCTTAGCATGTACACCTCCTTCCTCCCAGCATAGTAATGCCTCAGCCACCTTCCTGGGCATTGTCTAGGAGATGCCTTTGAGGCTTAGGAATATTATCCACAGATGATGGGTGTACTTGCAATGTAAAAATAGATGGTTAACAGTCTCAGATGTTTCACCACATAGGAAACACCTGGAATATCAAGAAGATGTGCATGTAACTACGCAGGAACCTTCCAGTTAGACCAATTTCTTTTCGAAGATAAAACTAACCAAATGATTTGAGCATCTCATCAGGAGAGTGTTGACACTTTGTACCTAAGAGTTTTGCAGATTCAAAAAAGACTTATTATCTTTCTACTCTCTGTAAGATTTGTTTTTCTCTGTATAAAATATTAACAAAAAGACGCAAAATATATCACCATACTGATTGTCCATCAAAATCAAAGCATTGAGCATTAGAGCTCCTTTCTTTCCAAGCTATGTAAACATTTTCTATGTGAAGAAAATTGATAAAAGTGTGTGATTCTCCAACATATTTCTGCTAACGATTGATCTCTGGAATTCCAGCTGAAAGGAACAGAAACCACAAGTTGTTTCCAGCCAATTACACCATCTTTATCGAGTTCCTCAAATGTATAATGAAGATTGTACTTATTGTATTGGGTATTGGTAAGAATTATTCTTAAAACATTTCTAGTTTATCATGCATACATTTCTTGACTATTGAGTGCAGATATTGTAATTCTAAAGAATCAGACTTGTTATTCTTTCGAAGAAAGTAGTTCCAACCCCGTTATGATATATTTTCTGCTTCATCCCTTGTTTGGAAATTAAACTAGGAATTAATGACTACATTTTGATACTTCTTGACCCTTGATTGTTGTTTAGAACGTAAGAACGGGTTGAGAATAGTAGAGATATCAATGGAGAGAAAGTGGAAAAGGACTAAAAACTCTCTTCTTTTTCTTGTTTGAAATAGAAAACTAAGGGAAGTTATGTTTTTGTTGTTTGACATTTAGGCAAGTCCTATCTTTTTCATATTTTACTTTCCACATTATGTCATCAGGATCCACATCTTGTTGCATGCAGGACTCCAAAGGACCAAAAAACTAGAGGAAAGGAAAAGGCAACATACATGGGGAGTTCAAATTATGAAGTTGATGATTGAGAAAGAAGAACGTTACAAATTCTATGAAAGTACTGGGGAGAAGCCAGAAGATACGTACCTCTATAGTCAAATTGGAGCACCTCCTACAGCACCCCCTCCAACAGATGACATTGCACAGATCGAGCAACCACCAACTTCAAGCACAGATAAGAAGAAAGATGATCTCAAGCCCGGTAAAGAATCTCTTTTCTTCTGGTCATACTTGTGTGGCACGGAAAACTTTGTTCCGGGTCATCAAGACTGCAATTTTAGGAACTCAAGATCTATCACATCAACAAGCTAAAAATTTATTCTGCTACTCCAAATCAGAATCAACTTTCTTCTTTTTTATACCAGTTATAACTTCATCAGAAGCTATATGTACACTAAAAGCAACTAGAATAATTATAGTTCTAAATACAGAGATGTCCAAGACCAAGGAGACACCGCTATTAGTGGCATCAAAGATGGGTACTGTAGAGATGGTACAGAGGATCCTCAAAAAGTTCCCAATAGCCATTCAAGATACGGACTGTAACGAGAAGAACATACTGCTTTTAGCTGTAGAGCATAGGCAAACAGATGTCTATAATTGGTTAATAGGAGAAAAGTATCCAGAGTACGTGTTTTATCATGTGGACAAACATGGAAACAATGCAGTGCACCTAGCTGCAATGTATCAGAAGCTCGAGGTGTGGCGCATCCCTGGTAGTGCTCTACAGTTGCAAGGCGAAAGGAAGTGGTACAAGGTAAGAGATTTTTAACAACCAACCATATTTTAATATCACAAGGGATTAACTTAAATACACTAACGTGTAAAATATTTTCTTATCATAATGCAGTATGTCAAGCACACTTTGCCACCACAATCATATGTTCGTTATAACAATAAAGGTCAGACACCAAGACAGATCTTCGTAGAGACACATGCAAAGTTACTCAGTGATGGAACTCAATGGCTCGTCACAACTGCCAATTCATTCTCTGTCGTAGCAGCACTGATTGCTACTGTTGCATTTGCTACATCTGCCACAATCCCAGGCGGAGCCGATGATAATGGCCATCCACACTTAGAAAATCAGCCTGCTTTCGACGTGTTCTCTATAACATCACTAGTTTCTCTTTGCTTCTCTGTCACGGCCCTAGTGTTTTTCTTAGCTATCCTCACATCTCGATGCCGACACAATGATTTCGAGAAAGACTTGCCAAGAAAGTTGCTCCTTGGATTAACTTCGCTTTTTGCATCAATAACTGCCATTTTGATCTCATTCTGTGCTGCACATTTCTTTGTCCTCCGGGATAAATTCAGGACTGCGGCAATTCCAATATATGGGGTAACATGCATACCTGTGGTGTTTTTTGCATTTAATCAGTTCCCTCTCTATGTTGATCTTATAAGGTCATACATCCAAAACCTACCACTTCGTAGCTATAAGGTGTTTTATACCGATTCCTCAGAAGCAACTAGCTCAGATCAAAAGAAAGAAGGTAAAGAAAAGGATGATTGAAACAGGTCGAAATTATGACAAGAGCAGAGCGTTGCACGGTTTCCTACTTCAGTTTCCAAATAAGGCTGGGTTGTTTTGTGTCAAAAAATGATGAATTCCAAGAAAGGTTTCCCTTCGTTGAGAGGAGGCAAGGTGGAGATATAATTTTTCTATCTATATCCTTGAAGAAACTCACACTTTTTTAAGCGTTCCATGATTTCATGTACCTTTTTTTCCAGACTAAAGCTAGTTAAGAATAGGGTGCTAAATGTTGTTTGATCCCGCAATTCATGTGAACTTGAGGAAGTCTTAGGGAACTGTCTAGGCATTTTAACCCCTGGGATGCTATCCTCATAATTACACAAATTGGGATAGGCCCATGCTAGACTTTCGCCCCTGAGCTACCACCCTTCTATACCAATTGGGATCGACCCATGCTAGGCATTTGTCAAGGTATTATCCTATTTTGTAAAATTATTGAACAAGGAAAAAGTTTAGCTTTTCAAGGATCATTTTTTATCCAATATGACTTAAATCCAAATATAAAGATTACTCCCCAGCATACCTCGCTCAAGCTCTATTTAATTTGGATTGTAGCTGGTCCATTTAAAGAGTGATAGAATGTAGATTTAAGGACACTACAAGAGTGACGGAGAACCAAATTTGATTTATGCCGGTAAATTTACAACAGATGCTATAATTTTGTTAAGGAGATCGATGGGAGTTTATAGCAAGGGGAAAAAAAGATTGGTGTTCATTGACGTAGAGAAAGTCATATAGCTAGAAAGGTCCTTTGGTGGGTGTTGGAGACGAGAGGAATTTATATTACATTAAATATATAAATGATAAAACGGACATGTTTAGGAGCCATCACTAGCATAAAAACAGTAGTAGGAGATGCAACGGAATTTCTCATAACCATGAGTTTACACCTAGGGTTGGCATTGAGCATGTACTTGTTCACCCTTGTGATGCATGAGCTAATAACTACAATACAAGATGAAGTTCCATGTTGTAAACGGTAGTGTGCTAAATCACAAAACCAACGATGGTACATGGTAACTCTGCCCACCAAAGTTCAGACAGATGGGAAGAAATCACACCTAGTGTCTTGTGCCTCCACTGAGATTTGAACACGAGACCTTTCGGTTCTACTGACAATTCACTGACCACAATATATAGCTTTTTCGCTTCTTATTTGATATAAATAGGTAAGAAATATCCTCAATAAGTACTTCAGACAACGTATCCAGTATCCACTAATATATTATTAGAAAGAAAATGTGCAACTTTTTGTACAAGTAGCTAAGATTCAGTGCTTTACCATCAAATGATCGACAAAAAGAAGGAAGATACAACAGAGGTTTATACGACAGGGATCTTACATTTGAACACTGGATAGAGATCAACAAAATAGCAGAGTGATAAGTTGTTACCAGCCGTGAAAAACGATAAAAATTGTGTGCCGACTTAGTCATAACCTTTCTTCATCTTCTTATCCAGTAGAGGATTAACCCCAGTTTGTCCTCCGAAGTTGCACTTTAATACCATCAGCTGCATGCTCTAGAGAGGCCGTTCCCAGCAGAACTTGTTCTCAAAGAACTGCACAGCATCTCTTTGAAAAATAATACGGAGTATTATTTGGACCGCCTTCCCCAGATCTGAGCAAGTTCTAGTGATCGTCATGTAGATTTACCATACCTCAAGAGCTTTGTTGCATTCCTACAGAAACACTTCGAGAACGTCTTTTCTTTGACATGCCCTGAAACACAATTGCATACCATTACTTGTATGCTCAAGGAACAGATGAAGCAGGAACAACATGGTGACTAGACTACACTCTGAATGTGAAAAAAAAACATAATTAAAGTCAAAAAGAACTCTATAAGGTACTTAGGGGTCGTTTGGTAGAGTGTATAAAAATAATGCTAAATAGAGTGTATTATTAATGCTTGCATTAGCAATGCATGTATTAGTTATGCTTGCATTAAATATACATAGACTATTTTTATCATTGTTTGGTTTGATGCATTAAAAATAGAATGCATTGCATTAAAAAAATTATTTACCAAGATACCCCTCACTATTATGGTGGAAAAGATATAAAAAAGGTATTGAGGGGTAATAGGGTCTTTAATTGAGTTAATGCATGCATTTAAACCATTGCATTGCTAATACCTGGAAATCCATGGTATTAGCAATACACACCTTAATACACAATAGAGTGTATAACTAATGCAAGCATTAGTTATACATAGGTTGGACAAGAGTACCAAATAAGGTACCAGTAATACACAAGGCTAATGCATGCATTATTTTTTTTAATACATTCTACCAAACGACCCCTAAATGTTACTGGGGAAAAATAAAGCAATTTGAAATGAGCACCAAACTTTCGGAAGTACCATTCAAATTCCACAAATATGAAATTCAAGAAATGATGAATTGGTCAACTCATTCACGATCTATCATTACGCAGTCTACTCCAGATTATTCGTTTTAAACAGTTACACTTGCCAGACACCCATTAACTGCAACTTATATGAGTGTCACCTATGATGATGGAAAAAAAAATCAATTTTTCTTGGTACTTCATTTAACAAATACAATTGATCTCAAATGACAAACAAACAAAAGCAAGTGTTTTGTTGAACGCAACAGAGCTTGAGAGCACAAATCTTAGAATTGGTACTCCAAAATAAAATGAGTCAATGATGAAGAATTTATAGATCGGACAGGGTCCAAAAGACGTGACTCATAGTAATAATCATTCTAGTCACCCAAATATTTCCTACTACTTTTTTCTTAACGAATGATAACCAGATTCCAAATGCATTCCAGTGTCCAATGATGTTTAAGTCCAGTCTAGGAAAAAAAGAGGAGAACTACAAAGGCTACAACATAACATTCAGCTCATAGAGTCTAGGAAATCATTCTCAAATTGCTATCTGTTTCTCCAAGCTACACGAAACACATGCCAGTGGCATTACGAGACTCAATTCTGGAGCAGCTTCAAAAAGTTCATCTTTTCACAGAAATGATTACATGATGACTTGTTGACATTCATGTATACATCACATTCCGGCGACAATGCAAGGACAATGTTAATATGAAGATCAACCTTAAAAGTGATTTGAACATTTCTACGCTCATCATGCTCTTGGCACAATAAGAGTAACCTCAAAGTTGAAGAAAAATGCATATAATTAAGAGATGTATGTATGAACTTATTAACCATACAAGACAATGGATATGAACCTGCTAGTCTCATACCTTAGAGAATGGCAGGGGCAAGGAAGCCTGTCGTACAGCCTTCTCAGGTTCAGCAAGCTGCCGAATCTCTTGAAGTTGGTGTGCTATATCCTCCAAAAGTTTTAACTGCATATTTCCTCTTTCTCCATGCTCTGCAGTCAAGTCAAGTTTCTCTCTTCCCTCTTGCACAATCTTTAACCTCTCTCTTGAAGCCTCTCCACTTCCATTTCAATTTTCAGCCTTTCATTGTCTACTGAGGATATGGAATTTCCCCGCGAATCACATAGCAAAGGTTTACCACATGAGCCCACTGGTGGAAGCCCACCAGTAGTGTCTGCACCGATTTTAAGATCCACTTGAGTATACAACGTGCTAGTACTTGGACGATCTCTAATAACATCCTGTGTAGGAGAAGCTTCAATAGGGAGACTAGTTTTTCCAGAAAATTCTAATGCACTTTTCCTAGATTCACCACTACTGACATCATTGCAAAAGTTGGACCCATCGACAATGACATGAACATCGTGAACACGAGGTTCTTTATTTGAGGTCAAATTACATGGACATTTTGATCCCTGATATCCAACTGTCTCATGATACTTCAAATACTTGTCTTTTCTAGAAACATCAATACAAGCTCTGTCACTTGTTTCCATATCTGGATTTTCTTTTAGCACTTCCCCTTCTAGGGAAATGGCCTGATCAGGAAGCTTCTGTTCCGAAAGACCTGTCTCACAGTGTTTCAAGGATGTGTCCAATATTTTCCCATTCCCTGGTGCCACATCGGAGTGGTTAACCATAAAAACCATCTCTTTCTCCTGAAATTCTTGACTGCAAGAATGCTCTACTAAGTCAACTTGCTTCTGGGAGTTGACATCTTTATTCTGTCTTTGAATCGGTGCCTCTCCCCCTAAAGCAATATAGTTTTGTTTATCAAGAGAAATGCCCTCCTCGGAGTCCCTATTTTCTACAACAGTCCTCTTGTTGAAAGATGCACTAATCTGATGAAGCATATGAAGTGGATCCTCATTAAGATCAGATGAAGCAACAGGACGTCTTAGTGCATCCACTACATTCCCACTATCAACTGTTGATTCTTCATTTCCGAGATAAGTCATCTGCCTATATACTTCAAGTTCCTTCTCTAAAAAGTGTTTCTCCCTCTCTGTCCTCATCAGGATCTCCATTAGAATGTTCATTTCCTCTGCTTCAAAAGCAGATTTCTCTTCAATTAATCTCTGATATTGCCGGGCATCCATTTCAATAGATGCCTTCTCCTCTTGTAGACGTAAGATCATGGCCATAGCCTCATCTGCAGCACTCGCAGCAGCATTTCTTTCCTTCTCCAGCTCAATGCAAAGAGCATCTCGAGCTTCTCGTTCGTGCTCTAAGGCTCGTTCCAAGAATCTTATTCTGTTTTCCTCATGGAAGCTGGAAACCGGTTCACCATTATGTCTCAGCTCTTCAATGGATGCAACGTTCTTCTCAATGTGCTCAACTTCATCAGAAGATCCATTCAGTTCAAAGCTGTCTCTCTGGCCTAATCTCATAACCAGTGGAGGGTGGCCACCATCTATATTCACCACAAAGAGAAGCATTAAATTGATACATATTGGAACCCCAAGGCTTTAAAGTTAAATAAAACAAGGGAGGCTACAAATCGTAAAAATTAATAATTTGAAAATACTTAGTTTGATGCTTCTTCATTTTTTCCCCAATTAGTCGGGATTGAAGCTTAGATTGTTGATTCTCTTGTATCCTCTTTTGGCCATAGTTATTAGACTTAAAAATAATTGATTCTGCTCAACATATTGAATACAACATCTACTATACCTTAAACCCAAACAAATCGGGGTCAACTCTAATGAATCCTCACCGACCGTGTTTCTCCATTTAAGCTCAATATATCTCATCATCATACCAAATAAAAATAAAAATAAAAAGTAAGATAGATATATAAATAACAATAATAATAATAATAATAATAATAGTATTAAAAAAATTGTTATATTATTTTACTCGCATTAAATCTTTCACTCCAAGAAAAGCAGTAGGTTCAAAATCAAATATACTAACAAGACAAAAATACATTTCCAAGTAAATATCAGCTATATGTATCTTTTTTATTCTATTGTATTCAACCAATCTTTACTTCTACTTCTCCTAAAACCGTTGCTTAACAAATTAAATGTTACCAAAGTTTCTTCCTTTTCTTTTTTCCATAAACAAATTATACCAAAAAAAATCTGAGCATAAGAGGTAAATATTCATTTGAAAGCATTTGATAGATAGAAAAATAACTATTTTTGCTTATGATTTGCACCAAATAAGAATGGTTTAAGTTACATAATTATACGGAAATGTGAAAAGATGACATAATACATTTAGTTTGTGTAATACAAAGGAGATGCATCGTTTACATCAGCATTTTAATATGGCGCCTGGACCTAACTCCACCCCCTTCACACCCAAGTCCTACTGGAGTGTGGACCAGGAGCCCAAACAAGGATAGACCTGACTTTAATACGATATGGCACCTGAACCTAACTCAACCCCAAAAGCTAGCCCATGAGGGGAGGATTGCCCAAGTCCATATAAGTAGACCGCCAGTCCATTTCCAACCAATGTGACACTTTGACCCACTCTAACATGATGCAATAATAGGCTGAAAAAGTACTTCCCAGATAAACAACTTTCAAGACGACTAAACATCAAACATAGAAAGGAGAGCATTAGCATTTCTGAAATCAAAAGGGCAATGTATCATTTTCAATAAAACATTACCTTCTTTATTAGTACTAGGAGGAGATGGAGGACCTAGTGGAAACTCTTCATATTGCGGATCATATGATGAAACTGATGAAGATCTCCCATAATCAACAGCTGCTTTACGCCTTCTTCGACGAACCCCTGCTCTTTGTCTCTGATTCATCACTCCTTTCCCCTTTATCCCAAATTCATTTCTTGGACTTAACTCAATCATAGCAATATTATGCGACTTTCTTGCATCTGATACTGAACTACATGAAGCTTCATCACCCATTTCAAGATACCCATGAGGACTATTCTCCTTTTCATGACCAATTAATCTCCAATTCACATCACAATTCTGGTCTTTCCCCAAAACAGTATCATTAAAAGGGAAGTTTGCTTTTATAGAGAGTTGTACATTAGACACTTTCTCAGCTGGGAAATCAACCAAGAGTCTATGAAAACACAAATTCCTATTTGGAACAGTACCAAAAAGAAGTCCATCACAAGGACATGGCAATCTCAAACCAAAAAAATCAAGAAACTTTGATGCTAAAAAAGCTACTGTTGCTGCACAAAGCAAGAAATATGCTATAGCAAGATCAACAAAAGCTCCCACAATACCACTCAAACTCCACATATACCTACCTTCACAAGCCATTTTTCACCCCAAAATACTATTAAAAAGTTCCAACTTTACTAGTAAACAAAGTATAAACTTGCACAAAAATTGTAACTTTACTAGTAAACAAAGCAAAAAGACTACCTTTTTCCTGATAAACTTGCAAAAGATTTGAACTTTATCCTCTTAACTCCACATATAGCTACCTTCACAACTCACAAGCCATTTTCACCACCAAATAGTGGTAAAAATTCCAACTTTACTAGTAAACAAAGCATAAACTTGCACAATAATTCCAACTTTACTAGTAAACACAGTAACAGACCACCTTTTTCCTGATTAACTTGCAGAAGATTTGAACTTTATCCCCTTAACTCCACATATAGCTACCCTCACAACTCACAAGCCAATTTCACCTCAAAATACTAGTAAAAATTCCAACTTTACTACTAAACAAAGTATAAACTTGCACAAAAATTGTAACTTTTACTAGTAAACAAAGTAAAGATCCCACCTTTTTCCTTGAACCAACTTACAAAAGATTTGAACTTTATCCCCTTAGAAATGACCAATTGATTCCTCCAAGAAAACCCAAGAACAAACTGACCAGAAAAAATAACCCATCAAATTTTAAACCTCTTATCAATGAAAACACTGTTGTTTTCTTGATTTGGGTACCCTAATAATGACTGTTTTTTGTTTTCTTGATCATAGGATTTTTCTCACATGTGAAAGTTTTTGTGTACTGATATTTTAGGCTGTTTTCTTGAATAATCAATACGATGTCGTATGATGGCCTTTACATGTTTGATTAGTCATATGGTAATGATGATAAAGGTCATTTATTGTCAGCTCATTGTTGCTTCTAGAGACACCACGTGCATTATCTATTACATTTAATATCATTCAACTATTATCCATTTATAGCCATGTTGAGATTCAGTCTTTGCGCGTCTCGACTAATTTTATGGAATATTCGTCACTTTACACCTATTATGAAAATATTCGTCACCTCTTACTCGTAACAGATATAAAATAACTTTCTTTTGATTGCTTTTTGAATGATAAAGTTGGTGATTCATTCACGAAGAAATTACATCTACTATATACATAAAAACTAAATTGCGTGGAGTCTTCAATTTCATTGCCACACACATGTAGGATTCTCCCAAAATCTATTACTTTTGGAGAATTCGATATGTATCTATTGACAGTCTTAAAGAATCCAAACAATGTAGCATAAAAAATAATTATATTATTAGCTAAACTTTTTAACTCTATCTGACTCCGCTCGCTTACCGAAATGTATATATTTTGTTTGTTATGTTAGTATAATGGGTACACCATACACACACCTGTAAAAAAATAGAGGTATTTATTTGATTATATAAATAAAATTAAGATATTAATATGATTATTGACTTCAAATTTTGGGAGCTAAATTCCTTCTTTTGCATTTATAATTAAGTCTAACAACTCCTTTTTGGTTGTACAAATGTTAATTTAATGGTTTGTTTTCCTCCAAGAAAAACAATTTTTACCCTACATCTATAATAGTGTATTTATAGACAATAAGTTGAATACTCCCTCCGTCCTTATTTAGTTGTCCATATTTCCTCTTTTAGTTGTCCCTATTTAATTGTCCATTTTGACAAATCAAGAAAAGACAACAAATTTTTTCCTATTACACCCTTATTTAAATAAAGTTGTCATAAATAAAATAAATAAACTTATGAACTTCCCAACATTGATTAGTTATCTTGAGTTAATTTATTTTGAATGTAAATTGTACTATAAGGGTAAAATTGTAATTTCACTATGCTAATCATTGTTGCCTTAATCTGTATGTCATTTCTAAAATGGACAGCTAAATAGGAACGGATGGAGTATTAACTAATGGCTAATGGGTTGACTAGCATCCCTTCTGAGTGAAGGTACTTGAAATGATAAAAACTTAGATAATATACAAACAAGTAAACTTAAAATAATGTACAAGCTAAGTTGCATGTGGAGTTCAACATGTCTCATCTTTCTAGATCATCAAACAAAAAGAGGAGGAACATATGCCATCTAATATTGCATCGCGATGAGCTTAAATGAAACAGTAAAGATTCATACAGCGGACTTTACTCAGGAATTAGTCATCATCCATTGCACTTGTGTCATATTGTTCGCCACAGGCAAGACATCCCCGTTAGCTAAAGCTCGTGGTCTCTTCTTTAAAGCTCCGATGCTCGTGGGAGAAGCCATGCTTGTATTCGATGGCAAGCAATCACCGATGCTTGCAGGCATATCGGAAGCATTTTTGTTCTCATAACTCGAAACAACTTCAGGTAATGAAGAAACTGGGACAATCTCAACACAGTTGTTCGTGCCTTTGATTGCTAATTCAGAAAGCTGTTCCCTAGCAGTGTCTAGATCAGGAGATTCCACAGACGTGTAGTTAAGAACTTTACATGCTTTCTCGAGTATCGTTTGCAAATACTTGCCCTGTGCTTCGATACGAAGCTGGACATGGCGTTGTACCTGATTCAACAAACCACAAAAACTTTCGTTTGATTATGAAAACATACCATCAACTAACCTTCATATATGAACTTAAGAAAGAGATGATGTTACATTTGGTCCTGCACTTAATAGTATGAGGCTGTTTGGGGAAAACCGTGACGGGCTAGAACGGCCGAAAGAGGACAATATCACACCATGTTAAGAGTATATTTCGGGTTGGGTTAGCCCAACGAGGAGTTGAGACTCATAGTTACACAAACATTAGAACATGAGCAAGAAAAAGGGGAAGAGACCGACCTCTAGCTGCTCATGTAGTCTTCGCTGAACTTCCATCTGTACTCGAAAAGCTTCCGTTACTTGGTACCCACAGCTGAAAGAGATTTAAGAGCATATGAAATTGATGCAAAGCACAACATTTTCTTTCTAAAGAAGAAATTCTGAAAACACTACATACTCATTTATATCCTGGGCAACTACTTTTGATGAACCCAACGCAGAGGGACTTGTATCTTGACTCTCTGCCACACATGATTCTGTTAACACACATAGCTAGTAACAATGTAAGAATTAGGATTCAACTGCTCAAAAGGGTAAGATATAGCAACAACCGTCTTGTCTTCCTTATGGAAATAATAATCCACGTACTCACATGTCCATCATTAACTCCTGTCTTGTCCATATATATCCTCCCCTAGTTTACATATACTCTCATACCCATCATACATTCCTCTCAGAGATGTCAATAGTAACATATCAATGGAAATAATTATATTTAAAGCAAATGGCCAAAAATGTATACTACTATTTAGAGTTAGCAAAAAGTTCACTCTATAAGTAGCTTCGCAAATGGAAAGAAAGCAACAAAAGAAGAATGGCAATCAAATACTTGAATCCGAACACCATTCTTATAACAATGATTTTGTTATTGTTATTAGAGGTTTTCAACAGTTTTTATTCTTTTAGGAATTAAAGAGGACATGAAAAGACTTATAAAGAGAAATTGGAGAAGCATTTCCGGATTACTGAAGCCTTATGACTGCAGCATGTTTCAAAATTAAGCCATGTGAAAGGAATAGAATATCCAGATTACAACAACAAAATATCGAGTGTAGTCCCACAAAGTGGGGTTTGGGAAGGGTAGAGTGTACAAAACTTTACCCCTACCTCAGAGATAGGAGGTTGTTTCCAATAGACCCTCGGCTCAAGGAAAAACAGTCCAAAGCAGTCACGAAAAAGAATGATTGAAAGCAGTGCATTGAATTGTAAGTACATAATCATTAACGCGTCGTTTAAGGTTTTTAAGGTAATGGAGAAGTTGCAAGAAAGCTAAAATAATTAGGATAATTAGTAGGCATTGATCGGAGTGTCAAATACCATCTTTATAGCTCTCGGCTGCCTCCTTAGGTTGCTTCCCTAGGCGATATTTCTGCAAGGACATGTAAAATATAAAGAGTTCAAGGATCTGCTTGCAAACTAGAAGAAAAAAACTTTGAACTACTTATTCTTGATCTCTTTCTATTATGGCCCGAATCCTTTTGCTTTTCTTATTTGGCTAAAACCGAGAAACTGACTGTGTGAATTAGTTAAGCTTGATCCTTGTTTCTATTTCGTTATGAAACTTTTTTTCTATAGGTAAAACTGAGAGTTAAAGTGAACTATATTTAGTCCTTTTTTTTGGCTAAAATCATATGTGAGAACACATCATCAATTCATCAACAACGATGACTATGCCTCGGTCCTAAGCAAGTTGGAGTTGGCTATATCTATATGAATCCTCACTAACCGTGTTTCTCCACTTAAATTTTGTGTCATCACTAGAGCCATTTTGTCGAAGTGAATATCATTGAAACCTAGAAGTTAGAACCATTTCACTCCTCAAGACTCACATTGAACTTGAACGACTTAAGGTCTAGCTTCGTATCTAAATAAACTCAAATTTAGGAAGTTAAGTAAAATTCCAAAATTGGCTTAAACTTAACCTTAATTCAATTTTGTGAGACACTAGATTTAAGGTTTTAGTTAAACTAAACTCTTCACACATAAGGCACATAAGGATCTTGTGGTGGATTTTTTGATTGAATAGAGGGAAGCGCGTCTTGGCAACTAAAAACACTTCTGTGCAGAACAGATGAGACGAGAAAAAAACCTGGAGGTGTGACTTCAAATGATATAGGGTGAGTCCTTTCACCCCCATTGCCTTCATAATTGTTTTCGGCGTTGCCTCTGCAAAGTGAAGCAATATTTAATTATCAAAAAGTTCATCAATTTGCTTTTCACTCACCAACCAAACAACATTATTTTCCTAGAAAATATTTTCGACTATGAAAAATGATCCTACGAAAGTAGAAAAAGAAGACATAGTAACACTAGTAAAAAAAAAGAAGACAGACATATAAATTGAAATGAAGTAACATATGAATGTTACTAATGTATATAGTCTTGCAACTAAAAAAATGAGAACTTTACAACACAAGTCATTTTCTAGGAAAATATTTTTTTTTCCAAGAAAGCCTCTAGTGTAAGTCAATTTAATTTCATATCATTTACTCCAACCAACATTATCCATCATTATCAATCTTCAATTCTAAAAGTTTTCATCGAAACACTATGCAACATTGCTTTTCACATGTAATCCTAGTAGCTCAGCTAGTTGTCTACCTGAACTCCACCTTGTAATCTCTCCCGCATTTTCCCATCCCCTACTCCCAATTTCGGAAAAATTACAAAAAAATGTTTTTCACTCACTAACCAAACAACATTATTTTCCTAGAAAGTACTTTCCACTATGGAAAATGATCCTACCAAAAGTAGTACAACAACAACAACAACAAACACAGTCTAATCCCACAAAGTAACGTCTGGAGAGGGTATAATGTACGCAAACTTTACCACTACCTTATAGGTAGAGAGGTCGTTTCCAATAGACCCTCGGCTCAAGAAAAAACAGTCACAAGCTACAAACATTTGTACAACTATAAATCAATCTCATTAAAGTTACTAAAAACGAAAGAGTGTCACATAAATTGAAACGAGTAACATACTATCCGGGCCCCCGAGTTGAGTAACAGCATCCACAAATCTTTCATGTAGCTCCGCCGTCCACCGGAGCCTAGGCCTATGGTCCGCCGTTAAAACCAAACAAGCATCCCCTGCCAAATTTGTCATTTCACCAGAAAGTGAACTCTGTAAACTATGAAGATGATGATGATGATGATATTCATTAACTCCTCCATTTCCATCAATACCCAAAGAAGAGTACATTTTCATCCCAAAAATTAAAAATTTCAAAGTTTTTCAAGAAAATGAGAGTGACCCACAACACTAATTTCCACTAAAATGAGCTCTAGTGGCAAGAAACATCAAAAAGATTGAATCTTGATTAGTTTTTTGGACATTCAAGAACAAATTTTTGACACCCAAATGGGTAAAATGGGTGGGGTGGAGGAATTGGAAGGACAAGACAGCGATGTCCTGTTGTGTACTGTCGTTTTCTTGTCTCTATTTGCTGTCTCTATTCTCTATAGTATATAAGTGACAGGTAAGTTGACAGAAAAATGGGTAATGGGGGAGTTGGTAAAAGAAAAAAAACTATTAGGGACATAGATTGTGACGTAATGGTGAGATTGTTTTATCGTCCTTAAATAAAAATTTCAAATTTAAATTTTGGATATGGAGAACATCTTGTTAGTAGTGTCACTCCGGAATAGATCCTGGAGTGACAGATAAGTTAAGAGAAATGGGTAATGGGGAGTTGGTAAAAGAAAACAACTATTACAACATGAATCATCGTACATTGGTGAGAT
Source organism: Solanum verrucosum (assembly GCF_900185275.1). Lineage (NCBI taxonomy): Eukaryota > Viridiplantae > Streptophyta > Magnoliopsida > Solanales > Solanaceae > Solanum > Solanum verrucosum. The sequence goes on from NW_026020163.1 coordinate 1,713,380, forward strand.
TGTTTCATCCATACTTAAAGGTTTTGAATTTAAGCTCGGAATATGAAAAAATTATATTAGAAGTGTCACTTAAAATGAACCCTAGTGCATGATCCGAATTTAATTAGGACTCTAATGCGGGTCCCAAACATCGAATGAAACAACAAAAAAATAATATTTATATCAAATTGTTTACGAGGGTTGAGGTTCAAACGAGTTTTTCTTTTATTACGATCTTTTAATATTTTTTTCAAATATGTTATATCATAAATTATTGTTTTATTGTTGTTTATTGTCAATCTAAAATATTGAGTTTGTGGATCAGATGTGATCATTGAAATCTCCTCTTACGAATAGTTTTTTAATTTCTTGAACACAAGTTATGATAATTAATTAATTATCGTATAAGAAACATGTATCAATTCAAGTTGATAGACAAGTACTACATAGGTCGGTTTGAGTGGACATCAACATGGACAAGTTGATTATGGACTCAAAATTGGAGGAAGTGGACGGATATCTGATTTTGATGTTGTCATTTAACTTGTATTTTTTATGTATATTTACTTTGAAATAAATCGTATTTTCTATACATAATGTTTTTGAAAATAACTTTGGATTTATTGTGTTTTAATTTCAACATATGAATTTGATTTTTTTCAAAAAAGTTGCATAAAATTTCTGTGTAGATAATTTCATTATCTCTACTAAAATAGAAGTTTTATGTACTTTCTTTGCTGACCTTTACTTTTTTATTATATTAAAAATATATATTTATTTCTATTTATCTAGTTTAAAAATTGAATGATAATTTATCACTAAATTATTACTCTGTCTTGATCATTTTACTTGACTCTTATATCAAAAATAATTATTTTATTTTATTTATCCATTTAACAAAATTAAGAGTGTTTTTCTCCCTTCATATTGTCCTTAGTATTGAATAACTACGTAAAACAAAAATAGTAAGAGTAGCAATCAAATTTAGAATTTAAAAAAACACACTAAGAAAGATAGTTAATTAGTAAAATGCATATTTAATTAAAGTTTTTGTAAGAATGAATCAAAAATAATTTATCTTTATTATTAACTATAATCATTTTCAAACTATTAAATTTAGCATAATGTATTTGAAAAATCATACACAAATCAGTAATAATAAATAAGTAAAAATGAATGAAACCGTAGTCTAATTGGTGGAGAGAGTTACATATATATGTTGTTGTGGGAGATGACAGATGTCCGGTAAAATTAGTTTAGTGTGCGAAAGCTACCCTAAACAACTAGATCATAAAACAAAAAAATAATTTTAAAAATGAGGAAAATAAAAGTAAATTCTTAAACCCTTTGAAGAACAAAAACCCCTTAAATCTGAACCTCAAAAATCGACAAAATCAAAAGTGGTTATGGCCTCTTCACGAAATCTCTTCTCCCTTTTCCACAGACACAGAGGTTGTTTTTCTCACTTTTGCTTTGTACATTAATTTTCATTAATTTCTGTAAAAATAAATCTGATTTTTTAATGATTTTGTGTTGTGTTCAGTGATACCATTTGAGTTCTTGGGTCAGCCATCTTCAGCTTTGTTCTCTACTCACATTGTTGGGGACACCCCAATTCTTGTAAGTTCTCTAATTCTCTTTTTATAGTATATGTGTATTTGGTATGCTGGAAAAAGATTCAATTTTTGGATAATGGTTTCACTTTCTTCTAAGATATTTAATGAAAGAAAGTAACTTTGCTCATAATTTGTGAAAAAAAGTGTTCTTGGTGAAAAACAGATTTGTAGGGAGCCATTTCAAGAAAACTTTTTTGTGGCATACCAAACACACCCTTTTAGTCTTTCCTTGATTTATTGGCATATTTTTATGTTCCTCGGTAATGTGAAGGTTAGAGATGTTATTCACAAGGCATTATATGATCCAAGACTTAATTTTGAACTGTTTGTGAAAAAAAAAATCTTGGTGAAAGCACTTTTCGGTTTTCAAGTTAACAAATAGTGGAAAATGATTTCGTTAAGGAACCATTTAAAGAAAACTTTTTTATGGCATACCAAAGACACCATTTTAGTTTTTTCCTTGATTTATTGGCTTATTTTAGTGTTCTTCGGTGATGTGAAGGTTAGAGATTTTATTCACAAGGCATTGTATGATCCAAATGTCGGGTATTTCTCCCAGAAATCGGCATCAGTTGGAGTTCTTGATAGTAGCATTAAGTTCAATCGGTTTGAAGGTAATTGGGGCCTGTTTTGCTTTACTGCGATGACTTAATAGGGATTTGTTGAATTGTGTTACTACATAAATTCTCAGTATCACACCTCAAATACAATCCTGAATTAATTGGAGAGTAATCAATCAATCAATGACAGTTTAATATGAAGCGGAATCAATCGAAAATTATGCCTCAAGTCTAAATTAGCTGGAGTCTGATATATAATCTGTTGTATCAATTTAGTTCTATTCAGGTGCAATTCAGATAGCATTAGTCATAGTTTATAAGAGCTTAGGATTACTGAGTATGCTATTATGAAGCTCACATAAGCAGCTTTTTCTTTAATATGAACTGTGATGCTTCAAACTTTGGTTTCAAGATTGAACTACTGGACTTAAAAAATCAAGTATTTTTCAAATTTTAATCAAATATAACGACTCACCTATATTTGTCCAATCTTTGCGGCAAATGGTTACTATTGAAAGAAAACTTTCAAGAGTATTTGTATGAAAGCCTTGAACAACTATTCCTCAAACTGCTCTAACAATTTCCTCAGTTAAACAGTAATTACCGGGAATTTATAAAACTAAGGAAGCAGGAGATGTGAAATGTTAAGATGCTTTCAGTTGCATGATTGTGGAATTTAAAAGTAGATGTCATTTTTTCAAATCAGTAAATGTATAATATATTGTCCTTACAAGATGGAAAATATGAATGTTTTAGGTAGGAAAGCATACATGAAACATTTGGATAAGATTTACAAGCAGAGTGATGTCTCATGGTTTACTCCAGTGGAGCTTTTTAAGGTAATATTATTGTCCTTTATCCTTCTAAATGTGATTGTTAATTATATACGAGAAAATGATGTAGACTATCTCCTAGGATAGTCTTGGGAAAATTCTTTATCTTATTATGAGTAGAGAATAATTACTTGATCTTATGGTAGACTAATGCTTCTATAGTCCCATTTGAGAAGTCACTTTTGTATATTATCAACTCCGGGAGAGTCCTCTCTCTCTTTTTCTTGCTTCATATTGTATTGGAGCCTAGCTTGGTAATGACTTAAGTAGTTTTCTGACAGAGTTTTCTCTCTTTTTTTTTCTTGCTTCATATTGTATTGGAGCCTAGCTTTGTAGGGACTTAAGTAGTTTCTGCCTACCTAGGTGTCTGCTGGCCTAAGTTTTCCTGTATTGTCATTATTTTACTAGTCTTCTTGTCTCTTTATGGTGACTGGTCTAGGAGTATGCCTCTTTTTTCCAATGACCGCTTTGGCATCAGTCTCCACCATTGCATTCTCTTCTGTTACTCTTGGGGCCCTTTATTTCTGCAGTACATACCACATTCATCTAGGACTGATATATCATTCTATGTCAACTAACTTGTCAAATCATCTCTGCACATCTAAATGTCTAGTTAAGAGTCTTTGTCTATTGACCTATTAAGTCAACCGTCCCTATTTATTCAAGGAGGACCACATTAGAAGTTATACAACTATGCTGTGCCATGTTATGAAACAATAAACACTTTCGGCGTATTTGAGTTGACTATTCAGTTTTCACTTACAAACTCAACTTTTATTGTCACCCTTGAGTTTGAGGCCCATCGAAAGTCAACAGAATTAATTAAGTTATGTCTTAAAATGTGTGTAGATTTAATGAACTTGATTATAGAATATTATGTAGGATATTTCATAGGTTATACTAGAAAGTTTTGTACTTAAAGGTAACAGAACAATTACCTTGTTTTACTTATATTAAGACTCTTATACAAGGAGTCTCTTGTATATTGTCAATAATCAATTTATGATGACTTTTCTTTCCTCTTCTCTTATCTTGTTCAAAATGTAGTTGTGCACCACTCACCGCTCTAAGAGCCTGTTTGCCAATCTTTAAAAAAAATTGCTTGTTCTGGAAACAACTTTTTGTCAAATGGTACTTCCGGATTATAGCAGTTTGTGGTTGGCAACACTTTTGCTAGTATTATAGAAGCAGTTTGTTTATGGTAAAGCTTTCCAGAATTGTTTTGAGCATCTCATTATGAAAAATATCATGTAACATTCACTTTATAATTAGTATTATTTAAGTAGGATAAATAGTTTGAGTCTTTGAGATATTAGATAAGCAATTTGAAATATTTATTATGAGAGACCTTACTTAAGTTTACCAGTCTCGTTTAATTAAAATGTAAAAAAACAAACAATAATCACAAAACAGAGATAGAGAACACAATGAGCTTTGATAGTAGATGTGTTGTCGAAAATGCATGCAGTTACTTTTTGTCCATATTGTTTTGATAGTTTGGTAAATATAAATTAATGTTGAGGGTATATGAGTGCTGAAGAAGGTTCATTCTCATTTTAAGACAGTTTAGTTGAGGTAACCAAAATTTTCATCCGTCTGAATCTTTCCTTTTCACAACTTTTTTAGTAGTTAGATGAACTCATGTCATATGGAATTTTCTGCAGCCCTGGTATGCACATGGGATAGCTGAATCCATTTTGCGTACTACAAACCTATCTGTTCCACTTAAAGTAAGTTCCTTAATATTGAAAGAACGTAGTTTTTTAGCTGCATTATGATCTTTACATTGTCCACTTCAGCTTATTAATGTACATGCTCTCTACATATTCATCTTAAATTTTACTATATTGATAAATCCTTCATCTTAAATTTTACATATTCATCTTAAATTTTACATGTTGACCGTCAGTTTTTTGGGTGTAGATATATGAAATAGGTGGTGGATCAGGAACTTGTGCAAAAGGCATCCTGGATTACATAAAGTTAAATGCACCTACAAGAGTTTATGATAATATCAGTTACACGTATGTGATAATGCTCCTACTGCCTTTCCTAATTGAGAATGCTACACATGATGAACTTGTTGTGGCATGGCTTTAGAGTTACAGAGTAAAAAATTCTTTCAAATTATGCATGAAATAAAGTGAAGGAAAAATTTGTTTAAAGATCTTTAGGGCATCCAAAAGGGCTTATAAAGGTCTTGTACTACACTGCTACTCCATTTACGGTCTTAGTGTTAAATACTTAGATTCTCCCTATGGTCTTCAGAGCAGAATATCAGTGCAGCATATTGTATGCTACTCCTTTGTCATTCTTTTCTGCACAGGTGCTTCATTCAATCAATCCTTAAAGAAATATTAAAGCCCATCTTCTTTTGAGTGCAGGTCAGTTGAAATCAGTTCCTCACTTGCAGCAAAACAGATTCAAACTGTTGGCGAAGTTGATAGCCACTTATCAAAGTTTAGAGTTGAGCATCGTGATGCTACTGACAGAAACGGATGGGGTATGATGCTGTAATTTATCTGATCCTGTTCTTTATTTCGCACTATTGCTTAGTGGCTTCTTGATAAAATAAACAAACAAATTATGATTAACAGCTTAAGTTGCATTGTCATAGATGATATACATGTAAATACATCCTGGCTCATTGATCCTATTAATGTGGATTGAAATTCAGTTTGTTTGGTTTCTAAAGATTGACCTATTCTGCACACTAAAAGAAGTTTTCTTGATGAAGCAGGGGATGTGAATGAACAACCTTGTTGGGTCATCATGCTAGAGGTATGAATATTTTCTTAATTCTTATTTTTTGTAATAAGGTAAATAATTTTGTTAATGTGGGAAAAACTCCCGTAAACAAGCCATGTACCAAATAGTAGAGAACCGTCATAATATACGGTTCTCTACAAATGTCACCCAATCTTTTAAACGGACAAGGACTACATGGGTGAACCAAAAATTAAGAATAAGAGGCTATTCCCCAGATGTACAAAATAATTGTCTAGCCCTCAAAAGCTCTCCTACTTTGTCTATTCTTCTATTTTTAATCTTCTTAGGAAAATATGGTAAATTACTTGTGTATTAAAATTGACTGTCTTGCTTTCTTACTCGGTGGTTTATTAAGCTCAATATGATGAAAGAAATTAACTAGTTGGTGAAAGTTGTCTCCTCTCTTACAATGCTGATTACAAAGATATGGCATGCTCGTAATGAGCACTTTGCAAATCATACAAGAATGTAATCACAATTCATGTGTTTTGGATTCTGCAATACCCCATTAAACTTTGAGCCCGAAAGGTTGTGTCCTCAGAAAGAGTAATTTTCTGGCCTAAACTAAGTAGTATATATCCATAAAGTAGATATTGAACCATCAACTTTATTCCTTGAGCTTATTAATGATTGAGTAATCTTTTAGGTGCTTGACAATCTTCCTCATGATCTCATTTACTCTGAGAATCAAACATCTCCATGGATGGAAGTGTGGGTTGAAAGAAAACAAGGGTAATTCACTCTGTACTGTTGAAATGACTTATTGATGCTGTGCTCTGGAATTTTTTTAATTCTTTTTTTTTACATTTTTGACTGAGATGTTTCTTCAATAGTATATAGGTGGATGGATAGCCTCAAGAATGTTGCTAGGAAAGTAGTATTTGCACAAGCATAGTTATCTACAACACTTGCTCTGTGTGATCATTCATGCATGTAGGTCATCCGACTTTTATGCTTATCTTGAGTGCTTTTAATGAAATTAATTGGTAACTATGCCTTGAGATGTCTTATGTGTCCCTCTTTTTTTCTTCTCTTTGGGTGGTTGGTCTTTCATACTTAGAGTTTTATCTCCTCTCTGCATAAAAGGGATTATTGAGGGAAAATATTGAGATGGACTTTCTAGATACATATTTATGGAATGATCCCTTGCCCTTTGATTGATAAATCCTGAGAACTAATAGAAGTAGCAGTAAGTATTGGTTTTTTGTCATAAGGATCTCTTATGCCACTCCCCACTCCATTCACACAAAGAGTAAGAGAAGATAAGTTTGCTTTATAGCTGGATTTAGCTTGATGCTGAATTATTTTGGATTGGCGATTTTTTCATTAGTAGGTCTAATGGCCGAGCAAGATTGTCAATCTGTCTATAATGCTAAGACACATATTGTCTTCTTTTAACAGGGAAGAACTCTCAGAGTTGTATAGGCCAATTGAAGACTCCTTAATCAAATCTTGCATAGAAATCGTAGATATGCCTGATGCTACAGCGGGCGGGAGCAGGGTTAGTTCAGCCATGAAAAATATTTGGGCAAAAGTCTTTCCTAAGCCAAGATGGTGTTGGCTTCCCACTGGTTGCATGGTAATAATTCTGCAATGTTGATTGAGGTCTTTCCTCAGTTTAGGTTAACATATTTAATGCTCAGGGTTGGTAAAAAATATCATATACTCATGCAGTACTACTTCCTAAAATTCAGAAACTTCTACAAGTTTTACATGGAGCTTTACCGAAGATGTCTTTAATCGCTTCCGATTTCAGTTATCTACCTGATGTTAAAATTCCTGGTGAAAGAGCTCCACTGGTTTCAACAAAGGTACATTATCCCATTGATTTTCTGTGCTTCTTTGTAGCCTCTTTCGATCTTTCATTATACTCGTACAACTATCTTAGTCAAATTAGTTTGTCAGTGTCATTTTTTGGATGATGGTGGTTGGAGGACTGCAGTGGGTTGTCAAATGAAGCAATTGTCTGCACATGAACTATTAGGCTAAAATGCAATAATTGTTCATTCATTGCTGATCCTATGCTGGTTACTGTCCGTATCTTTTCTCATTGTGACTATGACTATGACTATAAAGCATGCATGTCTTGTTGGACATTGGGGTCTGAGCCCTACCCGGGTTGGAGAAACTGATGGAACCTTGAAGGGGAGGCAGTCAGGAAACAAGAAAAAAGAGAGAAAAGGAAATTTGAGCTACTAAATATTGCAGTATGTTGGTTAAAATACTACTTGCGCTTCTTTAGCCATAAACTCTCATAATTAGCTTTTCCACTCCCACAAGTTGTGTCTAGAAGAGAAAATAATTAAGTCTTGAAGACTCCACATTTGGGGAAGATGCTTATGCTCTCCATGTTGGGGACCTTACTATTCTCTTCATAGTGAATAAAATTTCAGAAAGCAACTTTTCCATGTCCAAAGTTAAAATATGAAAGATCTATAAATATGCATCAAAAGGTACAAAGTTGTGGAGGATACGTCTTTTCAGGAAAAAAGTGATCTCAGATGAGTTCTGTGATGCCATAGAGAACTTACTAAACCCAGATGAAAAAAAGTTCATGTAATGAAACCATCATGGCCTTTTGTTTTGGTCACCAGCACAAAAAGCCTTTCACAACAGACACAGCTCCCCCCCACTCTCTGTTGTGTGTTCCTCTTTTAAGTAGCTACAAGGAAAGTACTAGGAAAGTTTGAGTACTAATTAAAAGAAATGTCTTCCCTATCCTCTCTTGAATCTGTTATTTCAATCTCCATGAATATCCACTAGGGATGACTCGTCCTCTGCATCTATTGCTATGGAACATGGCCTTTCGTCTCATTTTCGTACTTCCTTTAATTCTAAATGTTACATGGATCCTTCATTTGCCTCGTGCATATCCTATCCATGTTGGATAGATGTGTCATGGGTATGGGTACTTTGCTGGATTCTTTTAAATTTATCAAAACTAGAAGAAGTCAAGAAACTGCACATACCTTCATAAATGAGTCCATGTAACATAGCTTTTAGTGTTTTTCTTTTCCTTTATTAGTTTATGCATTTTCATAATAATAAGTTAACCGACATCTTAAAAATTCATTTACCCTTTTCATATTAAATGCAGAAAGATGGCAGCAGCTCTGATTACAACAGTTATTTGGATGCTAAGGTGATATGATCCTTATCTTTTGTAGTCCTCCCTGGATTTAATCATGAAATGTTGTTTATACGAGATATTTGCTTGATGGACTTCCACTCCAACAAAGAGAATACTTTGTTTTTCGTTTCACGCTTCTCTACTGTAGTCACAATTTATCGACTGATGGGAAAACATGTTAAAAACTCTTTTGCTTGTGAAGGTGATTTTGATCCCCTTAATCTTTCTGTGTTCCTCTCTGTCTGTCCTATGAAAGTATGACCCTTTCCAGATAGAGTTATTCGGTTGTTATCTGAATAAATTTCTTGTCAACTTATGTAGGAGTTATGTATTCGATATTTTAATCATTATGCTCCTGATCCCGAATATGTGAAACTTTGAATATCTGTTGTGTAATAACATCTGTACTTGGCCGCAATGGCTTATATATATACATTTTTATTTGCAGGGGGACGCCGACATATTCTTTCCAACAGATTTCTTTCTCTTGGAACAGATGGATCATTACTGCTCTGGGTGGATGAAGCAGCAAAAAGATGGTGAGCCATTGAAGCGGGGAAAGAAAAGACGTACTCTTTCGGTAATTCCTACCCTTCATCTGTGAGACACCAAAGTTCTCCTTTTGTACTTTTCGTTGGTTTATATTCATTCATGTAAATATTTGTTATAGCTCGACACAGCAGCATTTATGGAAGAATTTGGTCTCCCAACAAAGACGAGAACTAAAGATGGATATAATCCCCTCCTGGACGACTTCAAGAACACCAAAGTTTATTTGAGCGTTCCCACACACAACGTCAAATAGACCATTCCTTTTTTTCCTCTTCTATAGCAAGGGCGTTCAAGGAGGCACGTAACACAAGTGTAGAGAGGACACTTCTCAGTCTGACTTGAATTGATGAAACATATTGTTCAACCTTCAGTTCAGTTTCTGGAAAACAGTAATTGAAGACGCGGGAGATAACAGAGTTCTCGATGTCCTTCTATAGCAATGATATCGAGGTAGCAGTATCCGAGAGCTTGTGTGATCAGATCAAGATTGTTTGTGATTCTTGGTTACAAACGTGTTAACGATAGTATCAATAGCTGAGAGTGGTAGAAGAGACGGATTGTAATATTTATATACCTCAAATGGCAATATTTACAGGAAATAGTGAGAATCTGTTGGTTTCTAATATCTGTGTTTTGCCCTTTTCTTCCTTTTCCTACTAAGTTTTGGTTTTGTAGTCATCTTTCAAGCTGGTTATGTAAGTCACATATTTGAGCGGTGGAAACAATCGCTAAGCAATAATGTTTGTATTTGGATAGGTTGTCTACATCACATCCCTTGGGATGCGGTACTTTCTCAAATCCTGCACTCACGCCTCCTTACTTCTTTACTGCTCCTTCCCCTCACCCTCAAGTCACGAACTAATGTAAGTTCTTTCAATCCTTTTCAAGCTAGCATGGTTGTTGATATGTAATAGCGCCTCTCTAGCTTGGAGCCTGGAAAATCAAAGTCCATTCTATAATACGCCATAACCATCCACCCCGTCCCGTGCCTCGTTTGCTAAGCGGGCTCATAGTCCAAGCCTCTTGGTCCGAGGAAGGGGAACCCCATCGTGATGGCTTGGCATGGAAGGAGGGCTACCCAAAAAATCTAGAATGCTTTGTGCACTGAACAATGTTTTTTTAAGACGGACTATCAAGTTTGTTTTTAATTATTTTGGTCTATTAAACAAGTATAATTCATGTAACCATTGTGCAAAGAATGATTAACAAGGCAATGGCCATATTACATATAGCTTCTTCTTTTTTTAATCTATCAACAAAGGATAAAAAAAAAAAAAACTATTTCCATATGGTAATCCCGTTCTAGTGTAATAATTCGTAAATCAAATAGGAGAGCTAAATCACACTAAGCAAGCTTCGTGTGAACCTGAAACGCTCATTTGAGAGATCACCTGCTCAACTAACTTAGTCACTTTTAATGGAAAAAATATATGATAAAATATTTATATTAGACATTTTTAATTTCCATAGTTAATCTAATTATGATAAATCCAAATTTTGCTTCTTGAGATTAAAATAAAGTTTTTAAAATAAAGTTTAAAACCCATTATTTTAAAAATAGATATTTTTATTTTTTATTTTTTAGGGATAAAGAGAATCCTTTTTGTAAAAAAAATCCATTGGGTTGTAGTCCCTCCCTCTCTTATCCAACTATAAAGGGCTCTACTAATTTTACTGTAAATTCACTCTCTCGCCGGCGCCGGAAAAGTATATCCAACGGCGATTGGTGGTTTAGAGTCCAATTTTTTGTTTTGCTGATAAGGACCTCAAGTTTCTGCAAGTTTCGAATTGACGCTCGTCTTCTCCGGCAAAGTTGATACTACTACTTTCCCGTTTATCATTTGGCAGTTTTTTCTCCAGTGAAATTGAGTTGTAAGTTCCTCTTTCTGTAAAATTTGTTGTATCTTTACTAATTTGCCGTTCTGAGATTGAGATATTTGGATAATTTGAGTTTTATTTGAACAAATAATTTCAAGTATTAAGTATGTCAATTCTAAGCATTTTGAAATCTTATGAGTTAAGATTAGTATGTTAGAGAACTTGATAATAGTAGATTTTTGATAATCGTGTTGTCTGGGCCAGCTTTTGCGTCTACCTGGACTAATTCCACGAGATACCAAAAACAGGCATCAGATAACTCTGTCCGAACAAGGCTAGAATATGTGAGAAGAAATGAGCTAGTGTTTTTATTTGAACATGAGACCTCGTTGTTCTCAACTCACTTCATTGACTAGTAGGTCGCTCCTTTGAGTGATTTATGCAAAAATAGAAGACGGTGAATCTCCAAGTCAATGGTGAGCTGATAACTCTTTGCCAAAAAAGAAGAAGAAAGAAGTTAATATCAGTTTTTAAAAGTTTCGGGCTTTAGGAGGAGTCAAAACTCAAAGGTATACTTTGTAGGCTTCCAAATCTTTAGAAATTTGGAAGGTGAAAAGTTCAAACATGAAAAGCGAAGGAGCTGCCTTTTTTTAACCTTCTTTGAGAGTTCTGGTGGTAGTCCAAGCTGAGCTGATAACGTTCGCACACTAGATAATGGTGCATGAGAGAAGGAAGAATCTTATTGCAATAGGTAATAATGGTGAAAAAGTGAGCAGCAGTGATACCTCTGTCTTTCAGTTGTGATTTCTATAGTTTTACATTTGTTAAGCCGGGGCCTTTGAAATTTTAGCTTAGTGACACTGTTTTGTGGTGTCTTTGGTCTCAAGCTTCATACTTCTGTTATTTTTTAAGTGACATCATTTGAACTAAGGTAAAATACCAATTTATACTCAAGTGTGTTTTCGTTTCCTATTGTTTTTGCTTCTTCATTCCGGACCTTTCTTATTGTCTTTATGTTTTACTTTTACTTTCTTCCTTCCTCTCCCCAAGTAGTACCCATCAAATGTGTGTTTGGGGTAGAAATTTGACAAAGGAAGACGGGAACTGAAAAGGAGGGAGATTAACAAACCACTAGTATGGTTGGGGGTGGAACTTTTGGGTTGCAATGGTGATTGGAGGTTGGACTATATGAGCTGAATTGAAGCTGTCGGAGTGGGAAGACACAATAAGATGAATGCTGATAGAGCTAGATGAGGAAGGAGGAGTCGGAGGAGGAAACGAGAAGTAGCAGCAGCAGCAGAAGAAGGAAAAGAGAACATAGAAGCAGGAAACCAAAAGAAAACGTATATATGACTGAAATAGGAATAGAAGAAAAGAAGAACTTTTTAGTTTGTTTGTGAGTGGTAGATTACCAACTGTAATGGCAGTTGGGATTTGACGGGAAGATCTGAAGGTACTTGAAGAAGGACAAGAAGAAGAGGAGAAAAGGAGATGATTTGAGTCAGAAATAAAAGAGGAAAAAGAAAGAATGTAATTTAACTCCCGATTTTATCCTTGGTTTTAATAGAATGTTAGTAGCAATGAATAGAAGGGTGAATCGGCATATTATTTTTGTTATTACAGTTCCATGGATAACTTGTTCAAATTTTGTTTCAGAAAATGCCAAAGCGATGAAAGTGAAAAAATTTCAGTTCACTTTGAAGTTTGAAGGTCTAGAGAAGTTCAGCGTTTGTCTAATTTGTGACTTATATTCATATTGTCGTCATATTTTAACTTAGTTTCTCAAGGAAAAAGCCAAAGTAGTGTTGTTCTAAGTTTCTTTATCACTCAAAAAGACTAAAGAAAGTTACTCGTTTGCCTAATTTTGTATTTTCATACATAATCATCTCATCTTAATGTGGCTGTGTTGTGTTTTGGCTATTTTAGATTGCTGTGTTGCTGAGTCGTGATCGTGCACCATAGACTAGCTCTCATTACAATGGCATCTTTGTCATGGTGGAATCCCGCTCCTGCAATGGCAGCTTGTTCTCCATCTCCAACGTCCTGTAAAACCTCCAACTCATTAGCACTGCCGCGCTCTGTGTTTGTCAGCAAGCAAGAAGAGTTAATGAAACAAGCCAAGGGACTTTTGGTTAAAACACAGCAACAGTCGAAGAAGAAGAACAATTCCACCAATTCCAGACGTACTACCAGCATTCAATGTCTCTCGCAGGAACAAAAATGGACTCATGAAGGTTCCATTACCGAGTCTCTCCCCAATGGCATGTTTAGGGTCAAATTGGATAACGCAGATGTGGTACTGGGATACATTTCTGGGAAGATACGAAAGAATTTCATACGGTTGTTGCCTGGAGACAGAGTCAAAATCGAAGTAAGTCGTTATGATTCCAGTAAAGGACGCATCATTTATAGACTCCGTGGTGGTCGAGAAGGGTAGGAGTCTCAGTGGTGGTGTAAGGCTATTTTGTAAGCGAACGGTGACCGTCTTTGCTAATGAACCACCATTCACATGTTCCTATCCTTGCTTATGAGAAGAGAACCTAGAATGTATATTCTTATACTTGGAATATTCATAGGCATTTTACCTTTTGCTCTTTAACATTTATGTTGTGATAGTAAACCAAGACTGGAAAAAGCAAAACTTGTGCATCTTTTTGGCAATTTTCTTGATTGTTTTATTCCAATTTGAATTTATCTGCAGATCGATCAAGTTGTGTTTTAATATAATGTGAAACGATAAACATGTTTGTGAATCTTGGACTAGAGATGGACACATGATTTTCACAAAGGGGTTCATCATTTGCTAAATATACGTAATAATAATTTCATTCAAGAACTAAGCACATAGAAATTGAATATTTTCATATTGTATGCGAAAAAAGTAGCTTAATAAAATCCAAAGTTAATTTGTTCCAATATATTTATTATGATCATAGCTAGAATGTAGAACACATACTAATATATAGGTATGTAAAATAAAATCTAGGCTAAGCTAATTAACTTTTTTTTATTTTTTATAATTAAAACTAAGATTAATAATTAAATTAAATTATTGAAGTACTTTCAAGGGTTGTTTGGTAATCCAATCCTCATCATCAATGAAAGATAGACTAATTAATTGTTGTAACTCATGTTGGCTCAAAATTGCTTTCCATAACACTCTTTTTGAAGTGTTTGATCCCATTCCTTTGCATCTTTCCTCAGCAAATGTTAATTGTTTCCTAAATCATAAACAAACAAAAAAATGAAATTAAAATCAACACAAAAATTAATGCATAAGAAACTTAATTAATTAATTGACCTTGACACTAATGTAAGATAGTCGAGCGAGTGAGTTCAAATACCAGATGATTAAATCAATATGTTTAGTAGCCCTATCTCATGACACTAAAGTAAATTAATCGAACAAGTGAATTTCAAATACCAGATGATTAAATCGATACGTTTAGTAGCCCTAACTCATGACACTAATGTAAATTAGTCGAGCAAGTGAATTTCAAATACCAGATGATTAAATCGGTACGTTTAGTAGCGCCCTAACTCATGACACTAATGTAAATTAGTCGAGAAAGTGAATTTTGAATACCAGATGATTAAATGGGAAAAGAACTTACTCTTTGCCACCAAAGACTCCAACATCCCAACCTTGAGGAGTGATGACATTAGACATAGAGGAATCATAGAATAAAACTCTTGCATATTGTCTCCATGGTCTACCCAAGAAAATTTGTCCATTTCCAATAACATTACAATTCTTGAACACAAATCCACTTGTATCATTAGGGTTTTCTCTTCCATGTGCTGTTATATACCCTATTAATCCATCTAAAGCTCCTGCATTTACTGATATTGTACAATTCTGCATATATATACACAACATTAAAATAAGAAGATTTTAAAATGATATACTATATAGTGTGTAGTTTATAGGAGGAGATTCTTAAAACAACGGTAAAGTTTGGTAATTTTTGTTTAGACCCTATATTATATAAGGAAATGCATAAAATATTTAGAAATATTAGATTGTGAACTAGTTATTGTTATATATTAACTTGAGGTCGTTGAATTCATAAACTTCTAATCTTTGATCCACTTTTGTTCGTATGACAATGGGTTTGAGTCATGAAAATATGATCACTAATGCTTGTATCCGGATAGATTGCTAACATTAGACCGCTTGGGTGCGGCCTTTTCGTAGATC
Organism: Solanum verrucosum; assembly: GCF_900185275.1. Classification (NCBI taxonomy): domain Eukaryota; kingdom Viridiplantae; phylum Streptophyta; class Magnoliopsida; order Solanales; family Solanaceae; genus Solanum; species Solanum verrucosum. Next base: position 1,728,838 of record NW_026020163.1, read on the forward strand.
CTGCATGAACGTAAGATACCACGTGCATAGTTGGGTGGAAGCAAAATTTGAAGCTTATAAGTTCTCGACTCGCCATCATATCCATAGATCATTTTAGTTACTAGGTTCACAAATTAAATATTTATGATACTTCATGGATTCGTCCAAACGTAACTCGTACCTAATATTATATATAGTTGTTTAAATACACCGAGCTATCTTTTTATTTGCTTGTAATATAAGACATTTCTATAACATTCACTCACTATAACAGTCAAATTTATCTGAACAAACGACACTATTATAGAAAGATTTGGGAGTTTTACCTCATAAATAGATTGCCCATTACCAAAGATGAAATCAACAGCTCCTTCAATGTTACAAAGTTTGAAATAATGTCTTCCTTCAACATCCCATAATGTGTCTTGAAATCCAAGAAATTTACACTTGTAAAATACACATTTGTCACCAGAAATCATGCCTGCCACTGCCACCACCCTTGGATTTTTGTTGCTTTTTGGAGGATAATTATAAGAATTCTGATAATTAATTAATTAAATAAATAAATAAATTCAAACCACTTTATTGTCAATAATTTACAACAATAAAGCTTAAAAAAACATATTAGAAAATTAGTATACTGGTCTGTTTCAAAAAGAATTAAAAACAGTAGTGTAAATTTATGTAGCTCGAATTATTCAAAAATGTTATCGAATGTGAATGGTGCATTTTTGAGGATCGGACATGAGTACACCAACAATAATTTTGAAAAGTCCGTGTAACATAACTACAAAATTAAATAATTTCTTTTTTTCTTTACTTGTTGATGTAAAAATTATCTTTTCTTCAATTAAACGAAAGAAATTATAATATTTCCACAATTTAAGTAAATTCGAGATATACAAATTCTCTTTTTGTAATAGTAAAAGGAGTTTAGTTATTGGACCAAGACATAACTTTTACTTGTTCAAAAACAACGATATCTCTTTTGAATAAACAAATCTATTTTTACAAGTTCATTATTATAAGGATCGAACTAATGAGGCATACAATTTTTTTTATATAATTAAAATTATATTTCACTTACTATAAATGTGATACTTTCCACAATTGTATTGTGAGCTTCAGTAGTGAAAGTAGCATCAGTAGCAATTGAGCCATGAGCATCCCAAGTTACAATAACTTCTCCACTTCTATCTCCTTTTAGATAAATATATGGCTTCTCTCTAGGAATTTTCACTTGTTCCCTACACACAATAATATCACAAAAAAATCATATTAAAATAATATAGCATATTACTAAAATAATAATTTAAATTTTATAAACTAACAATATATATATATATATATATATTATGTCATCATGTATAATCTAACTATATAAATGTCGTGATCGTGTTGAATCCTTGAAAAATAGTATTTTTAAAGATTGATTGATACGATTGTAGTAATATTTTTAGAGAGTCGAAATCTATAACAAGAAAAATAGGTTGAATTTCATTGTTAGTATAATCATTCTATTTCAATACTGAACAAATTCTGTATAGTTAAACAGTAAAATTCATTGTTGATTCAGTTTAGTAATAATTAAGGAATGAATTATAATTTAAAAACTATTAACTATGAGCTATTTAGCAACGAAGTTCATAGCTGATTTCAATTAAAAAAAATTGTAACTTGAATCCAAAAAAATATAGATATAACAATATACTAAATTGATACTTACATTGTTTTATTTAGCAACAAAGTTCATAGCTAATTGTCAGCGTATATAACTTAAATCCTACGAAGAATATGTAAAGCAAGATACTAAATTGATATCTATATTGTTATTTAGCAATAAAGTTCATAGTTAATTTCAATTTTTTGTTTAGTGCCACCATATATATAAGTTAAATCTATAAACCAATATACAAACCAAAACCAAGATACTAAATTGATATATTATTATCTAGCGACAAAATTCATAGCTGATTTTTTAATTACTGTTAGTATACATAACTTAAATCCATAAAACACTATATAAACCAAAACCAAGATACTAAACTAATACCTATATTGTTATTTAGTGATAAGTTTTTTTTTTTCATATGTCTTCTGTTAGTATATATAACTTAAATCCAAAAAAAAACATATTAACCAAGATACTAAAATGATACCTATATTGTCCAGGTTTGATGAGAATACAGATCCAATATTGATTATTTTGAGGGACAGAATCAATGGCTGATTGAATAGTTGCAAAATTGCCATGTCCAGATGGATCAACATACACTGTTGGATTCTTTTTTCGCTCATTAAACTGAAAATCACTAAGAAATTTTGCATTTCCAAGTTCAATAATTCCTAGGAAAAAAATAAAAAAATTAAAGAAAAAAGAAGACATTTTCAAGAAAAAGATAAGTATAAGATTAAAAGTTATTACAACTTTATTTTAAAGAGTTGTATAGAAAAAAAATATAACTATATTATATATGGAAACCCTCAATTTAATACAACTCTATATTAAGGGGGAAGGAATAACATATATACAATTTTATATAGAGAGACATAAATGGAAGGGAAAATAAATAAATATTGTCAAATAAAGAATTTTTCTGAAAGAAAATAATTGATATGATTTGCAAAATCTGTTTTGAAATGTTAACTTCCATTTTTATTTCATTTTCTCATTATTATATTTTTTGCTCAAGTAGTATTAATTAGACATTTTTAGAATCTTGGAATTTCCACTGGTTGATCTATGATTGATAATTAAGATGGAAATATATATAAGAAAATGGAGAAACATTAATCGTTTGTGATTAATGTTATGTATGGATTGTTTGATGTGGCTATTAATTACGTGAAATAATAATTTTTAAAAAATGAAAGGTTTTAGTAGGAAGGAAATGTTTTCCAATTTTTTCAATGTTTGGTAGATTTAAATATTTTGGAAAATGTTTTCCAAATCCAACTCCTGATTCTCAATTCGAGACCCGACTCTAAACCTCGATTCGAGAACCAACTCTCAAGTTTCAAATTGTGTCACGACCCAAAAATGAACGTGATGGCACTCGTCTTATCCCACCAAGACAAGTCAGCCTAACACTCACCCATTACAATAATATGCGGAAATTTCATAATTAACTCAAAAATACCCCCAAAATCTGGTTGTCACGTGCACAAGCCTTTAAAGTATTACAATTGAATCAAAAGAAAAATACAAGTCTCATATGACATTGTTTCTAGAGTAGAACAAGATCATAAACAGGAGTAAGAAGGATCGCTGAGAAGACAAACAACTACCTTACAAATCTCCCAGAAGCCTCGAAAAAGAAGAGAATAACAAGTACCACAAAAATCCAGGCTCGTAACCTACAAAAATTTGTAGAAGCAAGGGGTGAGTACCAAACCACACGGTACTCAACAAGTAAACCTCTAAACACGAGCTAAGGGGATAGAATACGAGTACTCCTTACACCCAACCGAACCTTCACAACTACAATCTGTATAAAACCAGCCCAACCTAACAGTTCAAAGTTTACAAAGCACATAGCTCAACACAACACTCTAACAATTTCATATCCTCAACAACAACAATAGTTTCATATCCTCAACAGCAACACTCTAACAATTGCATATCTTCAACAACAAGCTCAATAATTTATCAGTCACAAGTTCCATAGAAAGGCACTCACAAGATCAGCAACACACAAGATCAAGTTCACCAATAATAAAGAAGTGCAATGCAATGAAATGCAATGTCAAGTATAGTGATGCATGTCTGACCTAATGATACACACCCGCTGTCTCTCAGTCCGGGACCCATGGGGGACATATCTGTCCATGCATCCATCGCGGCGCGTGATACGACCCTCGATAATAGTAACCATCGCGGCGCACGATACGTCCCTCGAAATATAGTATCCGTCGCGGCGCGCGACACGTCCCTCGAAATATAGTATCCATCGCGGCGCGCGATACGTCCCTCGAAATGGTACATCCTCTTTATTTTCTTATTCTTTCTCAATGCACATAACACTTGTCAGAACCATGTCTCAGAACAATGCAAATGACATGTTCACACAAATAATGAGGAGATGACTATTTTCATAACATTGCATAATTCACAACAAGACAATCAGGATACAACATCAACAATGATTTAACAAGCCTTTCAAACAATTCTCAACACATCACAAAAACAATTGATCACATTACTCTCAACCATATACCACAAGGAAATACACGAATTCTATACGCTTAACAAGGGTTTAAAAATCCACTTGCCTCAAATAGTAGAACAATCACTCCGGGACTTGAGTCTTCCCTTTCGTTGTACTTCCAACTCAAAGCAATCTATTCACATTAATAATCACTATAAGATTTCGAAACTAACAGCACCCATTACTATGATCCCAAAATTCACTTCAAAGTTGAATCTATGCCCACAAGGACATAACTGAAATTTTATTAAAACTATATTACTCATATCATAGACCCCAAATTTATAACATGTAAACAAATTATAGGAGCAAAATTGTTGGACCATTGCCTTGAAAACATACGGACATTAAGCATGGAGATTTCCAGATCCTAGCTTTAACCCATTAAATAAGCAGTGTACTATAATTTATTAGAAAAAGATCACAAGTAAAATGAACGAATCTGCCATGTATTTCTTAAAATTATAAAATATCTACTCCCTTAGTATACATAAATCTTTATAATACAATTAAATATTAAAGTAACCACCACAAAATCCTATAGTATATAGCTCTTAAACAAATCCAAAACTGTCATCTAACATACCTTCTAATTATTTATTTATTTATTTTTTTACATAATTGTTTTTGATGTTAGCCTCAATTTATATATATACATAATCACTCCCCATCATTACAATTTCATTACCTTCCTCCCTTTTTATAAAAAAGAATATTTTTCATGTCTACAATGACAACTTTCTCACTTTTTAATTCTCTGTCAATTTCAATTATAATATAATAATGATAACAAGGATACTACCCACCGCATCTAATGATTCATTAATTCAAACTTCTTAAAGTTACTGAAACGAAATTAAGAAACATTCACCTGAAGCCGCCGTCAACTTTCTCTGCTACTAGTGTCGCGGTCGTTTTTGAGTTTATGACTCAACCTAGGAACCTTAATTTTTATTAATTATGTTTTAAATATGGGTCAAATAGTATAAGGTCTTAAATAAATTATCACTTTAGCCCACTAACTATCAATTAAGTTAATTATCTATAATTACCCATCAACTAATTAACTAAAGTTAAACGAATAGTTCAGAATTTCCCAAAAATGATTTTCCGGGTCATTACATTATCCACCACTAAAAACTATGTTCGTCCTCGAACATAAGGAAGTAGAAGGAAGAATAACCAATGTTAGCAAAATTCTAAGTTATGATCTCCTAGAGTCAGTGTTCATCCCTCCAAGTGAGCTCATCGTTAAAACTATTCCATCAAGATCAACTATTAAGAGCTAAACTTACGAATCAAACTTTGGAAGATCTACAAATCAAGAGTGATTATCAACCCACAGACTAATCTATGAACCAAATCTAAACTGAAACCCTCTGGACCATAACACAACTATCATGATGAATCTTTTCTCACATAACCAAGAAAACCTTCTGAATCAATACTGACTACAACCAGAAGTGAGCCTGAATCAACCACCAGACACTCATAATGCACATACCATCACATATCTTATCACGATTCCCTTTTCACAACACAAACTTTTCACAAACTTAAGTTATAAAAATTTGATCTTTAGACATCGGGTACCCATCAAGGGAGAATCAAACATATCTAATCCAAAGAAGAACAAGATTAAGCACTCACCCAGCAAGCGATACCCTTCAACATGCAGAACCTTTAACGGTACTCTTAGACAATTGTAACTTTCATAGCTCTTATATAAGTTCTCATAAGCAATAGTGTGTGCGTAGAACTACTGGTATACTTCCACTATCCAAAACAACATCAAATCTATCACAACTGAAATGACCAATTGTGCCCAATGATCCTACCCTATCAAGAAGACAATAGAGGATCGGTACATCCGATCCACCACTAGGGATTTACCCATAGATGTAGAAATACACGTAGACATATGCAATGAATCATACTCCAGATCATGTCCGAAATTAAATAGATGGTCACATAAGAATGTACAGAACCAAGGTTAAATAACACAAGATACTTTTTTTTTTCATAGTGTCCATATCATTATTTCCATTCAGTTGACTCCATCTCTTTGATTTTCTAGCTACCCACAATCACCAGTCTGGCTCCCATTAAGATCGTACCCATATTTGATTTATCAGGCCTCACATACTCTTCACCTGACTCCACTGAAGCCTACATCCCCAATAATAACAAACAACCTAACCACATCAACCACTTACATTACTCTCAAACTGTCATTAGTATGAAAGTCTCTTTAGCAAACATATTGTAGCCTCTAAAATTTTCAAACTATGGTGCTCTCTCTTTTCAAATAAGTAATTTATGATAGATACGGGTCCCACCCAAGGCTGATAGCACTAATTTCAAATCTAAAAGTACTTTCCCATCAATATAAAGTTATTGAATCACCTACAATGTCAACTCCACGTAATCTTTCAGATCCTAAATTTTCACTAACATTCAAAACCATTATATACCTCATACAAACACTTAAAGAAATACTTTTGGTCACTCCAATAATTGTATATACTATAAGCTCATAACCTCTACTCACCATCAAATACCTATGTAACACATAAAACAATCTATATCGTCCCACGACAAAGTAGTTTCAATCCCCTCGAAATCCTCATTAATCATATAGGACTGTAGGTCCACACCGTTGAACATCAATAAGTAACCTATCATAATTTGAACAATCTAGCTCAACATAACCACTTAGAATCTTTCACACGTCATTGTTTGTCACCCAAACCACAACTCGATCTTCATTAAAGTCATTGATAAACTCTTAGTAAGTCTGTACCGAACTAGTTCACATCTCACAGTCATATCTAAACTCATTGGTAAAAATCAATAAATACTTCAACTACAGATCAAGGGCTTATACGGGAAGTCTTATTCCTTCACTTTTCTTAAATTCTTCCCATGACACAAAATTCTAAATATCTTAAACCCTTCAATACACCAGACTCTTGTTCTTTTTGTTGACTCGCTCACCAATCTTATTCTTTGGCCAACAACCCTTGACGCTTTTACCTTATCCTCTAAATAAAAACTTTGAATGAAACCCTTCCTTAGGTCCTTTGAAAATCAAAACAACACACTTTATGACTCAAAGCATATACCAGTCCTTCCAAATGCTCAATATTCAATGCGATCGATCATTTCTTACCTTACCAATCCACACCTTGAAAAATACACTAACATGAACCTAAACTCACCATGAAAACTTGAATTTTGAATCCAACTGTGTAACTTAATCCCTTTAACTATTAACATTAGCTCATACCTTGAAGATTTTTATGAATTTACGTATCTTAGTTTATCATTGATCGCCTTTCCATTTACCTTATCATATCTTTCGCTAAAAATCCTACCATACTCATTATCAAACTCAAAACCACAAAAGAACTAATCATCATACTCGAGATGAACGTCCATACACTTATTTCTCAAGTTTTATCTAATAGTTTTTAATCAATTTGATGATCTTGTGACACTATATATTACCATAATCAGAGCAAAACGGGTGAAATCACGTATCTTTGAACCCAATTTTTATACGCACTTTCTTACTAAAATTGTCAATTACGTTCACACAAGTATACTCGTTGAGACTTCCTTTACCTATAAGCTTGTCATCCTAACGTCGATCCACTTCCAAGGAGCTTACGGTTAAATTAACACTCATCTAAAATCCTCAAGATACATTTCACAACCTAAACACATCAATATCATACCAAAGATCCACCACTAAAAGCTTTCTTATAAATAATGCTTAACCCATCCATCCACATGAACAACCTAATTGGTTTCTCAAATGTAAATGCAATACCGAATCTCATTATACGAGCATATGATACAACTGATAACTATTTAAGTAGTTAGTATTCGCACTTGACAATTGACATATCCGTTTCCATGTACCACTAGTACCACATCGTGAAAGTCTGTTGGATCTACTACTATAACACATTATACCTATCGAAAAGATTATACCCAAATAACTCACACATTTCTATCAATTGAATAACTGCAAAACATTATCAAATTCGTTCTATCTCTATCCCAAGCGATATGCATTCTTTCGTAGATCAGGTCTATAACAAGAGTAACACATTCCATAACTCTAAAAATAAGAATTGGCACCATTGTAATAGTCGTATCATGACCTTCTTTGGTATACACTCAATCTATGAAACCACAAAAGAGATTCTAACCTCAATTGGTGCAACATCATTCTCATCATTCGCTAAGTAACTAATACCTGTTATGACAACTTCACTAATTGTAGTTTCCAATGATACATGTCCATTATCTAGCCATCATTTTAATCACTTCACTTCCAATTGTTAAACCACTTTAAATATCGTATAGACCACATAAGTACTATTCTCTTTACTGGGGTAACTAACCTTACCCAACCCCCTCAAATTGCTGAACATTCTTAGTCTGACCAAGCCTCATTTCAATAACATTATCACTTCCAAACCAAATCTAGACTCCAAGCCATACACAACACCCCAACTACCCACATGAGGAACTACGCACGAGTAATCACTATAAGTAAGACTGAATGGAGTGAAGCGATAAGAATCAAAACCGGACCAAGTACGCACGATAGAGATCCAAGAAGTGAGGATTTTTCTTAAAAGTCATTATAGCCTCTCGAAGATAAGTACAGACGTCTCCGTACCGATCCTCGAGATTCTACTTAGACTCAGCTTGTACACACGTGAGACCTATGAACCTGGGGCTCTGATACCATTTTGTCACGACCCAAAAATGAACGTGATGGCACTCGTCTTATCCCACCAAGACAAGTCAGCCTAACACTCACCCATTACAATAATATGCGGAAATTTCATAATTAACTCAAAAATACCCCTAAAATCTGGTTGTCACGTGCACAAGCCTTTAAAGTATTACAATTGAATCAAAAGAAAAATACAAGTCTCATATGACATTGTTTCTAGAGTAGAACAAGATCATAAACAGGAGTAAGAAGGATCGCTGAGAAGACAAACAACTACCTTACAAATCTCCCAGAAGCCTCGAAAAAGAAGAGAATAACAAGTACCACAAAAATCCAGGCTCGTAACCTACAAAAATTTGTAGAAGCAAGGGGTGAGTACCAAACCACACGGTACTCAACAAGTAAACCTCTAAACACGAGCTAAGGGGATAGAATACGAGTACTCCTTACACCCAACCGAACCTTCACAACTACAATCTGTATAAAACCAGCCCAACCTAACAGTTCAAAGTTTACAAAGCACATAGCTCAACACAACACTCTAACAATTTCATATCCTCAACAACAACAATAGTTTCATATCCTCAACAGCAACACTCTAACAATTGCATATCTTCAACAACAAGCTCAATAATTTATCAGTCACAAGTTCCATAGAAAGACACTCACAAGATCAGCAACACACAAGATCAAGTTCACCAATAATAAAGAAGTGCAATGCAATGAAATGCAATGTCAAGTATAGTGATGCATGTCTGACCTAATGATACACACCCGCTGTCTCTCAGTCCGGGACCCATGGGGGACATATCTGTCCATGCATCCATCGCGGCGTGTGATACGACCCTCGATAATAGTAACCATCGCGGCGCACGATACGTCCCTCGAAATATAGTATCCGTCGCGGCGCGCGACACGTCCCTCGAAATATAGTATCCATCGCGGCGCGCGATACGTCCCTCGAAATGGTACATCCTCTTTATTTTCTTATTCTTTCTCAATGCACATAACACTTGTCAGAACCATGTCTCAGAACAATGCAAATGACATGTTCACACAAATAATGAGGAGATGACCATTTTCATAACATTGCATAATTCACAACAAGACAATCAGGATACAACATCAACAATGATTTAACAAGCCTTTCAAACAATTCTCAACACATCACAAAAACAATTGATCACATTACTCTCAACCATATACCACAAGGAAATACACGAATTCTATACGCTTAACAAGGGTTTAAAAATCTACTTGCCTCAAATAGTAGAACAATCACTCCGGGACTTGAGTCTTCCCTTTCGTTGTACTTCCAACTCAAAGCAATCTATTCACATTAATAATCACTATAAGATTTCGAAACTAACAACACCCATTACTATGATCCCAAAATTCACTTCAAAGTTGAATCTATGCCCACAAGGACATAACTGAAATTTTATTAAAACTATATTACTCATATCATAGACCCCAAATTTATAACATGTAAACAAATTATAGGAGCAAAATTGTTGGACCATTGCCTTGAAAACATACGGACATTAAGCATGGAGATTTCCAGATCCTAGCTTTAACCCATTAAATAAGCAGTGTACTATAATTTATTAGAAAAAGATCACAAGTAAAATGAACGAATCTGCCATGTATTTCTTAAAATTATAAAATATCTACTCCCTTAGTATACATAAATCTTTATAATACAATTAAATATTAAAGTAACCACCACAAAATCCTATAGTATATAGCTCTTAAACAAATCCAAAACTGTCATCTAACATACCTTCTAATTATTTATTTATTTATTTTTTTACATAATTGCTTTTGATGTTAGCCTCAATTTATATATATACATAATCACTCCCCATCATTACAATTTCATTACCTTCCTCCCTTTTTATAAAAAAAGAATATTTTTCATGTCTACAATGACAACTTTCTCACTTTTTAATTCTCTGTCAATTTCAATTATAATATAATAATGATAACAAGGATACTACCCACCGCATCTAATGATTCATTAATTCAAACTTCTTAAAGTTACTGAAACGAAATTAAGAAACATTCACCTGAAGCCGCCGTCAACTTTCTCTGCTACTAGTGTCGCGGTCATTTTTGAGTTTATGACTCAACCTAGGAACCTTAATTTTTATTAATTATGTTTTAAATATGGGTCAAATAGTATAAGGTCTTAAATAAATTATCACTTTAGCCCACTAACTATCAATTAAGTTAATTATCTATAATTACCCATCAACTAATTAACTAAAGTTAAACGAATAGTTCAGAATTTCCCAAAAATGATTTTCCGGGTCATTACATTGAGTCGAGATCGGATCTCGAGTTAAAATTAGAGGTCAGATTTTGGGTTGAGTGTTGGGGTCGGGTCTTGGATCAGGTGGCAGATCGATTATCGGGTTGATTTTCAGGTCAAAAACTATTTTCTAAAAAGTATATTTTATTTTCTAGCAAAAAATAAAAGATATTTTTCATTCACCAACCACACTCCAGAAAATATTTCACTCACCAACAAAAATAAGTTAAAAACCAACTTATTTTCCAAAAATAACAATTTTAGGAAAACATTTTCCTTCGTACCAAACACTCTTAATTTGAGCATATTCCTTCTCTAATCCTTTTCAGTTTAAAATCATAAGCAACAATTTAAAAACTAATATAGATTGTTAGTATTTGTTGTAAAAAGTATGAATAATGTCACCTTAACCCCTTACATTATATGACTATGATTTTCAAAAATAATTCTTAGATGTTAAACAAATCACTCTTGTAAGGATCTACTCAGAGTCAATCTTTAACTTTTTTTAAAAAATCCTCTGTTATCGAATAGCTTAACGTTTACAAAATTCCTCTTTTTTTAAAAAATAATCTTAACGTCCTTATTGAAAGTCGTTCTGTGAAAGTGAATCATTCAACGGTGAAGTGTTCATAAAACAGAAGGCCTCACCCAAGGAGTGGCGGAACAGAGAAGGTGGTACTAGAGGAGATAACATCTGTGTGTATCACTAAAAGCATGAGATTCGATTTCATTACCAAAAACAATGAAGGATAAAAGAGTCTGAGAGTCTTCTCAAACACTGCTAACTGAAAATACACCACTCAAGAGGACAATGTAACCAAGAAAAAGGTCGAGATTAAGATGAATAATCGATCTTCAACAAAATTGTACTTCGAAATAACTATGTCCCAATTCAATACTTGATTGGAGCAATAACGGCAAGTTGAGGTCCAAGCTTCTCCTCGGCAGCTTTCTCAGCCTTAACTCTAAGTTTTGCCAACTGCTTTCTCCTCTCGTATGCTACCTGAGCTCTCTCCTTCCTCTTGTTCTCGAGTTCCTGTTGTAGTCATGATTTCAAGGGAGAGAAGTAAGCAACTGTTTGAAACATATCCACGTACTTTAAGCATATGTTATACACTATGATTGTCTCACTGTAAAATCTTACTAAAAACACGTCATGTTGCTAGACCGAATGAGTAAACTTACCTTGATAGTATCGTAATGGTTCCATCCAACCTCTGATGAAAGCTTGCCCAAGAGACAGTACTTGTGTCCTGCTTGGAGCCTCAATACCCTGATAACAAAATACAAAAGTGTCAGTGTAACAAGAACAATGATACTAAGAATTTAACTACATCTGCAGCTTCAACTCACTTTAGAGCATCGGGAATAACCATCCTCTTAATCTTGTCATATGGGGGTGGGACACCCTCGTAAACCTTCAAGCGGGCAAGTGCAGCTGCCCCACGTTTGGTCTTGTGGGGAATCATCCTAAGGTGAAATAAACAGACTTAATTAGGCAAAAACAGTTACATGGCAAGGATATGAAATAACTACCACAGCCATAACACTCATCAATCAATCAGGAAAACAGAAAGAGAATATGAGAGTGAGCAAAAGGCGTGTTGCAATTACAAATGATATGAAATAAACATTGCACCACCTAGACATGTATACATAGTAATTGCAACACACCTTCAGTAAATGCTCATCCAGGTCCAATCCACAAGTTAAAAATCTTTATCAACATTTAAACAAATTTGTAAGGCCCTATCTACAAGTGTTACTTGACGAGTTTTGAAACTCGGCACCATGGAAATGGTAATAGCATATTCATTATGCATTGAGTAAATGCTGGAAACCATATTAACAGTCCCCCTAAACAAAACTTGTTCTTCTTACAAGATTACCAAAACTACTTGCACTGATTCCCAAAAACACCAATAGAGATTCAGCAACATTCTTCATACTACTGCAAGATAGCCCTTTTAATTTAGTCCAGTACTACTACACTATTCATGTAAAAAATAGATCTACAGCTACAACAGCTATGCCATAATTCAAAACTAGTATGGATCAATAAGGCGAGCCCCCAACATCATATATTATGCTTCTGTAGACACCTGCTCCATTCCAATGAAAATCCACAGCACCTAGCTCAGTAGCTCTTGTCAAGGCAGTATCTAACATAAACAATTTATACTTATTGAAATAGCATTATATATATACAACTGCAACAGCTATGCCTTTATTCCAAACTAGCTGGATGAATGCCTAATATCTATTATGCTTCTTTTTGGCATCCCCAGCTTCACGCTAATAATCAAAATATAGATACTTCAACATTCCCCTAAAGTGTTCTTTCACCAAGAGCTTCATGCTAATGATAAAAATCATACCTTTTAACATAAATTCAACGTTCTCAAACACGAGGGACACAAGGGACATGAAGGATACTTCAATGTGTTCCCCGAAATGATATTTCCTAACAACCAGGTGTGCACAGTATCTTCTATGCTTCTTTTTGGCACTAACAGGTTCATGCTACTCATCAAAATCACACCTTTTAACATAAATAAGGTTCTCGAACATCGAACACAAGAGATACATCAACATTCCCCTGATTGTTCTTGCATAACAACCAAGTGAATGCACCGTATCTATTATGCTTCTTTTTGGCACCAACAGCTTCACACTAATAATCAAAATCACAGCTTTTAACATAAATAAGGTTATCGAGCATCAAACACAAGAGATACATCAACATTCCCCTGAATTGTTCTTGCATAACAACTAAGTGAATGCACAGCATCTATTAAGCTTCTTTTTCGCACCAACAGCTTCACACTAATAATCAAATTCACACCTTTAACATAAATTCAACATTCTCAAATGCAACAGATCATTCAACATTACACTAACAATCGGTATCATACAAATCATTATAAAACTAAAAAAAAACACATACTTCAACAACTAAATCAAAACAACAAACAACAAAAAATGAAGGCTGGAATGAACATATCATACCCACGGATTGTACGCCAAAGGATCTTAGAAGGAGCACGAAAATGGATAGGACCATGAGATGGCTTTGTATTCATTCTCTTACGAAGAAATCTAAGATACTTCATTTTCTGGCGAACAAGTCCACCGGAAAGGCAAATCTCTTCACATCTAACAACAACAACTCTCTGTCCATTGAGAAGCTCTTTCGCCAAAATTGAAGAAAGTCTTCCAAGCATATGGTGGCGAGCATCCACCACTATCCTCCTTGCGCTGATTCCTGAACCTGATACCATTTTCTCTCTCTCCTCTTTCTCTCTCTAACACACAGACACACAGTGCTCTGCTAACCCTTGGTTGCTGCTTGTGAAGAAATGGAGAAGAAGGCTAGGGTTTTTTTAGGGGATTTAAATGGGCCGTGAATGAGTTTTATGTGGTTTGGGTTTTTTTTGTTTAAGGCCCATGGGTCATACAATTTCTTTGGTTTCTTATCCCGAGTTTGTTACCCGTTTTGGAGTCCGACTATATAAATTCACAATTGAGTAAAATATTTTCTAACGAAGACGACTCGAATATATAGGAAGGAATTCAAATCAATGACTCGTAATTTTATTTTTTTGATTTCTCATCTGGTGTTTGTTACCTGTTTTGGAATTCAACTATATATAAATTCACGTCATAAAGTCTCGTATTGAAAGATAAAGTGCTTTCTAACAGAGATGATTCCGTAGTCGGGGTTTGAATCAATGAATCATAATTTTTTTTTTTTGATTTCTCATTCAGTGATAGTGACCTGTGCTTTGGAACTCGATTATATTTAAATTTCCATATGAAAGACTCACATTGAAAAGTAGAACCCTCTCTAACCAACGACTCCGCAATTGGGGTTCGAATTAATGATTCATTACATTTTCTTTTTTGATTTCTCATTTGGTGTATGTTATCCGCTTTAGAGCTCGACTATATTTAATTCACATCGGAAGGTCTCGTATTAAAAGGTGAAACACTTCCTATTATATATTAGTTAGATAATAATTTAAAAAACTATTCAACATCATTAAAAGTAACCCGGAATCAACTTAAAACTATCATATGAAACTTCATATTATACATTAACAAGATAGTGATATACAAACCACCTAATAATGTACCATATATATATATATATACATACTCAATAATGAGTTTAGCTAAATACCTAGGATAAATATTATTTTCAAAATTTGGTTTTTTTCTATTGACCCAATTACACATCACCTTTTCTGGTCCATGCATTATGACAAAATAATCATCATCACTTGAATATGACATAACATTAAAATAAATGGATATATGTACACAAAATATTACTAGTTTATTTGAACAATAATTATGCCATAGTTTGAGTTGTTGTTTCTATATATTGATTGATTGATGAAATAACACTTAGAAATAGAGGGAATAAAGAAAAAGAAAAGGAGTTATGGGAGTTGATAATTTAGTGTTGAAAACATATGATGAAGTTTCTTTGCATAATAATCCTAAAGATTGTTGGGTTATCATAAATGCTAAGGTATGTATAGAAAAACTTTCAATATTTTATTCCTACGGTACACAAAGTATTTTGCGTTTATGTAAATTCTGAAAAAGAACAACATTGTCCTAATGCAAACATTAGTAACTAATTCAATGGTCCAAATTCATCATGACAGGTATGTTACATGAATTTTCTCTTGGATCGAATGAGAACTAGCTAGATTCAATTTAATTATGCTTTTTTATGATCTCGAATTACATGTCTTATTGTATTTATGGAAGTCAACCCTGATCATGTTATAGATCAAAATTATGATATGATCATAGAATTTGTTTTTGAAACAAATTTATATTCAGAAATTACATTAAAAAAAAGTATTTTAATATATGCAGGCATACAATGTGACAAACTTCCTAAATGATCATCCTGGTGGTGAAGAAGTCTTGTTGGCAGCAGCAGGTACACCCAAGGAACCCCCCCCCCCCCCATATACATAAATAACATTGTAAAAGTATACTGGTTTTAATTATCAGTTATAGGAGAGCGCTAAGTATTCATATATTTTTAATCAAAAGTTCCGAAGTCAGATTTGAGTGTGGATTAATTTCCACCAATAAATCTTAGATTGTATAAAGCTCCTAATAGACACACAATAGTTTGGATTAAAAGTCCACAATGACCAACTTTCATCTTTGTTCGTGATCAGTCAGTCTAACAGTCGAGCAAACTTACATCATTACACTTACGAGCAAAAACTTAGCTTGAATCTACCTTCGTACACCTTCGTTACTTTTTGTATTTGATAAAGGGTAATCCCCCCGGATTCACAATATGACATGTGTGTTTACGGAAATTCAATAACTTTTGTCTACATCTTGTATATGTATTAAGAAATTTATTAAAATATTCTATTATAAACTCAGTTACTATCATACATATATTAATTCAAAGTCAATTATATGACCTCATAAACTTCAAATTATGCTTCCATCTAAGATTTCATATGGAGATTAATTTTTATAGGTAAGGATGCAAGTGAAGAGTTTGAAGAAGCAGGACATGGGAGTGCAGCAAGATTGATGCTAGATGAATTCTATGTGGGAGAAATTGATCCTTCTACAAAAATTAGTGCCACTTTGGACACCACTTCATCAACAAATTTTCTTGAAAAGCATAAAAAAATTGATTATTATCAAGGCAAGTCATCCAGGCAAAATAATGTAAAACTTCTTCAATTTTTGGTGCCAATTGTAATCTTGTTGTTGGGAAGTACTTTATTTAAGTTCTTGTATTGAAAGTATAGGGAATTTTTTTTAAGTGTGTTTGGTATTTCACTTTCATATTTGTGTCATTTGATGAGTTGAAGGTCCATCAAAATAATTGATTCGTACGTTCTGAACAATCTTAATGTTATGAGGTCAGATTCAAGATTCATTTTTAAAAAAAATTATAATATCTAAATTAACTTTAATCTCCATTCTTGATTTGTTTGATGTTAGATAGAGGAAATTAAAATCCTTTCCAAGTCGCCCCAAAACACAAAGTATGACAACAAGAGTCCCAAGAAATAATCACTATGATCATCACATGAGTAGAATGACCAATAACACTCTATGTGAAGAGGGGCCAAATTAATTAATGGACAATCATTTTTCACCTTAGAAAACTACTTCATTCGTCTCATATTATTTGTCGTATTTTTTCTTTTATGTTTTACACAATTCTTGAAAAAATATTAATTAGAAAAAGATTTTAATTATTTTTACCTTCAATATTTACTACATTGAGTTGTTTGTAGTTTTGAAGAACTAATCTTATCTTAAACTTTTAAAATTATATATAATTTTTTTTTAAAATCACAACATATAATTTGAGACAACGAATATTTTAGAAAAATTGGAAGGTTAATATTCTCAATGAGGAAATAAAAACATTAATTGGTTATGACCAAATGCACACCTCACAACACAATCTAAAGTAGTATATACTCACTATATATATGCATGACAGCTCTTGTAAGAAGGCACATGTAATTAATTTGTGCATTATATTGGCATGTGTTGCAACAATTGCAAACTTCAAGAAAGTTGCACTTAAATGTGTCTATAAATGGAATATGTTCACATCATGAAAGAGATTCCTTTGGTAGTTAGCTTATCCACTGAAAATATAAACAATTTTACACCATTTTTGTAAAAATAAAAATAATTGGGAGGGCAGGTGATGTGTGGGTGGGGTGGGTGGTGGGGGGCATCTCAACCAAACTCATAAATCAATAATAACAATTATATCTCAATATCAAATAAGTTGCTTATTTGTTGTTATCCAACTTTGAATAAAGGACAAAGGTTGTAGCAGATTGACAATTAACATAAAATTTGTTGTGATCCTAATGAAGTCCACAACCAAAATAATCTTAATTAAACATATCTTTTATAAATTTATCTTGATTCATGATTCAAGAAGACGAAGAGATTGATGATATAGATATTGCGCATTATATTGAAGTAGAGTGGATGAAATAGAGGTTAGCCTCTGGGATATTTTGTGATGGGAATATATCATCAAATTAAAGCTAGCTTAAAGGTAAAACAGAGTGTTGGTGATTAGACCTACTTTGTTGTATGGGGCATAATGTTGATCAGTCAAGAATATCAACGTACAAAAGATGAGCATAATAGAGATGAGGATGTGCAAATGGATGTGTCGACATACTAGGAGAGATATGATTAGGAATGAAGTTATAAGAAGCAAGACGAAAGTGACTTTCATGCAAGATGAGGGAAGTGAGACTAGAATGATTTGAACATGTGAAGAAGATAGCAAGGACACACTAGTAAGGAGACATGAAAGGTTGGTTGTAGTAGAGATAGGTCGAAGAAGAACCGAGGAAAAAAATGACTAGACAAAACATAATACTCCCTCCGTCCCTTTTTAGTTGTCCACTTTAGAAATGACACACAGATTAAGACAACAATGATTAGCACAGTGATGTTACAATTTACCCCTATGACAACTTTTCACTTCAAAATTACAACCACTTATTTGAATTAAAGTGAAATAAATTGGAGGGAAACAACATACACTTTTACAATTTTCAAGAAGTGTAAATAAGGGTATAATAGAAAAAAATTTGTTGTCCTTTCTTGATTTGTCAAAATGGACAACTAAATAGGGACAACTAAAAAAGGAAATATGGACAAGTAAATAGAGACGGAGGGAGTACAACTTAATAAATTAAAATGACCCTATATAGAAAGATAGTAAGGTAAAAAATTAACGTAAAAGACTAGGAGGTAAAGTTGAGTGTTGTCACACTTCATGTAGAATAGGTGGGATCTAGCCTTCTCACCTCTTCTCTTTTTAGCATTATTCTTTAGTTATCACATATATAGTTTCTTACTATTCGATGTATTAATATATGTTATTGTAATTGTTTTGTGTTTTGTTATTTTGTTGTTATATTTTTTTTTACAGTTTTGCGTTGAATACATATTTTTTTTATCAAGACTTTATCAGAAATAATCTCTCTACTTCCAAAAAAAATATATGAATATAATATACGTATATCACTCTTTTCAAATTTCACTTATAAAATTACACTAAATACGATAACAAACTATTACAATTATTAGACAGGTGAATTTTTTTTACTAATTTTCTATTTTACAAGTGGAAGAAGACACTGGCTGACCTTAGTACTGTTCATAATGCACAAATCTCCACATTGTGACTTCATCTACAGTTAGCTTCCAAAGTCTTTTGTAGAAGTGGGCCCTTTACATAAAAACAACCAAAATAGTTCTAAAATGTGAATTATTAATTTTAAAAGGGTGAAAATGTTTCACCTTATATTATTGAGTTTTAGCCTCAATAAATATTAACAAGTTATTATTTTGATGGTTAAGAATAAATTTGTTGACCTATTTATCATACTTTGTTGCATGTTTGAATTTATTAAGGACTTAATCATACTTAGTTGCAAGTTAATACGGTAAATCGTGTTGACTGTTGAGGATATAGTTAAATAATAGTATTATATTATGTATATTAGCTAGCGAATGTAAATATTTTTAGCCCTGTTCTATCAAATGTGTAACTTTTTCTTTTTTTATATTGTTCCTATTTGATATTCGATATATTTGTATTAAAAATGTCGTGAATTTTTAAGGTTCAAACTCAATATTTCTCATTAAATCTTAATCACTTGCAGACTTTGGAGTTTGACATTCACTTTCAAATCCAATTGATTTGAATTTGTGTTTTAAACTCCATTTTGAGGGAGTATTTTATATTAAAAATAAATTTATTTATAAAATTTTAATTAAGAATAAATTTTATTTTTATGGGTGGGGGTGGGGGTGGGGGTGTGGAGCAGTCAAAAAGCAAACTTATTGTGGGAGGCAATATCTTTTAACAAGAAAGAATCATTGGTTAACAATGCCCACTTAAGTATATGATGAGATAAATCACTTTTTAAGTGATATGTCCCAAATTTATAATCTACTGGGAATTGAAAATTCTCAATTTCACAAAATTAATAATGTTATTAAAGAAATTTTTCACATAATTGATGATGCCATTAAAGAAATAACATAAATCCACTACATCTTCCAACTATCCCTCCCCCCCCCCCCCCCCCCCTCCCAAACACATCATCCAATTGCTTTTTAATTAAAAGTGTATTTTTACTAAACTAATTTTTTTGTTTGGATATTTTTCAACAAAGGTGAAGGGACAAGAAGCTGCCTAACTTTTTAACCTTATTTTCTTGGGATTAATGAAGAAAAAGCACATTATGTGTCATTTGCTTATGAGGTCTATTACTTTTAGTCTAAAAAGTAAATTCCTTTAGCATTATTATTATAACTACAAACCACAAATTCAAATCGTGAAAATAGTTAGATTATCTACATTATACCTCTTAAATTGCGACTCTTCTCAAATTCTATGTGAACGTAAAATACTACTTATTAAAGCCTATGTAAACACGAAATGTTATATGCATCGAACTATCCAACTCGACTCAAATGAAGTATCCCGGAGCCAAAAGTGCAAAAAAATTTGTCAAAAATTCCAAAAGGGCATATCAAATTTTTTTAAAACCAAAAGGGCAAAATCACTCATGACGAAGCGATTTCCCTCTGATACAATGACAAAATTGTTGCTTTTTCTTCAAAATCGCTGCTGCTATTTTCTCAAAAAAAAAAATCTTTTTTTTCTTGATTTTCGTTAAGAATTTTTAAAAAAATGTTTTTTTTTAAATTTAATATTCTTTTATTATTATTATGATATATAATTCAATTTTCCTCATGCTTCAACAATTTTATTGAGTATACTGTCCGTATTGTTTATCATTTTTATATTATTAATAATTAACAATAGGCATGAAAATAATAGCACTAGGCATGAAAAACGCTGCCCCTGCAGCTATGTGTAAGGAAAAAAAAATTCTGATTTAAAATCGTTGCTGTGGCAGCGATTTTTAATTAAAAAATAAAAATAGCAGCGATTTTGTCATTGTGTCAGAGAGAAATCGCTTCGTCAAGAGCGATTTTGCCCTTTTGATTTTAAAAAAATTTGATGTACCCTTTTGAAATTTTTGACAATTTTTTTTACCCTTTTAGCTCCGGACTCCTTTTTCCATAGTCTGAGAATTTTTGTAGAGTGGGGGCAAGAAACAGTATAACTCCAACTATCTTCAGTTTCCACAAAACACACACTGCTCCACTAAATATCATAAATTCTGCTAAAGCCTATCTCTTTTTTTATGTTTTTGGCTTGTGAACAAGATTTGCAAATCAATCATATAGAGGTGTTGTACCATTAATATAGAAAAAGTTAAACCAGATAGACATGAAAAGCAGGAAATGAAAAAGAATCTTCCAACACATATCCACCAAACATAGAAGCAACCCCACCACATTCTCACTAACAGCTGAAAAAGGGCAAGGTTTCAATTAACACCAACAAGGACCTATTATCCCCACATCAATGACAACAACCACTTGATTTTTATAATAATTGTGGTATCTGAATCAGCTTGTGTGCACCTCGATTAATTTCACAAAATAACTTTGCCCATCAAAGGTAGAACAACATGATACTTCATAGTTCTCAACTCAGTTCATTGACTAGACTGTTGTGCACCTCGACTAGTTCTACAGAATATCTATTACCTTCCACTAAGAACAAACACCAGATAACTCTGTCCACCAAAGCTAAGACAATATGAGACTTCATGGTTCCCAACTCACTTCGTTGATCGACTAGTAGTCCACAGACCCTTGGGTGCAAGTTGAGTTTATGAAAGATACATTGTCTCATATATGAAGCAACAATCCAAAATTCAACCATACATTTTCTCAGAATAGGATAGAGGAAAAGACAGTAATGAAGAAGGTAAACTTTGAAGCTCAGTTTTATTCATCACAGATATGGACAACAAAGGTTGGGTTGGGGTAGGGGGTGAGGGTGGGGACTACATGATAATGGAAACAAAGATAACTAGACTTTACCTCATGTACTACAACACTATCACTAACATTGCCATTATGACTACAACAACCAGCCCTTTGATGTTCTGTTAGACAAAGGATCTCCTTATATTTGTTGCATAA
Source organism: Solanum verrucosum (assembly GCF_900185275.1). NCBI lineage: Eukaryota > Viridiplantae > Streptophyta > Magnoliopsida > Solanales > Solanaceae > Solanum > Solanum verrucosum. The sequence continues at coordinate 1,751,219 of NW_026020163.1, forward strand.
ATTCACACACACTGTTATGCTACAGATCACTAGTCTACAGTTTAGAACTTGCTGTCCTAAATTCTTTACAAGGGTGACTGGAAACAAAATATGACCATCACCAAGTAGAACTAACTAACAATCCTTGCGGTTTTCCTACCTTTATCTAGAGTTCTAGACCTAAAGATCAAACAAGAAAATGCTTGACAAGTCCTTCTGGGATGCCGATACCATATGTCCATATCTAACCATCTAGTTCCAACCATGTCTAACGATCTACTTTCACCCATTTGTAACGTCCAGGGAGGGGCTTGTCGTTCACCGGATCAAAGTTGTACCTGCATACCATTTCAAAACAGGATCAATTAGAAGAAGAGGAGAATCAACACTTAAAATATTCGAGTTGTGAAAATCCATACTTCTCAATGAATTGTTTCTGCTGCTTCTCTTCTGTACCAGCAAAGAAGTCATTCATTTCATGAGCTGTTGGGATAATTCTTTGCGCTGAAGTTGGCTCTCTGCCGTTAGCTTCGCTAGCATTGTTAGGTCTTGTACTGGAACCAGGGGTTGGTATGTTATCCGGGTCCCTGATCAAATTACAAGGTGTGCTCTCCCTGGTGGTCCTATAAGAACGCATAAATCCTCTTATTAGTGCTAATCATATGACCTCGTTCACCTGAACCACAGAGATAGGCTTTGCCCTTGAAAAAATAAAAGGGGAGCAGTCCGGTGCACTACGTTCCCGCTATACACGGAGTCTGAACCACAAGGATCTATAGTACGCAGCCTTACCCCGCACTCAGTTAAAAGAAAGAAAGAAAAGTAATAAAAGGAATATAATTAGTGGCTCTCAAAAAAAGCTCCTCTTTTCTTTTCTTTCCTCTAATCCATCCAAGCTCCAATCATATAGGGTACCCCACATTCATTTTTCAATGGTAAATGCTCCCAACAATAATTGTGACTATTTAAAAATTTAAACAGAAAGATACCAATATACATGTACAATGCAGACAATAAACATTTTTCACCATGGAATTTTCAATGACATAGGTGTACAACGGGAATATCTTGTCTTTTTGTTAGGTAGAACAATCAGGAAATGAGTTCATTTATGTACCTTATATCATATACTCATTACTCACCATATCAAATCAAATGCCATTCGTGTTCGATTGTTCACAGTCATAATGAAGAACAAACTATCAGGACCATCAAATGACAATGTGTCGATGACAAAGGTGTTATGGTCAAGAATGGTACAAAAGAAGATGATATATCGGACGACTTCTCAAAAACTTTTTTAGTTAGTTTTGGAAGAGTAATTTGCAAATTTCGATAAAAACACCTCTTGTATAAAGAAGAGACCACAGATACTTCATTTACTATGTAATTTCGGACACATTGAGAAAAATATTATAACAGAACAAAAAACAGAATGGGAATTCTAGCAGCTCAGGAAATCAGGGAAGACGATGATTTTATTCCCTTTCATCAACAAAGCACATAACGATAACAGTGTTTTTAAGATAGAATTAACATTTCAACTTTGATCAAACAAAGACAAGCGCGATAACTATAGAGGCGGCACGTAATCAATTACCCCTCCTCTTCTTCCAGTCTAATTGTGATTGACAAATGCAGCATACAAGCAATTCCTTCGAAGCAATAGAAAAGAAAAAGTTAATTATAGACACGAAAAATAGTTTTCGTTGGAAAGTGACTTTTCACTTCTATAAATTCCCCATAAACCAATATGGCTAGAAGACAACAATCTAACTTGTGCATTTTCCAACTTCACATCATTAAAAAACATAACTTTCTATCAAAATTTATGATAAAGTTCTAATTTCATTCTGAAAAAAACATTAGAAAATGGAAAAACCACTCTAAAAATAAGCACAAGAGAAAAAACCATAAAAAGTTTTGATTTTTCCAAAACTTAAAAAAAACACCCAAAGATTTTAATTCTTACAATTGAATTATCTAATTAATCCATGAACATAGACTAGAGCTAGAAAGGAGAAAAAGTAAATTTCCAAGGCAAAAAACCAACCAAAAAAGTATAAAGGGGAATTCTTTTAGCACTCTGAGGAATCTCAGTAGCTCAGTTGATTGACTACGCAAACTTTCACCTTGTTGGTGAGAGTTCGAATTGCAACTTCCCAGTAAACAGAGCATCAACCCTAATCATCAATTGTAACATGCATACTGATAAATCTAACAACTAAATAGAGAAATTGAAGTAAAAAAAACCGAAAAAGGCGAAAACTCACCTCTCTCTACCATCAAATTCCAGCAAGTTTTCACCTTCAAAGCTGCCATTGTTGTCAATTTCCTTCTGATTTTCCTGTACATGAACTTCTTCCTTCTTCTCCTCTTCACCCTCAACAGACCCAGAATTCCAAGATTGCCCCTTCATCTTCCTCACCCTCAAACTCCGATTCTGTCTTTTCGATTCCTTCAAAGGATGTTTCCGTCTTTTCCTTTCAAAACCCACCAAGGGTTTCTCCAGCCTCCTGCTCCTCAGCTGCAGATAACATCCCCCACCCACATCACCACCATCACCGCCGCCGGAGCTCGATTTCTGCAATCGCTTCAAAGCTAGGGTTTTCGCTCTTGTACGAACACCCAAAGGACTTACATCCAAAACAGCAACAACTTCACCAGTAGTTTTTGTCTTCCTCTTCCTCATATACTTGCCCATTTCACCTCAAATCTTGATTTTTTTTGCTTTGCTCTGTTTTTTAAGCTCTCCTTCTCATGGAGCTTAAAGGGTAAAAAAGAGAAACTTTTTCAGTTGTTGGTTAAGAGAAAGAAGGGATTTTGCAATTGTTGGTTGAAGAGAGAGTGAGAAAGAGAGAGAAAGAGGATATATATTGATACAGAGTATATGTGTATATAGGAGTACCCTTTTTGGAGTAGAGAAAGGGGAAGATGAAAAGGACAAGAGAGTAATTTTCTAATTATTATTTTATTTTATCACTTTTTAGAAAATAAAAAACTATTTTTATGAGTTTTTATAGTACTATACTTAATTTTTAATTTAAATTTGGATATAAATTTACGCTTAGTAATTACTGAAATTTGTGTGATTATTAAAATATTGTCTTGTTGATGATAACTTAGACGAAAAGCGTTTATCTAATATAAAATAAAGTAAAATAAATGAGTAATTTTTTTTTATACAAAATATTATCCTTAATTTTAATTCAACTTTGGATATAAATTTACGCTTAGTAATTACTGAAATTTATTTCATGACTGCTAAAATGTCGTTTTGTTGATAATATGCGCTTATTTGATATAAATTAATAAGTAGATATTTTTTCTTACATGGCATTATCTTTAATTTTAATTCAGTTTTGGATATAAACTTACGCTTAATAATTATTGAATTTTTTTTTCACGACTATTAAAATGTTGTTTTTGTTGATGATATCTTTGATACTAAGTGCTTGTTTATACAAAATCAATTAATAGATTTTATTTTTTATAGAGTATTATCATTAATTTTAATTAAATTTTGGATAAAAATTTAAGCTTAGTAATTATTGCAATTTATTTCATGACTATTAAAATGTCGTTTTGTTGATGGTATCTTTGACAATAAGCACTTATTTGATAACAATTAATGAGTAGATTTTTTTTTACAGAGCATTATCCTTAGTTTTAATTCAGTTTTGGATATAAACTTGCGCTTAATAATTACTAAAAGAAAATTCTGACTATTAAGATGTTGTTTTTGTTGATGATATCTTTGATACTAAGTGCTTGTTTGATACAAAATCGATGATTATATTTTATTTCTTATAGAGTATTATCCTTAATTTTAATTCAATTTTAGATATAAATTTACGCTTAGTAAATACTGAATTTTTTTTATGACTGTTAAAATATCGATTTGATGATGACATCTTTGACAGTAAGCACTTATTTGATATAAAAGTAATGAGTAGATTATTTCTATTACAAAGTATTATCCTTAATTTTAATTCAATTTTGGATATAAATTTACGCTTAGTAATTACTGAAATTTATTTCATGATTATTAATATGTCATTTTGTGATGGCATCTTTGACAATAAGCGCTTATTTAATATAAAATTAATGAGTAATTTTTTTCACAGAGTATTATCCTTAATGCCAATTCAACTTTGGAAGTAAATTTATGCTTAGTAATTACTGAAATGTATTTCATGACTGTTAAAATGTCGTTTTGTTGATGATATCTTTGACAATAAGCGCTTGTTTAATATATAATTAATGAGTGTGTACACGCACGCACGCACACACGCACGCACACACATATATTACTGAGTACTATTCTTAATTTTAATTCAATTTTGGATGTAAATGTACGCTTAATAATTATTGAAAATTATTTCATGACTATTAAAATGTTGTTTTGTTGATGATATCTTTGATCATAAACGCTTCTTTGACATAAAATTAGTGAGTAATTTTTTTTTACAGAGTATTATCCTTAATTTTAATGCAGTTTTAGATATAAATTTACGCTTAATAATTATTGAAATTTAATTCATCACCGTTAAAATGTCTTTTTGTTGATAATATCTTTGACAATAAGCGCTTGTTTAATATAAAATTAATGAGTAGGTATTTTTTCTACGGAGTACAATTCTTAAGTTTTTTTCAGTTTAGATGTGAATTTACGCTTAGTAATTAATCTATTTTATGATTATTATTTTTTATTAATAATAACCTTGACGATAATCGTCCATTCAATATAAAAAAATGAGTAGATTTTATCTTTCATTGACTACCATCCTTAGTTTTAATTCTGTTTAGATGCGGATTTACGCTTAGTAATTACAAAAATTAGTTTTATGAATTTTCTTATACTAAAATTTTCTTTTGTTGATAACATTGGCGATTATCGCTCATTTATATAAACCAATGATAAGATTTTATGTTTTACATAATATCATCCAATCATTAATTTTACTTCAATTTAAATGTGGATTCACGCTCAATACTTAAATTTATTTTTTTCTCCAACTTATTTAAAATTCAACAAATATCATGAATCGTTTTCTTATTTATGAAATCGAGCTACACATAAAAAAGACTGAAAAAGAAGAGTAGTGAATTACGAGTGTTGCTCCTTAATTATATATTTTTTTAACTATAAAAGATAAGTAAATAATCACAATTCAAATAATAACAAATAAGATAAAGCTAGTATTATTTTTCTTCCATCAAATAAGCTAGTAGTTTTAATTACATAAATAACATAAGAGTCTACAATCGAAATTAATTTAATTAAGAACCTACAACCCAAACAAGCAAGAAATGTTGTTTGTATCGTTGTGATCTGATATGATTGTCACATCCTTTTATTATTTCATCCTTTTAATTAGATATTTATCTTCACGCTTTGTTTGCCTTTATAATAAAATAAATTTGCACATGATCAACTTGATCGAGAAAACATCTCTTTCATGTGTGGTGTCTAAAGACATATGATCCAAATAAGTTGTAACTTTTGGTTAAAGACAATTAGGAAAAGATTAAAAATTAATCACACTAAGCATGCTGTTACACTTAAGGACTTGGATAATAACGTGACACAAAAAAGTTTTGTTATACCAAATAAATAAAAGTTGGCGTTACTATCTAATCAAATGATATTCTTAAATCTTAACGCCAAAGAAAAAGTAGCCTTTCCGACATCAATTTTAATTTATTCGAGTCTCAACGCAAATACTAATTAATTTGAATTTATATACCTTTAAAATGTTAACATGTAATAAGTAGTTATGAGTGACTAGTTTCGATTCCTTAAGGTTATAACGAGCCGTAATGGTTGTTGAAAAACCTCCGTACAACTTTTTATTGGGAATGTATCACAAAAAGAATTCTTCCATGATTAAGAAAGATCACATAATATATGTAGAACACTATATAAGACGTGAATTGTCACATACGATACATCTGTTTACTTGTTCAATTATATATATATATATATATATATATATATATATATATATATATATATATATATATATACTTGTGCGTAAACTCAAAATGAAAGGATATATATAAATGATATCAAATCTTGTGTGTTTTACTTTTAGCAAGTTTAAAGGTCAAGGAAGACAGAAATAGAAAGTAGAATTAACTTTGCTTACAACTTCTGAACAAAGAAATTGTATATATGTATATATATTTATGTGTGTGTTATCAAATCACACAACTTGATACTTTATGTACTTTTCGAAAAGATTCTGACTTATTTGAAAATTAGATTTGTTGTGCTTGTCGTTTTTTTTAAAAAGAATTTTGATTTAATTTTTTTTTGATGTTTTGTTAATTCGATGAATTTCTTAGCAGACAAAAAACGATGTAATCATGCAATTAAAAGAAAATCTCAAAAAACAAACATTCTCGTTCTCAAAAGTAGAGATTGACAAATTGCCTGATTGAGAACACATCTGAAGATGAGGCGACCGCCGCCTACCTACTTGTGGTTTTTTAAGATCAAATTCGATGATAATTTTTCACTCATATCTTTCTAGACTTTACTAGAGTACTTGGATAAGTGATCTTCGAGGGCATATTTGGCATGAACCATTCTTCCAAGTACTCAACAATAATAACATGAATAATTGTGGTTGTGAACCATAAAACTCGATTAGCTTTTTGAATCGAATAACTTACCATTAGTGCAAAATATTATGATATTATTCTCGTAACAAGAGAAGAACCAATTAATCAATCTGACTTCTAAAACGAAAATAAAAACATATGAGGAGGATTCCCTTTTGTGACATTCCTTTCCCAAATAGCAAATTAAGATCTGACATAACCATTATTATCAAAAAATAAATCGATACACTTGAAATTCAAATACCGTCATATTAAATTAAAAGGAATGTGAAATTAATTCATTAAGCTTTGGAAACAATTGCAACATCACAACTTTGGAAAAATAAAAAAAAAATCACATAAAAAGAAACACAAGTTCACACCATCTCCTGTGAAATCTAAAGTCATAAATTGAGACGGAAAAGACAGAATAAAAAACTCCGGTTATTACCATATAAGGTAAATAAATTAATTTAGTGTCCACCGCCAATGCCAAGACCTTTACCACCAAGCAAACCGCCACCGAGTCCCATGCCACCATTTATATCATGGCCAAGACTTCCACCAATACCAATTCCGAGGCCACCTAAGCCATCACCGCCACCACCACCTATGCCGCTTGCACCGAGCATGCGCCGCCCTAACACGTCAGCAGAAACCATAATGCCACTAAAAAGAACAATTAAGAGAACTATTCCAATAATACGAGCAGATGAAATACCCATTATATCTATTAATTGTAACTTTAAATCAAATGCGGACTAAAATATTTTTGAAAAATAGAAGAAAAAGAATGAGCAAATTAATAGTGAGATATATGAGAATGTACTTCTATGGACAAGTATATATAGTGTTAAACAGGTTTATTTTTTATTCAATAATTGATTACAATATTAAGCATGTGTTAGGAGATGTGAAATACATAATTATGAATGATAAGATTACTTCCATGATGTTAATTCTTAGCAAAATATACACAATATTCATTAATCTATTACTTAATCATGATTAGAGGAGAATGCGTATCATTAATTAGGAATTAAGCAACGCACGATTGTAAATAAATAAAAATGTATTTTGTACTCATAGTGGCTTTCCATGATCTATATAGAGTTGGTTGTAATTTGGAATCGATTTATTCTAATTATATTATATACTTCATCAAAACAATATAAAAACCACTCTAATTAATTATCGGATGGGTTATGAATATAGATCCCCAAATTTGTCGTGGAGGTGGTAATTAAATATCCCATCATTTTAACGGAATGTCTCAAATTCGACAGTGCATTACACCTCTCAAAAAAGGATAATTTTAATGCGAGTCTGAATAAGTCAAGACCTAAAACAGACTCTTAACAAAAATACATAGTTGATGTGTTGGATTTTTCTCCAAAGTACCCTTGGAAATAAGAAGGATGAAAAGTTCATAAAGTTATTTATTTGAAGAGAAGTTCATGAATATGATGTAAATGTCAATTGACAATTGTCTCGATATGGTTTGTGAAAAAAATATAATACTAATAGTATTTTAGCTACCTTATGAAAATAGGAGTTCGGGTCGGGTACCCTAAGAAATATTAATAGTATTTCTTTCTTTTCCAATCACCTCGAAAATACATACGCTCAAAAAAGTTTTCGAAATTCTCATGAATAACTCTTTTAGTGGCACGTGTGTGCGCGGTGGGGAGAGAAGGGTATAGTGAGGGAAGGGAGTGAGATTAAGCCATGTCATTAGAAAAATAAGTTATTTCTATATTGTGTCAAGTTGAATATGAATAAATCAATGCAACCTCAAATAGAGAGATCAGACTACACCTTTAAATTGAGGCTATTAGCTATATAGAACGAACTAAGCCGCGATCATAAATTTTCTAATTAAGCTAGCTCATGTGGCCAAAATATGAGAAAAGACATGAAATATCAATTATATGTTATTAAGTTTGATTGAATGGTTGTTATGTATCGTATAATTAATGATTGTTACGTATCGTATAACTCATATCCAAAAACTAAGAAATTTCTTTAAAATGATATTTTTCTTTACTTGCATAACACGAACACAAAAAAATATGTAAGAAGTTCATTTATTTTTTTGAAACGTACCGAATGACTTTCGACAAACTATGCAACTTATAACAAATTGTGTATAGGATTTATTAATAAAATGACAATTGTAATTAATTAATTTTCAACTGACATTAACAATATACATAGTTATTTTAATCTCTATATTTCTGAAAGAATTACTGGCCAAAATTTTGGGCACATTGCTATGATTAATTTTATTTACAAATTAACAACAACACTCTATTATTTCATCACTAACAATTGTCTCTTTTAATGGATTAATGTTGATAACAACATTATTTTGACTACTTAAATTATCCTTATTGTTACTTAATTTATTTTCATTATTTGACAATATTTTTTTTGGTGATACTATTGCTTGTTCATCTTTTGATGGAGATAATATTTTATGATCCTTGCTTTTACCCCACAAGATTATGTAAAGGCCTATAATAATCACAACAACACCAAGTATCCTGCAAAATAAAAAAAATTAAAAAAATTAAAGCATTAAATATATAATAATTTTTGTAATTAAAATTAGCTCAAAATTATTTCTTTTAGGTGTTGAAGTTGATTTTATGGGGGTTGAATTTAATAAAAATATCGTTAGTGTCTTTGATAATAAATTAGAGAAGAATAATTAACCTAAATAGATTTTCAACAAATCGTTTAAACTAAAAATAATCGACAAATGTATAATAGGTAACTAGAGTAAGAACTATACATATCAACTAGGAAAAGTAAAGAGGAAATCCGATTGATTATTAGTGCAAAGATCGATCCCATGATAAAAAGGTGTTGATAAATATTTTATTTTGGTTTCTAAACATAGAATGATCCTAATAAATTATATATTTACAAAAGAATGTAAATTTAAAAGTATTTTTAGATTTATTTTTAAAATAACAATAATAACATATCCATTATAATTTCACATATGCAATTTGAGGAAGATAGGATATACATAAACCTTATTACTCCTATAACTTTGTGAGGTAGAGAAGTTTCTGATAGATCATCAGCTAAAAAATGAGAATAAATGACTGAAATAGAATAAGGAGATAATTGAAACTTACGTCTTAAGAAAAGTGTTTTGAAAAATACAAAAGATGTTAAAAATAAAATTATAAAAAATTTGATCAAATTAAAAGTGTTTATATGTCGAATTTACGTACCTTCCAAGGTTCATTTGTTCTTGTAGAATAATTGAACTTATTATAGCTACGATTAATATGTTTAATGGATTGAAGGCTGAAATAAAAAGTGAGCTTCTATCTTCCACTATTACTCCTTGGATGTAATATGCTAGCCCCGAACCAAATATTCCCTGAAATAATAGACATTTTTTATAATAACATTTTATTATGATGATTAATTTTTTTTTCCGAAGTTAATCGAGGTAATGATCAAAAATACATTTAAACTAGTAAGTACTTGTGAGTTTCACATTTTAACTATTTTTTTTTCTCTCTGAACTATTATCATCTATGTATTAAAAACATACCATAACTATCAATTGATCCATTTTTTCCTATTTGGACGATGACTATAGTTCAAATAAGAAAAGAGAACAACTGATAGCTGAGGTGTGTTAATTCACTACTAGAAACAAAGACTTATCCATCCATTTTCCACGCCATAATAGTAAGTTTTTTCGAAGTAGCTGAACAATTGAATCGGCTGGTATATAATCAGCCATTAATCTTCCTCTATTCTATCAATTTCATTCTTTTTTATTCGAACCAACTCACTGGAAAAACACATGGTGGGGAATAAATTCTCACTGAAATACTGAGACGCTTTCTAATTTTTTCGTATGGAATTAAAAAAATGTAGTTTTTCTTTTCTCACCAATTCAATCAAAATATCAGCATGAATAACCACTAGACATTTTTTAATGAGGAAATAGTATTTTCTGAGTAATGAATATATAGATAGTGATAGTTCAAGTAGAAAAAAGAAAAAACTGATCATAGCTGAGATGTGAAACTCGCAAAAAAATATTTAACCGTTCAAATATGTTTTTGATCATTAACTCTAGCTAATATCTATTCTTTTTAAAACAAAAAACAACAAAGTTTGAGGGCTTACACTGTATACAACAGCAAGAAATTTGGAGTCCCAATTTATGATCCAAACTGCACTATTCCCTCTTTCCATTATCATTGCCATAATACCTCCCTCAATTGTTCCCAACAAGCATATCCAAGTATGGAGTGAGAGCTCTGCTGGATATGTCTGCAGTATCTTTGTCTACACAAATCGAGTATATACAGTCAAATCTCTATAACAGTCGTTCTTTAAAATAACATTTCAATATAACAATCAATTTATACATCTTTGCCTATGATTCGAGAATTATATACTACCAGATTTCTCTATAACAATCATTCTCTATAATAACATTTCATTATAACAATCAATTTATGAATTTCATCATAAATTGTAACAAACATCTTTGTCTACAACTCAAGAATATACAGTCAGATTTCTATGTAACAGTCATTCTCTATAATAACAATCAATCTATGAATTCCATCAGAAATTGTGACATACATCTTTGTCTATGCATGACTCAAGAATATACCGTCAGATTTCTTTGTAACAATCATTCTCTATAAAACACTTCGTTATAACAAACAATTTATGAATTCCGTCATAAATTATGCATGACAGACATCTTTGTCTACGACTCGAGAATATACAATTAGATCGTTCTGTAATAATCATTCTCTATAATAACATTTCATTATATTATACCTGCAAAATTATGAAGCCGGCCCCACTAGTACACCCAAGCATTATCATGAGGGAACCTTTTATTGCATCTATTGGATTAATCCCACCACTAATTTGATCAGATGCATCATTATTATTGACATAATATTCATCTGTTGGAAATAGTTGAACCTCTGGGCCTCTAACTAACATCATAATCATGGCTCCACCAAGTGTAGCAATAGTCCCAATTATTTTGACTTGGCTCCCAATACTAGTAAAATTTACCTTCTCCTGCCTAGGATATATGAAACAAAATATACATATGCACATATTAGAAAATTTATCAATAACATATGAGAATAATAATATAATCAATGTAATTCAACAATCTGAAGTATAGAGAAGGTGTTGTGTATGCAGCCTTATCCGACTCCTACCTTTTGAAGGTAGAGAGGCTAGGCTAGTTGTTTCCAATAGACTCTTGCCTCAAGTGAAGCATTGAGAAAACATTACTAGAAAATGTGGAATTAGCTACAAAATTTGTTGGTAACTTTTTAGCTAGTTCGTCGTTGAAAAGCTTCTAGGTAATATAATTTTCTTATAATCCATCGTTAAATGAAATTAACATGTGATTTTTGTTGTTTAGCAATGGAAATTCTATCTATCGTTAAATATTCCCTTTTTTTTTTCTAGTAGTGAAATAATGGACACAAGAACACAGTAGCAACTACAAATAGTATGATAAATAAAGCAAGGGAAACAACAAATAATAATAAAATTGAAGAATAAATACAATAGTAAGATAATAATAAAATTGAAGAATAAATACAATAGTAAGATAATAATAAAATTGAAGAATAAATACAATAGTAAGAGAATTACTAATATTACTACTGATAAGGGAAACTAAACAATGCATGCCTAGACCACCTACCTATTATCCTTCTATCCTGATATCCGACTTTCATATCCTCCTATCTAGGGCATGTCCTCAACAAACAAATTTATCATTAATATAGAATAAAGTCTGTGTATACTCTATCCTCCGTAAAATCAATTTTTTTTTCTGTAAGATTTTCAGTTTACTCAAAAGGAATTTCTAAACCAAAATTAATGAGACAATATATTGCATGTATATTCTAATTAATTACCTGAATATCCACGACATTATGAAAGTAATGGCAGGAAGAGTATTGTACATTGCAGCTGCAAATGTTGCTGTTGTATATTTCAAGCCAAGAGAGTATAGATTTTGGTCTATCACTGGCCTGTTCATATACAAAAAAAAAAATGTTATAACATATACGGAAGAATTAATTTTTTTAGGTCACTTATAATTTTTAAATTTCTTTTATCATTCTTTTTACAAGAAAATTTCATTTTTATACGTAAGAGATTTGATATAGTCATTTTCCTTTATTCATTTTGTAAATGGCCCCTTTACGAAAAAAATCGCCGCTTTACAAAATAAATAAAAGAAAATGATCATTTCAGATCAGTTATATAAGAAATACGATTTTGTTATTTTTAAATGAAAACTATAAGTGGACCACAAAATCAATTCTCCCGATTAATATAATTATTGCACTGAGAAAATAAAATAAAGTTTTTGAGACTTACTCCAATATGCTAAGAAGTACCAACTTGGCAAATATTGAAAAAGTCATCTTTGGTCTTTTCCCCCTGTTGTAAGAGACATTCAACTTGTCAATCATTTGTGTATATTGAGTGGCTAATCATACATATTAGTTCTTCAAGATATATACACATATTTTATCGGGGATCGAATGATCCCCTATTTATTCATCGTTAGTATAAATAATTTTTTAATCTATCAAGTTCCCAAGGAAAATTGATGCTATATATAACAAGTAAAAATAACCAGATGATTGCGACTTCAATTCATTTGCATTTTAAATTCTCTTAGTAAAATTTTTGGGTAAATCCACTCCAATGCAATATTAATTCGCAGATCATATATGAGATGTAAAATCATACTAGACAAATCGAGTGCACTGAGTTTGATTGAGAAGACGTTGACAGGAGGAAACAATCCCTAGCCTCCCTTATGGGATACCACCTGCTACACCAACTCAGTCAAAAGCTCACAAATTACATAGGAGATGTAATCGCACTCAGCAAGCCCAGTGCAACGAGCTCGACTAAGAAGACATTGACAGGGGAATCGATCCCTAGCTAGCCTGCCTTACAGGATACCAACTGCTACACCAACTCAGTCAAAAGCTCGCAAATTTCACATGAAATGTAAACAACACTAGGCAAGCCCGGTGCGGACGAGCTCAACTAAGAAGGTGTTTGCAGAGGGAATTGATCCCTAACCTCTATTATGAAATGCCACCTGCTACACCAACTCAGTCAATAGCTCACAAATTACACATGAGGTGTAAACCGCACCAGGCAAGCTTGGTGCGACAAGCTCAGCTGAAAAGGCGTTGGCAGAGGGAATCAATCTCTAACCTCTATTATGAGCTACCACCAACTACACCAACTCAATCAATAGCTCAAAAATTACACCTGAGGTGTAAAGCGCACTAGTGTAACAAACTCGACTAAGAAGGCGTTGACAGGGGAAATCAATCTCTGACTTCTCTTATGAGATACCACCTGTTACACCAACTCAGCCACCCCCATGAGTTTATAGAAATGAAATTGCAAACACAGTAATTGAACATTGGAGAAGAGAGAAAGAGGATTTACTTGTCTAGAAAAATTGCAAAAGGAGCCATGAAAAGAGTTGCAACAGCTTGGCGGTATACAACATATACATAGTTGCTAGCTCCTTCATTCAAGGCCATTTTTGAAAGGATGTACATTCCTGAAAGACCCAATTGGAGAAATACAACAGCAAAAAAGGGTTTTGCTCTGATTAATACTTCTTTCATTATAAGATTTCAAGTTTAATTTTAATCAACTTGCACAATGTATGTATGTTATTCAATATATATACATATTGAATACTTCTTCTAACTATCTATTTTTTGACTTGCACAAAATCTTTATGATTTCATTCATGCGCTCAATATTTTATTATTTGTAAGACTTTACACTTTCTACAAAATTGTATTTTAATTTGTTCACACACATTTTTATTTTTGTTTTAAAACAAAATTAGGGGCGGTGGAAAGGGAAATGGATAGGGGATTACAAGGTAGGTTCTATGGAAATTAAAACTCGAGACTCTTTGGAATTGTAAGTTTCTAGTATAACGCACGACTTTCTTCAAAATTCATTTTTTAGTCAGAGAATTGAAACCTCACCAACAAAGTAAAAGTTCAGGTAGTTAATCAATCGAGCTACTAAGAATTCCCAAATTCAGGTAGTTAATCAATCGAGTTATTAAGAATTTCGTACTCCTACAATTTCAATTTACGTGACACTTTTTTTAGACTCATGTGATATTTCTTCAAATTTCAGCCTCTTGAAACTCTAATGCTAGCAGTTAAAGCTCAAGTCTGAAAAATCGATTTGTCGTAAATAAGCTTCATTTTGAGCGGGTGATATCTTAAATGAAAAGGAATGTCTAGGGGAGTTTGAATCTAATTTGGAAATTTGAGCTAATTTTTGACTGAATTTCAATCATAGTTCGTTGAAGTTTAAGTTTAAAATTACAGTTGAATTGTATCATAGTTATATTATATTATAATTATATACTGAATTTGTATGAATTATATATTTTAGGTTTGCATATTGATGTATAGTTGTATTAAATCTATATGAATGTTGTATACAAAATTGTAATAAGTACTTATTTTAAATCATAACAAATTTTAAAACTTTTTATTGCTTTTTCAAGCTTTGTATTCAGTCAAAAAAATATTATATTAATTGGGATTTATAGAAGAGGTATTTTATTACCATGTGAAGAATCTATAATTAGTTATTAGTTTCTATTTTATTTTTCTTTTGACAAGCTCAAATGTTCTTGAATTAGTTTGGCACGTTCATAAAAATATTCTTACTTCTTTTAATATTCAAAAAGTATATTCTTATTTTGATATAATAATTGTTCCTTTCTATGATCATATCTCATGGATATTAATTAATCCCTTATTTAGGAGTGTCAATGATACGATTCAGTCAGTTTTTTAAAAATAAATTTATATTATTTTAATTTTTAATTATTTTATTTTATATAATAATTTATTTATTTTTTAAACCGTACCATGCATTTTTTTTTTGGTATTAGTATGATTAGTTAATTTTTTTAAAAACATCATGTGAAGTTATAAATAGAAGTTAAAACACGATACTATTTATATTTCTACAGAATTTTGATAAAAATTCTCTAAACACTTTTTACTATTTACAATGTGATTAATTAAGGAATCATGAAAGACAATATGTTGTTTTAGAGCTAGGAATTTGGCTGTTTATTATATGTTGGTTTTAATATATATATATATATATATATATATATATATATATATATATATATATATATATATATACAATGTCAACTAACAATAACATTATTATAGTATAATTGTATCGGTGTGACAATAACAACATATCCAAATATGCAATGTATACAATCTCACGAATTAAAGTGGGGTCTTTTGAGTATAGTGTATATAGATCGTATTTCTATTTTAGGGGCGAAGTAAAGAGGTTATTTAGACCAAATGACTTTATAAAATTACGTTGATATTTTCACATATTGTGAATAACGTAGGAGGCATCTCTATATTTCCCCTAGGGAATCTTAGAACTTCCCGTGCTTAACTTTCAATTTGTCAGTGGCGATCAAATGAAATGTGAATAAGTCCTCCTCTCTTTTAAAGCAGGGGTGCTTCTGGTTCTGTCGTTGCTTGAAACAGTTGTCTTTTCCATATTACTAAATCGTAATGATCATACATATGCAATGCATTGTACGTCCCATTCTTCTACTCTTTCTCGAAAGTCGATGACTATTCATAGCTATTTTCTTGACACCAAAAAAGAATTCGATCCAATGTTTTATTTCTCTATCTCCTAGTTGATCCTGATTTGACATTAGAAGTATATTGATTTTTCCCCAATAATCGAATACTTTTATATGTAAATACTGCATAATTGACCCATCCATAAATCAATTTTCCCCCTTATAAGTTATAGTCTCAATAGGAATGCTAGTTTTTACTGTTCATATATTGTGATATGAATATACCACATCGTTCATTAACTAGACAAGACTCACGTGATGTTCTGCTCATGGAATAGAGATAGACCCTGACTCAAGAGAAAAAGCAGTCTAGAAAAAAATGTAATAAAGGTAAAAATGACAATAGATAATAAAAAAATGACAAATAACATCAATAGGAATGAAAAAAATACTTTCATGATCTTAGGCAGATATTTCTATCATTGAATGTATAATTATGGAATTGTGAAACTATTGCACGATATGATAAAACAATATTTTTGTACTCATGATGGCTTACCATGAATTGTATATGTACTGTCAATTGGTTATATTTGATCAACAAATTTAATATTTTATGTGATTTCACATATTATTTTCTATCAATTCATAAGAATATTTGAAAAGATATAGTCAAAAATAAGATTTACTGTTATTGAGCATGTGTTAGAAAAATGTGAATTAATTATACCATTCTACATTGCAAAATGATACTACTATATACTATATGTGATTTCTTCAACTTTGACTATTATTGTAATAACATATAATATATAATATAGATTGAATATTTATATATCCCCTATACTGATTTTTTTTATGAATATAGAAAAGAGATTTTTATGATTTCCTCTATCCATATGGAATTAATTTATGTCTATAAGAATTGATCAAAGATCGTTAAGAACGAGAACAATAATATATATATATATATATATATAAAACATATCTTGTATACGTAATTTTATAAGTAATGCAGTCTACAAAGGATAGAAAGTGATTTACCCTCCTCCCTCCGGAAGAAGGATTTCCAATGTCAATCAGAATAAGTCGAGTTCTAAAGTATATATCAAGACACTAATTATGAAGAACGAAAAAAAAAACGTGATAAAACATTAAGTCTTAGAAGAGAAGTAGATGAATGACTAAATTTACATATGGTAATCACACTTTATAATATTTCTAAATGCTATAGCGACATTGGATCTAGTGACAATTAACTAATGTTGATAAAGACTTTAACACTCTTTGTTAATGTACATATTTATTCCCGCTAAAAATTATTTTTGTAATAGTAATATATGGCTCCTAAAGATAACTATAGTTTACTAACTTCACTTGATATTTTTTTTATTATAAAGTAAATTATTTATCCTACCATTTTTGTTTCTCACATATGTATAAATAAATACCTTTCACAACTATATTAAGATATTATTAATTAAGTTGAACAATTAAATGTACGTCTCTTGGTTATACAAATTACACGTCAAAATAGTAATACTCCTATTAGAGAACAAAAAACAAGTATTTGAACTATAACACCTTTTTAGTAAATTCGAATAATTGTACTTGTTATAACTGATTATTACATTATTCGCCTCTTTCTATTATAAATAAATATAAAATCGATTATAACATAAGTGGTATCATAGATATCACTAAATAAATATGAGCAATCTACCAATTATACCTCAATTAACGTTATTACTTCTTCCACCGTTCTTGTTTACAAAGCTGGCAATATGTAATTAATTAATATGTCGATCGTATAAATAGATAAATAATGTTAACAAATTAACCAATATTTACCTATGAAGTAAATAAAAATTAAATAAAAAACTTCAACTCAAGCACATGAAATTTTTAGAAATAATACTTATTATTATATGAAGTGTTAATATTCTACATTTTTTCAATACAATAGAAAGTTACTTCACACTAAAGTTAGTACTACTAATAAAAATATAATATTTTTTTCCATTAAATAAGAAAATAGAAGAAATATTCAGAAAGAAGAATTTCACCATTCAAATAAAGATAGGAACTAAAATAATATTCAAAAAGAAGAATTTCGCCATTCAAATAAAAACATGAACTAAAATAATTTTCAAAATCAAAATTTATTTAGCACAAGAAACAAAGTTCATATATTAGACAAAAACAACAAATATTTGAAGTGATACTTTGAGAAAATTTTGAAGAGAATGAAGCACATACTATTTCTATTTATAGTTTTTTCTCCTAAGGATTCAACTTGCAATTGTTTTTGATTTTAAAGTTGCAATTTGCATTTGTTTTTCCAAAATTGGCAAGTTGCAAACTTGTCTTTTATTTTGAAAAAAAATGCATTTCTTTTGAATGGCTCTTTTCTGCCCTTTTGAATCTTTTCCTTTTTATTTTATTTGTGCTTTTTTGCTATATTTGAATTTCCATCTTATGACAGCTAATGAATTGAGCTAGGATTCTTGTCTTTGTTGCATCTTTTAATTCCTCACTTCTTCTTTTTTTATTTGAGAAAAAAAGGTAAATATACTTCTTAATTTGTGATATAGAGTATATATACCTATCGATAAAATAAACGGTTCATATAGCATTATCATCTAAGAAATTGTGTATTTATATCTTCACATACTAATAAATGATACATATTTACACTTTTGTTAACAAATTATTTATAGAATTTTAAAAAAAAAATAAAAAATTACCTAAATACACAACTTATTTTATCATATCTTTTAAAATTTCCTACCATTTGAAAAAAATGCAAAAAATTATATTTTCCTCACTCTCTCTCATATTCCCAGATACATCACTCTTACGCGATATATCAGGCGTGATGTATAGGGACATGTGTGTTTTGTATCAACAAAGGTAATGTATCGGGACACAATGTATCAAGATGTTGAATGATGTATCGGGGAAAATGTGTCTTGTATCAATAAAGGTAAATGACGGAATAGAAGAGAGATTAAGCAAAATGGTAATTTTTTTAAAATCACATGATATTTTGGAAATTAAAATCAATTCTAAGATTATTATTTTTAATTAAGTAAATGTGGTCTGTCAACGAAAAGAATAAATATGTATCATTTGTTAAATTTCAAAAATATATATGCACCATGCTTTTAATAAGGAATATATTCCCTCAAAATCAGAAAGTTAATAGATATATTTGCCCTTTTTTTTCCTTTTTATATTGCTTGTTTTTAAAGTAGAATGGGTATATTTGCCCCTTTCCCCCTTTTTATATTGTTTGTGTGGGATCTTTTTCCTTTGCAAAATCAGTACTTAACCATATATCTCTTTATTAATTTTGATGAGCTATTGACCTTCTTATTAAATTATGACATTTTTAGCAAGGAAAAATAAAATATTAAAATTAAACAATAACTTAATTTATGTATGGTATTTTTTAAAAATTATTAGTTTGTAAATGGTAAATATTAAGATTATTGTGTAGTCTCGAACAAAACTAGAGTATCGGTTATAGTTAAAGATAATTTTGTAAGTACGTATCTATATATATGCATTTTTGCTTAATCATCATCACACACTTAAATTTTTGTTCATCCTTGAGCAAGCAATAAAATACAATATCAATATGCATATATTAATATTGTATAAACAATGTATATATATTTTTGATACATAATTATATATCAGATATACACAATAATCTACTAATTATACAATATCAATACATTACATAACTAATTATACAATACCAATACATTGCATAATTAATTATACAATATCATCAATACATTATACCTATATTATCTATTCATACGATCATGTTTATTGAAAATATTTTGTGTTACATGTACTATTACGAAAGATGCCCTTGTGAAAATAAGGATGATAATTGTTTAAAGAATAAGTAATTGTTGCCGTAGAAATGACAAATTTGAATTTCTTTTTTGAAAAACGTTAGAATTGCTATCCCTCGCCTACTTAAACAGATGTTGGGCTGGGCTAATATTTTTGAAAGTCATGTCAAATGAAGAGTCGAATGGATTCGATTATTGATGGAGTCGTTTTGATAGCTCTATATACCATGAATATTATATCAAATAACAAAAAGTAGAAACTCCAAAATTATCACATATTTTTTCAATAGTTTTATTAGATTTATATTTTTATTTCAGTATTTCTATATTCATTTCGACGTATAATTAATATACAAAAATAAGTTACATCTACGATAATTCCCTCAAAATAACGTATGTATAGCTAATTGCAAACTCTTATTTATTGTAGACAAAAGGTATTACTAGTACTAATTAATTAATTCACACTCTATTATTGTCATTATACTTCGGATACAATAGCAACTCCAAAGATTTGGAAAGCAGAAATCACACCAAGGAAAAAATATAAATCTTTTAACTCTACGATTTAGAATGAATATATTCTTCATTTAAAAAGTGGCATGTGTATATATATCCTTATCATTTAATAAATGGTGTATATTTACCTTTTTCGTCAACAAACTTATATTTTTACTAAATTGAAAAATAATAATCTTAAAACTGATTTTTTTTTTAATTCTAAAAATAACACGTCGATTCAAAAAATTACCTCATCCAATTTTTCTTCCTCTCTAGACCTAATCCAAATGGATTTTTTTTTTCAATTTGTTTCCTACTCAGTTATAAAATGAGTTTGCGTCAGATCTGAATAAAAGAGGATTGGTTTGTTTAGTCGGGTCGGATCAGAGTCAAGTCTATAGAGGTAAAATAAAAAGGTACGCGGTAATTTTTAAACTCATGTGACATTTTTGGATTTTAAAAACTAGTTTTAGAATTATTTGTTTTAATTTATCAGTCTGTTAAAAAAAAAGTAAATATGCACCATTTGTTAGATAAAGAAGGTATAAACACACCATTTGTTAGATGATAAGGATATGTATGCACCATTTTCTTTTAATGAAAGATATATCCGTTTCAAATCACAAAGTTGAGAGATATATTTGGCACTTATGATAAGCTAGAACAGTCCTTTATATAGCATACTCGCTTTTTTTAAAGTTTTCCCAAGAGAATCACTATACTCATTATGAGTTTTATCTCATCGACCATCATCTCAGTCGTTGTTAATGGGTCCAAAACTAAGTTCTTTGCCGGCCCCTATCAGAGAGATTAGTCAAGGAGATCCTATGTCCCTATATTTATTTATTATTAATTGTATGGACTTATATCTGTTTACATTAATTATCAAGTGGATATTGCCTTGTGGGTCGCGAACCAATCAAACTATCTCTTAAAGGCCCAAATCCATCTCATCTTTTCTATGCAGATGATCTTAATTACTCACAAAGGTTGATAGTACTAAAAATTGTGCTAGTGTGCACATTTATTCTTAGTACTATCAATCTTTAGAGAATTACATGTTCATATATATCGACAAGAACCCCTTCTTAGAATTACTCAAATTTGTAGGGCTAATTTTCAAGTGAAAATTATTTAAATGAAAAATAATTATCCTTGATATTTTTTGGAGAAATAATTTCAGATCGATATTAATATATCACGCGATGATACGAAATAATCTAACTAAGTTTGGTAATTATCATATTAGTATTATATATTCCGATATAATGTTAACTAAGTTTTTATATATAAATTAATAAAATCATCTTTAGCTAAAATAAATAAATAAATAAATCAAAATTCAAGAAAGAAAGAAAGAACTAATAATTAAGTCAAAAGAATTACCACACCAAATTAAACACAATTTAATTTTTTTTTTTAAACATCACTTATTTAGCGACAATAATCTTGTGAATAATTAAAGTAAATTAATTTAGTGTCCACCACCACCAACGCCTTCACCTACACCACCAAGCAAACCACCACCAATTCCAATGCCAATACTTCCTACATGCTCAATACTTCCACCTATACCAATTCCAATGCCCACACCGCCACCACCGCCCCCCGAGCCACCTACGCCGAGCATGCGCCGCCCTAACATGTCAGCAGAAACCATAATGCCACTAAGAACAATTACAAGAATTACTCCAATAACACGAGATGATAAGATACTCATTATATCTTTAATATTTATGAAAGAAGAGTTAAAAAGACTAAATATTGTTGAGATAATAACTTCTATTTGAAATGCTGATATGGATCGAAAAAGGGTGCACTTGTCTAGGCAAGTATATATAGTGTTAAATTATTGGTCATTTAATCTTTTTTCAATAGTAGTGGACTACCAATTACATTTTAATATTGTGCATGTGTTAGGACTTAGGAGTTGAGTATGAAATAATTATAACATTGTGAATGAATTTTTAAAAATATAATACAATTGTTTGGCTATTTTATGTTACTATATATGTAAGTTTTATGATTATTTATTAAAAAAGAGATCAAGGATCAGTAAGCAATCTTCTTATTGGCTTCCCACGAACTATATATGAAACTAATAAAAAAGATTGTATTTGTCAATAAGATCATATCTTCATGAAGATTGTGATTTAATTAATTGTTCATAAAGAAAATCATAGTTCATTACACAATAATACAAAAAGAATGTAAGGATGTAGTTGAATGGTATATTGATAAATCGAAAAAAATATAACATGAAGTCAACAACAACATATCCAGTACCGAAACCCTTGATCGTGTTTGGCATAAAATTAATTATTTCACACCTCCTAACACATGTTGAATATTAAAATGTTCATGGTAGTCGACTAACTAAAAAAGAAATGGTCCTTTTTAACACTATATATAATTACTTGCCTAGTCAAGTTCATTATTCCTCACTATTTTTTCTAGTGTTTTCTCATTAATTATTTGGTCATTAATTTTTATCTCTTCTTAATAAATATTTTTTGGTGCATTTTACTAAAGTAGCTAATATACAATGGGTGTTATCTCAGCTCGTATTATTGGAGTAGTTCTCTTAATTGTTCTTTTTAGTGGCATTATGGTTTCTGCTGACGTGTTAGGGCGGCGCATGCTTGGTGCAGTCGGTATTGGTGGTGGCGGCGGTGATGGCTTAGGTGGCTTTGGATTTGGTACGGGTGGAAGTGTTGGTGAGGCAAGTGTTGGCACTGGATTTGGTGGCGGTGTACTTGGTGGTGAAGGTCTTGGTGCTGGTGGTGGTGGACACTAAATTAATTTATCTTTATTATAAGATTATTGTTGAGTAATAAGTGGTGTTTTTAATGATTTGGAAATGGTGTAATGAAATTATGTTTAATTTGGTGCGATAATTCTTTTGATTATTAGCTCTTTTTTTCTTGGATTTTAATTTAATTCATCAAAGGAAGAGCTACGTTTTAGTTAACATGTTGTATCATTTCTATGTATTTCTTGTGTGATTTATTCTTTCCAAATTAATCGATGTGATACTCTCGATATGACTTTTGTTAAATTTGTAACTAATCATTTTGATTTCTGTTGAAATTGCTCGAACCGTTTGTTATAATGAAAATTACTAATAATATTTTTTACGATAAACTAGAGTTTGTAGTTAACTATATGTTACGTTAATTTGATAGAATTTTGTTTTGTGTAAATTCATTAAATATAGAAACTCTGGAATAAAAATAGTGATCTAATAGAACTATATAAGAAAAAAGGCAACAAATTTGGAGTTTTTACTTATATTTTCATGATACATAAAGCTGTCAAAATGCCTCAACCTTAGTGGACTATATGATTCAATCCACTTGACTATTAATTTTCACAATTATTCATATTTTCACAATCTATAAACACAAGACTTGATTCTGATCCTACCCTTGACCCCCACCCTGGATCGATCCTTAATCAAGACTCGACTCTAGACTCCATCCCGATCCTAACCTCAACTCGACTTGGACTTGGGGTTGAACCCCAACCTCAACCCAGTACCCAGCCATAACTTAGTACCCAACCTCAACATGAACCAAAACTTGGGACTTAGCCTTCGACCCAACCACAACCAAGGACCTAGGACTCAATCACTAACTTACCTCGACACAAAATCTAATCGTCAACCTAACTTTGACTCGGGACTCCAATTACAACCCTTTAACCCTAGCCTAATCCTAATTTGGGAGCATGGACTCAAGATTCGATCTGTTTCAACCCTAGCCTAAACTCAAGACTTGACCCCGACTTGGACTTGAAATATGATCCAAACTAATTGAGACCCAACTCCTTAGCTTTATCCCAACATTGGACCCGATCCTCGACACAAAATTCGAACCTCAACCTAGCTTTGACCTGCGACTCGAACCCCGACCCGAACAGCCTAACTCACAATGATAATATGTGGAGTAATATTTATGAAGATTTGTTTGTGGATATTTGGTTAAGAAAATTTATTATAGTCTCTAATGAAACACTAAAAGTGGAGTCAAATTGGGTTGGTTGTGTTACGATCCATCATTTAGTCCATTTTGATCCAATCCATATATCTTACCCCAAAAAAAAAAAAAAGCTTTGGACATGGTTGAACATTGACTCATCTATTGATTCAGCTCATCTTGATTAGCCCAAACAACCCATTTACTACCTATAAAAATCACATATTTCCTTTCATTTAGGTGAATTCTTGAGATAGCGTTGCCATATGTAAATAACTCATACGTCATTCATCAACTTCTCTACTAAGATTTGATGTTCTATTAGTCATTTTTTGTTTTCCTCGACTCGATGCTTAAAATTGTTATTCGATTGATTCGAATTTAGGCCAAAAATTCCTTTTGGGGGTCAAAATACTTTTTACCAAAGACAGTTTTATTTTCATATCTCAAATTCAAAATCTCTGAAAAGAATGACACGATACTTATCATCACCTACACCAACCTTTGATGGTCTATCAGAGTATTTCATAATCCGTTCGATAACTATAGTGATTTTTATATTATTTCTAAATATGTATTTATTTCACAAAATAAAAAAAAAGGAGATTCTTTATAACCCAATATACACGAGAATTATTTTCTATAGTTCATGGAAAGCCACTACATGAGTACAAAACATTTTTTAAAAATTTGCAATACAATCGTGCATTGCTTAATTACTAAATCCTAATGATCCCATCATTATCTTCTAATCATTAATGTGATATTTGCCTAAGATCTAATCATTCACAATTATATATTTCACAACTCCAAACACATGCTCAATATTATAATGTTATTGTTAATACTTAATAAGTACTATATATACTTGCCTAGACAAGTGAATTAATCATCAACTTTCTCATTAATTATTTGTTCTTTTTATCTCTTAATTCATTCATAAATATCACTAAGTTATAATGACTATCTCATCAACTCGTGTTATTGGAGTAGTTCTCTTAATTGTTCTTTTTAGTGGCATTATGGTTTCTGCTGACGTGTTAGGGCGGCGCATGCTTGGTGCAGTCGGTATTGGTGGTGGTGGTGGTGATGGCTTAGGTGGCTTTGGATTTGGTACGGGTGGAAGTGTTGGTGAGGCAAGTGTTGGCACTGGATTTGGTGGCGGTGTACTTGGTGGTGAAGGTCTTGGTGCTGGTGGTGGTGGACACTAAATTAATTTATCTTTATTATAAGATTATTGTTGAGTAATAAGTGGTGTTTTTATTGATTTGGAAATGGTGTAATGAAATTATGTTTAATTTGGTGCGATAATTCTTTTGATTATTAGCTCTTTTTTTCTTGGATTTTAATTTAATTCATCAAAGGAAGAGCTACGTTTTAGTTAACATGTTGTATCATTTCTATGTATTTCTTGTGTGATTTATTCTTTCCAAATTAATCGATGTGATACTCTCGATATGACTTTTGTTAAATTTGTAACTAATCATTTTGATTTCTGTTGAAATTGTTCGAACCGTTTGTTATAATGAAAATTACTAATAATATTTTTTACGATAAACTAGAGTTTGTAGTTAACTATATGTTACGTTAATTTGATAGAATTTTGTTTTGTGTAAATTCATTAAATATAGAAACTCTGGAATAAAAATAGTAATCTAATAGAACTATATAAGAAAAAAGGCAACAAATTTGGAGTTTTTACTTATATTTTCATGATACATAAAGCTGTCAAAATGCCTCAACCTTAGTGGACTATATGATTCAATCCACTTGACTATTAATTTTCACAATTATTCATATTTTCACAATCTATAAACACAAGACTTGATTCTGATCCTACCCTTGACCCCCACCCTGGATCGATCCTTAATCAAGACTCGACTCTAGACTCCATCCCGATCCTAACCTCAACTCGACTTGGACTTGGGGTTGAACCCCAACCTCAACCCAGTACCCAACCATAACTTAGTACCCAACCTCAGCATGAACCAAAACTTGCATGGGACTTAGCCTTCGACCCAACCACAACTAAGGACCTAGGACTCAATCACTAACTTACCTCGACACAAAATCTAATCCTCAACCTAACTTTGACTCGGGACTCCAATTACAACCCTTTAACCCTAGCCTAATCCTAATTTGGGAGCATGGACTCGAGACTCGATCTGTTTCAACCCTAGCCTAAACTCAAGACTTGACCCCGACTTGGACTTGAAATCTGATCCAAACTAATTGAGACCCAACTCCTTAGCTTTATCCCAACATTGGACCTGATCCTCGACACAAAATTCGAACCTCAACCTAGCTTTGACCTGCGACTCGAACCCCGACCCGAACAGCCTAACTCACAATGATAATATGTGGAGTATTATTTATGAAGATTTGTTTGTGGATATTTGGTTAAGAAAATTTATTATAGTCTCTAATGAAACACTAAAAGTGGAGTCAAATTGGGTTGGTTGTGTTACGATCCATCATTTAGTCCATTTTGATTCAATCCATATATCTTACCCCAAAAAAAAGAAGAAGCTTTGGACATGGTTGAACATTGACTCATCTATTGATTCAACTCATCTTGATTAGCCCAAACAACCCATTTACTACCTATAAAAATCACATATTTCCTTTCATTTAGGTGAATTCTTGAGATAGCGTTTCCATATGTAAATAACTCATACGTCATTCATCAACTTCTCTACTAAGATTTGATGTTCTATTAGTCGGTTTTTGTTTTCCTCGACTCGATGCTTAAAATTGTTATTCGATTGATTCGAATTTAGGCCAAAAATTCCTTTTGGGGGTCAAAATACTTTTTACCAAAGACAGTTTTATTTTCATATCTCGAATTCAAAATATCTGAAAAGAATGACACGATACTTATCATCACCTACACCAACCTTTGATGGTCTATCAGAGTATTTCATAATCCGTTCGATAACTATAGTGATTTTTATATTATTTCTAAATATGTATTTATTTCACAAAATAAAAAAAAAAGGAGATTCTTTATAACACAATATACACGAGAATTATTTTCCATAGTTCATGGAAAGCCACTACATGAGTACAAAACATTTTTTAAAAATTTGCAATACAATCGTGCATTGCTTAATTACTAAATCCTAATGATTCCATCATTATCTTCTAATCATTAATGTGATATTTGCCTAAGATCTAATCATTCACAATTATATATTTCACAACTCCAAACACATGCTCAATATTATAATGTTATTGTTAATACTTAATAAGTACTATATATACTTGCCTAGACAAGTGAATTAATCATCAACTTTCTCATTAATTATTTGTTCTTTTTATCTCTTAATTCATTCATAAATATTACTAAGTTATAATGACTATCTCATCAACTCGTGTTATTGGAGTAGTTCTCTTAATTGTTCTTTTTAGTGGCATTATGGTTTCTGCTGATGTGTTAGGGCGGCGCATGCTCGGTGCAAGCGGCGTAGGTGGTGGTGGTGGTGATGGCTTAGGTGGCTTCGGAATTGGTATTGGTGGAAGTCTTGGCCATGATATAAATGGTGGCATGGGACTCGGTGGCGGTTTGCTGGGTGGTAAAGGTCTTGGCATTGGTGGTGGAAACTAAATTAATTTATTTACCTTATATGGTAATAACCGGAGTGTTTTTCTGTCTCAATTTATGACTTTAGTTTTCACAAGAGATGGTGTGAACTTGTGTTTCTTTTTATGTGATTTTTTATTTTATTTTTCCAAAGTTGTGATGTTGCAATTGTTTCCGAAGCTTAATGAATTAATTTTACATTCTTTTAATTTGATATAATGGTGTTTGAATTTCGAGTGTATCGATTTATTCTTTGATCAATTTTTTCTGTATCAATTAATATCTTTTGTTTTTATGAGAGATGGTGTGAAATTGTGCTTTTTTTTTTATGTGATTTCTTTTTCCCAAAGTTGTGATGTTGCAACTTTTTCGGAAGCTTAATGGATTAAATTTACGTTCCTTTTAATTCGATATGATGGTGATTGAATTTTGAATGTATCGATTTATATATTCTTCGACAATAATGGTTATGTCTTGATCTTTTGCTATTCAATCCATCGACCTTTTCATTTAGCAAGATATTCAAAATGCTAGTCCAATCTAGACATATGTTTAAGCGCGCTAGTGCTATCAATTTTTTTGCTAGCACTCAATCGCGACAATGATATATTGTCATTTGTTACGAGTATTTTTTCATGTAATTTCTTAAGTAAAATCTGACACAATTATTTATTTTTTTATCAATTAAGGAGAAAAACAACAAAAAAATAAAGACTGATATTCAAGATGATCAAGTGAATTCATTAATACTTTTATATATAATAAAAAAATATTAAATTTACCACTAAAGTGTACACACACTATTTCTTAAGGTTCATCATATGCACAAAGAGAAAATTTTTCCAGACAACAAACAATTAAATTCATCTTGTATTATATTTCTTCTCATTTTGGTAAGTTCTTGACATATAGGGTTATCATATGTAAAGTCATATCTCATTCATCAACTTCTCTTCTAAGATTTAATGTTTTGGGCCGGTTCAATCAATTCAGATTTTCACCACAAGTTTTTTCTTTAAGGAGCAGAATATTTTCTATCAAAAGGCAAATTTATTTATAGGATTCAATATCTCTGATATTAAGAATGACGAGATACTTACTATCTCACCACAATATATTTAGTTGTCTATTCAATTATTTTGGACCCGCCCAACAATTATATATTGTTTTTTTGTTGTATTTTTTCCAAGTATATATTTTATTTCATAATAAAAGAGAGAAATCAACCACAACCACAACCACATATATCAATGTAATCTTATAAATGGAATATGAGAAGAGAATGGTGTGTACGCAACTTTAGCCTACCTAGTGAAAGTAGATATAACTTGTTTCAGATATATCCTCGGTTAAAGTAAAACATCACAAGTCACAAAAATGAGTAAGAAAAAGAAATATAGTACTAAAGGCACATCGTAGAAATGTAGAAAAAAAGAACAAGAAAAACAACATTAATAGATAATAACAAATAATCGAAACACAATAAATAATTGGTAATCATCGAATAGAAAAATAAAACCAAAACCGTATGGAAAGTAACAATAGTAATTTCTAACCTAATTCTAATCTTTATATTCTTCTATCTAAAATCATATCATAAGCTGATGTATAAAAAAAAGTATCCAAATTTATCAAAAATATAATTATCTTTCCAATCATTCTTTCTAATTATTATGTAATATATACATACACGTTTTCAAAATATAAATACATTATATTGCTGGCAAATAATATAACCAACTATATTGTTCATGGAGAACCACTAAAATGAGTACAAAACATTGTTTATTCACAATCGTGCATTGCTTAATTTCTAATAATCCCATTATATATTTTTCTAAATAATTAACTAATAGATTTATTGATCCTTAAGCCAATATAATATAAATATAATGGGATATTTGGCTAAGATCATCGAAATAATCTTATTATTCACAATTATATATTCTAGACTTCCTAACATATGCTCAATAAAATATAGAGCAATTTAACACTATATAAACTTGTCCATAGAAGTACATTATTACCATATATCTTACAATTTTATCATTTTTTCTTCATAAATATTTTTAGTCCATATATTTAATTTAAAGTTACAATTAATATAATGGCAATTTTTTCAGCTCGTGTTATTGGAGTAATTCTTTTAATTGTTCTTTTTAGTGGCATTATGGTTTCTGCTGACATGTTAGGGCGGCGCATGCTGGAGGCAGGCGGTGTAGGTGGTGGCGGTGGTGGTTTATTTGGTGGTGGAATGGCTATTGGTGGAAGTATTGGTGAGGTAAGTGGTGGCACCGGACTTGGTGGTGGTTTGGTTGGTGGTAGAGGTATGGGTATCGGTGGTGGTGATTGATTAATCGAAAAAGGGTTAAATATATTCATGTACTATCGAAAATAATATACTCCTCATTTAAGTTTAGAGTGTATATATGACCGTTTTCCGTTAATTGATTAACCTTTATATGCATTCAAAAGATCAAATTTGTACTTCTATTTTTCTTTTTCTTTTTTTGGGAGATAATATGAGTGTGTTTATTTTGGATTGGCTCTTTATTTCTTGGATTTTGATTCATAAAAAAAAAGAGCTTAATTATTGCTTTATTCAATTCTTTTTACATATATTGTTATCATTTTTTTGTGTTTGTGTGGGTTTTTTTTGGAGTTATAATTGTATCAATGATTATAATGGAGGGGTGATTATTACTTTTATAAAATTTTGATTTCAACATTATTTTGTAGACTTGTTTAGTGTCTTTCATCTCTGTTATAAAATGGTTCTGCGAGCTATGATTTCAATTTTATGAGTTTTTCTTTATTTCAAAATGATCAACTTAAAGTATTAAAGTAATAACAATTGAGTTATAACTTCTAGCCCATAAATTTTAAAACTGAAACTTAAAAATTGAAAATTTGAATTTTTTAAGGAGGGAATAATAAATTATGTCTTGCGATAACTACTCCTTCTATTTATTTTTACTTATTGACTTGGCAAGTACACCCTAAGCAATAAATTATATGACAATTTCTACTATATCAATATTTGAATATCATAAAATTCAATGTTTTTAAAACTGACTATAGTTAATTGATAATAATGGTAATTAATTATGAACTTGACAAATGTAAATTAAGCGGATATCTACTTTTAATATAATTAACGAGTAAAAATGAACAACTTTTTTTAATATCAATTATTATTTTCTTAATAAATATGCCAAATAAATAATAGACAAGTAAATAGGGTCAGATGAAATACGAATACATAAATAGCTATGCATAAATAATGTGAACTAAAGAATATTGCAACCAGTACATTGACAGAGAGTACAAATTACTGGTGGCATGAAATTGTTTGGTTGATCCATTAATGACAATTAGAAGACCCAATAAATGTGTGTTAGCTTGTTAATTCAACACAAAGTTCTAAGCCATTAAGAATGAATGGCCTACATGGATAAAGGAATCAACTTGATAATTAATTATAGTCTGACCTAGCGATCAATAAAGTAAATAAAAATTATGAAATACATGAAGCATGTGGGATGGCTGCGGAGAAATACAAATTATCTCACTTCTTATAACTCCAGTTGAACCCTCAATAAAGTCAACATTGCTTTCGTGGGATCAACTGCTTGGTTTTGATATAGAACTCGATATATGCTGATCAATAAACAAAATTTATGGATAATTTCGTTATATTTGTTTCAACTTTGATCGATATGGTTTTGTTTTTTCCGCATAATACATAAATGAGCCCTTTAACTTGGCTTCAATTGATAACTATGCCTTTTAACTTAGGGTGTTCATAAGTAGCTAGACACTTATCGTATCAAATTGAACAGATAGAAACATTCGTCCTACGTGGCATCGTACATGCATCCTACATGGCAATTTGTGTCCTACACGCATCCTACATGTATTATGCCATGCAGGATATGTGTGTCTATTTGTTCAATTTTGTACAAGTTTATTTGAATCTATTTGTACAAACTCAAAGTTGAAGGACAAAGATGCCAATCGAAATCAAGTTAAAAGACATATTTATGTATGTATTATGCCTTTTTACATATATAAATTTCTAAACTCTCACACGGTGTCATTGCCTATTCATCTTCATTGAAAATTGCGAAAAAAGACTATATAAGTTACATCGATACGGTTAATTACTCGTTACTTAGGTAGATGGTGTGCAAACTAATTCGGACATATAAAAAACACTTCCTCCTTCCCATTGTATATGTCATCTCTTTTTATAAATAGTTGGACCACAATACTTGTCATTTTATAAAATTTATGCATAAATTACCATATTTTGCCTATTATACCCTTGATAGAATAGTTAATTAATCTTGTCATTTATTAATAAGGTTGACTTAAGAAAACATTAAATAAGGATAGAAGGGTAAAGTTACATCTTTTCTTAATGCAAGTGCAAAGTAAAAAAGATGACATTGGACGGAAGGAGTAATTGCTAATCAATATAGGCAGGGAATCAACTAATTAAACAACTAACTTTGACTCGGGACTCCAATTCCAACCCTTTAACCCTAGCCTAATCCTAATTTGGGAGCATGGACTCGAGACTCAATCGGTTTCAACCCTAGCCTCAACTCAAGACTTGACCCCGACTTGGACTTGAAATCTGATCCAAACTAATTGAGACCCAACTCCTTAGCTCTATCTCGACATTGGACCCGATCCTCGACACAAAATTCGAACCTCAGGCCTTGACTTGCGATTCGAGCCCGACTCAAACTCACAATGATAATATGTGGAGTAATATTTATGAAGACTTGTTTGTGGATATTTGGTTACGAAAATTATTGAAGTCTCTAAAATGAAACACTAAAAGTTGAGTCAAATTGGGTTGGTTGTGTTACGATCCATCACTTAGTCCATTTTGATTCAATTCATATATCTTAGCCAAAAAAAAAAAAAGGAAGAAGCTTTGGACAGG
The DNA here is from genome assembly GCF_900185275.1 of Solanum verrucosum. Taxonomy (NCBI): domain Eukaryota; kingdom Viridiplantae; phylum Streptophyta; class Magnoliopsida; order Solanales; family Solanaceae; genus Solanum; species Solanum verrucosum. Next base: position 1,784,373 of record NW_026020163.1, read on the forward strand.
GTTGAACATTGACTCATTTATTGATTCAGCTCATCTTGATTAGCCCAACTTTTGCCCAAACAACTCATTTACTACCTCTAGAAATCACATATTTCCTTTCATTTAGGTGAATTCTTGAGATAGCGTTGCCATATGTAAATAATTCATACGTCATTCATCAACTTCTCTACTAAGATTTGATGTTCTATTAGTCGTTTTTTGTTTTTCTCGACTCGATGATAAAATCGATCCTCGATAGATTCGAATTTAGGCCAGAAATTCCTTTTGGGGGTCAAAATACTTTTTACCAAAGACAGTTTTATTTTCATATCCCAAATTCAAAATCTCTGAAAAGAATGACATGATACTTATCATCACCTACACCAACCTTTGATGGTCTATCAGACTATTTCGTAATCCACTCGATAACTATAGTGATTTTTATATTATTTATAAATATGTATTTATTTCACAAAATAAAAAAAAAAAGGAGATTCTTTATAACACAATATACATAAGAATTATTTTCTATAGTTCATGGAAAGCCACTACATGAGTATAAAACATTTTAAAAAAAAATTACAATATATATATGATCGTGAATTGCTTAATTACTAAATCCTAATGATCCCATCATTATCTTTTAATAATTAATGGAATATTTGCCTAAGATCTAATCATTCACAATTATATATTTCACAACTCCAAACACATGCTCAATATTATAATGTTATTGTTAATACTTAATAAGTACTATATATACTTGCCTAGACAAGTGAATTAATCATCAACTTTCTCATTAATTATTTGGTCTTTTTATCTCTTAATTCATTCATAAATATTACTAAGTTATAATGGCTATCTCATCAACTCGTGTTATTGGAGTAGTTCTCTTAATTGTTCTTTTTAGTGGCATTATGGTTTCTGCTGACGTGTTAGGGCGGCGCATGCTCGGTGCAGGTGGCATAGGTGGTGGTGGTGGTCATGGCTTAGGTGGCTTTGGATTTGGTTCGGGTGGAAGTGTTGGTGATGCAAGTTTTGGGACTGGATTTGGTGGCGGTGTGCTTGGTGGTGAAGGTCTTGGTGCGGGTGGTGGTAACTAAATTGATTAATTAATTTAACTTATATGGTAATAATCATAATTTTTTATTATTTTTTCTGTATCAATTTTTATATCTTTTAGTTTTACGAGAGATGATGTGAAATTGTGCTTCTTTTTATATGAAAGTTGTGATGTTGTAATTGTTTCAGAAGATCCTTTTTCTATCTTATGCGTTCGGGGACTGCCCCTCATGCATGCTATCTATTCTAATTCAACTTGTTGGATGCCAACTTGGATTTGTTCTTCTATTTTTGTTTTTATTTTTTTGGTAGATAATATGAGTGTGTTTATTTTGGATTGGCTCTTTATTTCTTGGATTTTGATTCATAAAAAAAAAGAGCTTAATTATTGCTTTAATCAAATCTTTTCACATACTATTGTATCATTTTTTTTCATGTGTTTGTGTGGGTTTTTTTTGGAGTTATAATTCTATCAATGATGATTATAATGGAGGGGTGAATTATTACTTTTATAGAAGTATTTATTTTGATTTCAACATTATTTTGTAGACTTGTTTAGTGTCTTTCATCTCTGTTATAAAATGGTTCTGCGAGCTATGATTTCAATTTTATGAGTTTTTCTTTATTTCAAAATGATCAACTTAAAGTATTAAAGTAATAACAATTGAGTTATAACCTCTCGACCATAAATTTTAAAGTTGAAACTTAAAAATTGAAAATTTGAAGTTTTTAATAAGGGAATAATAAATATGTCTTGAGATAACTACTCTTTCCGTTTATTTTTATTTATTGACTTGGCAAGTACACCCTAAGCAATAAATAATATGACAATTTTTACTATATCAATATTTGAATATCATAAAATTCAATGTTTTGAAAATTGAATATAGTTAATTGATAATAATGGTAATTAATTATGAAGTTGACAAATGTAAATTAAGCGGATATCTATTTTTAATAGAATTAACGAGTAAAAATAAACAATTCTTTTTTTTGGGGATCAGATATTATTTTTAATAAGCATCACAATTAAAATAGACCAAAAGGGAGTAAGAAACACAACAATAATTAATTACTCTCTCTTGTCTCTTTTTACTTGTCTAATTTTAACTTTTTATCTTACCTCTTTTACTTATTATTTTTGACAAATCAAGAAAAAACAAAAAATTTTTTACCTATTATATCTTCAATTTATTTAGAGAGTTTAATATTTTTTTAAAAGGTAGAACGTCTTTAATGAGTAAATTAATTTTGAAATTCTATCAATGAATAGAGGTAAAATAATAAACTTACTATATCAATTATTATTTTCTTAATAGGTATGTCAAATAAAAAATAGACAAGTAAATAGAGACAGATGAAATACGAATACATTAATGGCTAATTGGCTATGCATATATAATGTGAACTAAAGAATATTGCAACCAGACATTGACAGAGAGTACAAATTAATACTGGTGGCAGGAAATTGTTTGGTTGATCCATTAATGATAATTAGAAGACCCAATAAATGAGTGTTAGCTTGTTAATTCAACACAATGTTCAAAGCCATTAAGAATGAATGGCCTACATGGATAAAGGAATCAACTTGATAATTAATTATAGTCTGATCGCTGTAAATAAAAATTATGAAATACATGAGGCATGTGGGATGGCTGCAGAGAAATACAATTTATCTCACTTCTTATAATTTCAGTTGAACCCTCGATGAACTCAACATTGCTTTCGTGGGATCAACTGCTTGGTTTTGATATAGAACTCGATATATGCTGATCAATAAACAAAATTTATGGATAATTTCTTTATATTTGTTTCAACTTTGATCAATATGGTTTTTTTTTTTCACGTAATACATAAACGAGCCCTTTAACTTAGCTTCAACTGATATCTATGCCCTTTAACTTTGAGTGTGCATAAGTAGACACTTATCGTATAAAATTCAACAGATGGAAACATTCGTCCTACGTGACATCGCACATGCATCCTACATGGTAATTTGTGTCCTACACGCGTCCTACATGTATTATGCCACGTAGGAGTCTACTTGCAAACTAATTCAGACATATAAAAAATAATTGATAATCAATAAAGGCAGGGAATCAACTAATTAAACACCATTAATATGGATATATATATAGATCAAGAATTTAATTAGATACCCTAAAAGCCAAATAATCTCTCACAAACAAAAACACTAATTATGATAATTGTGCTGTATTTGTGACTTTGTAAGTCTCTGTCCGTGTTGTGTATTGGAGGAGGGCAGTTGGAAGAATTAAATATATAGACCAATCATAAAGCAAACATGCATTTAAGTAAAAGAAGATGGTAGTTGAGTTTTAACTGGACCTACCATGTGATTTAATTTTGTGTAAAAATATTAGTTTTTTTTGCTACTATATAATTGGATAGGGATAATGTTTATTTTTGCATGTCTAGGGTTCCAAACTTGAATTAATATAATACATAATTATGGGGTTATCATGTTTTTCTCTTGGTGGATATTTGCTTTTACTTGTGTTGTTTGTTGATTGTGCTGTGTTTGCTGATCATGTTAATGGAGTTGGAGATGACAAGCTCCTATTTGGACAAAGAAAGTTTGGGAAGCATTTTGGTGGTGGAGGTGGATTAGGTGGTGGAGGTGGATTAGGAGGAGGAGGTGGTTTAGGTGGTGGAGGTGGATTAGGAGGTGGTGGTGGTTTAGGTAAAGGTGGTGGACTTGGTGGTGGGGCTGGATTAGGAGGAGGTGGTGGATTAGGAGGTGGTGGTGGACTAGGAGGTGGTGGTGGAGCTGGAGGAGGACTAGGTGGAGGTGGTGGACTTGGTGGTGGAGCTGGTGGAGGAGTAGGTGGTGGTGCCGGAGGAGGACTTGGTGGAGGTGGTGGATTTGGTGGTGGTGCTGGTGGTGGAGGAGGATTAGGTGGAGGTGCTGGTGGTGGTGCTGGAGGTGGTTTTGGTGCAGGTGGAGGAGCCGGAGGTGGTCTAGGTGGAGGTGGAGGCGGAGGATTTGGTGGTGGTGGAGGTGGTGGCATTGGTGGTGGTGCAGGTGCCGGAGGAGGCTTTGGTGGTGGTGCAGGTGGAGGCGTTGGCGGAGGTATAGGAGGTGGAGGTGGCGGCGGATTTGGTGGTGGTGGAGGCATTGGTGGTGGTCATTAGTTCATCAATATATAGCTCTTCCAATTATGTTTTGCATGAACTATATATATAAGAATGTGATCAAAATGTTAAATATAATTATGTACTTTTCTAGTTCTATTTTTTTGTGAGAGTCCTTTGTAAAAGTACTTAAACAAGAGTGTATCATTATTTATCCATTATATCAAAGTAAATTTGTCCTTTAAAGCTTCTTTACATGTTATTACATGTAAAATAAAGCTTGTGGACTATTGTATTATCCAACCATATTATTAATAAAGTATGTTGTTTTCCAAGTGTGTTAAATTAAATGTTTTTCCCATCTGTTGACCTTCTCTTTTGTTTTACTATTCTCGAGACTTTTTCATAGTTCAAAATAAATGAATAATTTCAATTTCAAATAAATAATTAAAACTTTTTTTTTCATATTTACTCTCCATTATAGTTTCTTAATTACTTTATATTTTTTAAGAAATAATTTAAAAATAATCAAAATAATAATAATAAAAAATAATTTTAATTTATATCCTTAAATATTTTTTTTAACAGATATGTCATACCCCAATAGTTCATTTAATATGGACTATAGGGAGTATTTTTATTCTTTACTTCATTTTCATATTTATAGAGTTTGATAACAGTGTTATCATTGCCTGATGTTGAACCACTAGAAATGGACCCTTGATCAATCTAATTAAACTCTCAAAGATAATTTATGAGGGAAAGATTGTTCGAAGGCTAAATATTTAAAGTGTGAATAATATAAAATAGAGAACCAAAATCATCAAATTAGGATGCATCTAATTTTGGATATATCATGATAAAGAAATAAATCGGTAAGAGTCTAACTCAATTTCTGACCGAAGTTAGCTTATGAAGTAAAAATTATCAAAACCAATAAGCAAACCAAATAACCATTTAGGATTGGACATATAAAATGTGAACATCAATATGAGATATGGGCCTAATATAGAGTAATCATATTTGTTAGAATTTCAAATCCGCAAATTTCAAATTATGAATCCGTCTATTTCAACCGAAGTCAATTTTCACTAAAACTAATAATTGAGTCCATCATCTCCTCCCCACCAGACCAGATATTTGGCAGCTTGTATTTGTCTTATAAAATACTACTAGGTAATATGCTTAAAGAAGTGAATTGAAGTTTGACACTGCTTCACACCTCTCTAAAAAAAGGGAGTTACGTCTGAGTTAAATTTGGATGAACGACTAATGTAAATGATAAATATTAACACTAACAATATACAAGACTTTTGGCTCATAGAATTAGGGACATAAATTATAGGCACAACACATAAGTATGCCCTTTAACTTTGTTTCAGCCGCAAACTTCAAATTATGAATCCGTCTATTTCAATCGAAGTCAATTTTCACTAAAATTAATAATTGACTCCGTCATCTCCTCCCCACCAGACCAGATATTTGGCAGCTTGTATTTGTCTTATAAAATACTACTAGGTAAAATGCTTAAAGAAGTAAATTGAAGTTTGACACTTCTTCACACCCCTCTAAAAAAAAGGGAGTTACGTCTGAGTTAAATTTGGATGAACGACTAATGTAAACGATATATATTAACACTAACAATATACAACACTTTTGGCTCATAAAATTAGGGACATAAATTATAGGCACACCACATAAGTATGCCCTTTAATTTTGTTTCAGCTCATATCTAAGCCGTCCAACTTTGGGTATGCAGAAATAGTCACTTAAATTTGTATAAATTAAATAACCAGACATACACGTCCTATGTAGTATAATGCATGTCAAAAGCTATATAAAATATGAATTACCACATAGGACATCATATAAGACGTGTGTCTCTACTGTTACAAATACAATCAAACTTTTTTGTCCTTGTGATAACCTGTTCTGTTTTGTATTTGGCCCACATATTTGACAAGACAAATGCAAAAATCCATGAATTATTATTTTCAAGATAAAAAACAAGAAGTAAAAGTTAGATATATACATCAGAGTTTACAAAGAGATCTGACACCACTGCTCTTAATTAGATTGCTCTACCTTTTCATATCTGAATCACTGTCTTTAATATTGATTTATTAAATTTTCATATCACATGACATAAAATTCAATTGAAATAAACCATAGTTTTATTTAAAGATAAAAATTAAATATAACAAACATAGAGACTTGAATTCACAACAGCACTTTATCCAACAATAAATAAAAAGAAATGATGGTATATTTGGTCCCCTAATTTTGAATTTTGGTCCTCTCCTTACATTTAATTGAGATGTGTTTTTTTTTGGTAGCCCTTACTTAAATATGTTATATTTAAATTATTTTTTTGAAGTACATATAGTACCATTAAAAATAAAGCAACAAAATGTAAATTTAACATAACATATACAATAATCAAAATGGTGGAAGTGAAACGGTTAATAATTCTGAAAATTAAAAATGTGAACGTTAGAGGTAAAGGGATTAGAAGTGCACATTTCGAGTAATTGAAGTTAAATATGTTTAATCAAGTATCATAGGAAGCAAAACTAAAATTCATGTATGATATGCATAAATAACACAACTAAAACAAAGTATTATATATATTCTTCATATACATTATTATAAGGAGGAAACAAAAAGATGTTCAACAATAGCAAGAGAAAAACATTATATCTCATAAAGAGAAAAAACTCTTGATAAAGAGCGTTTCTTCTATTAATAGGTCTTATATGACTTATATTCAGATTAATCAAGCTAAATGCACAAATAAAAGATAAGCATGAGCTAGGGGAACTAACTCTAGTAACCTCACTTGATTCATCGATTGGACTCGGGATTTGGACCACTAGGAACACTATGAGCAGCCACCCCAAATTGCCCTCTCACATTATGGGTGGCTGCAACCCTCATAGGGGTAGTGACAGTAGTGGTGGTTGTGCTAGTAGTTGATTTTTTCGGAAGAACTTGCATAGTGGATTTTTTGGTTGTTGAAGAGTAGTCTCGAAGGGCTCTTACGTTAAATCCTAAAGAATAAGTGTTCATGAGTAGTAGCAGAAAGAAAAAAAGAAGAAGAATTTGTGGTTGTGTAGTTGTTTTTGCCATGAATATCCATGAACCAAATGGAACTTCCAAGTTGGGAAATATTAGGGGGCTAGAGGAAATTAAGAAGTTTAGATTTATAGAACTAGAAAATATTATTAATACTATATATGTAGATATATGCTTTGCAAAGCTTTCTCATATATATAGTATGGGAAAAGTGAGAAGCATCATGAATTTATTCGGTGTTTCATATTCATATTAAAGCTAAATTATATCACATATATCTCTAATTAATTTGGATTAGCGTTACAGAAAATACCATTTCTTATTAAAAAAAAATATATATTCAGAACTTGAACCTGAAACATTTAATTACATACAGAAGATATTATCTATCAAACCACAAGGTTCATATTCTTTTTCATGTTTCCATGTTGCCCCTCGTGTATTTTTACTTTGCACAATTAGTCCTTTCGTGAATGGACTAATAATTAATTAGTGAATCCTGAATACATTAGTACTTCCTTTGTTTTACTTTGTTTGATATTATTTCTTTATAAGTTCGTTAATCATTATAAAGAGAAGTATTTATAGTTATATACATAGGTTCGAACGGATGATTTTCACTATGTGAAGGTAATACTCTACCGCTGAGGTATAGCAACAAAGGGGTGGTGGCGCAGTTGGCTAGCGCGTAGGTCTCATAGCTTCTGAGTAATCCTGAGGTCGAGAGTTCGAGCCTCTCTCACCCCATTATCTTTTTTTTCCCCATTTTTTGGTGAAAATTTCAAATTATGCGCCAAATTTGCTGTACAAATTGGCCCAAAATCGCATTTTCAAGAAAAATTTTGGTGAAGAAGATGAAGAAGCAACCTGAAATACTACCATTGGGACAGCGGTCAATTGCTTCAACTTTTCTCTTTCGTTCTCCAAATCAGTAAGAATGGAAGTTCTACTTTTTCACTCGTTGGGGATTTGGGGCTTTCACTTTTGTAGCTTAATTCAGATTTCTGGTTAAATTTCTTGTTTTTTTAGCTTGTTGAATCTCGTTTGTGTCTGGGGTTTCTCTTTTGTTGCTTAAAATCCAGATTTTCTGGTTAAAGTTCTTGTTTTTGTAGCTTGTTGGGTCTCATTTGTGATCTGGGGTTTCGTTTTTGTTGCTTAAAATTCTTGTTTTTTTAGCTTGTTTGGTTTCGTATGTGATCTGTGGTTTCGCTTTTGTTGCTTAGAAATCACATTTTTGGTTAAATTTCTTGTTTTTCCAACTTGTTGGGTTTCGTTTGTGATCTGGGGTTTCGATCTGTTGCTTAAAATTCACTTTTTTTGGTTAAATTTCTTGTTTTTGAGCTTTTTGGGTCTCGTTTGTGATATGGGGTTTCTCTTTTGTTGCTTAAAATCCACATTTTTTGTTGAGTTTCTTGTTTTTTTAACTTGTTCTGTTTCATTTGTGATCTGGGGTTTCGCTTTTGGTGTTAAATTTAGCTTCTATGAACGAACTTCAGTTTCGTGTTAAATAATCTCTCTGTTTTAGCTTTCTGGGTGTAATTTTTGATCTGTTGTTCATTTATTGTGCTTTGTTAAGGTCTACTGGTTGTGAGAAGAAAGTGGAAAGCAGAGGTTCCAATCAAAAGGGTTCAAGCATATCTCTATCTGATTTCCTCAGCAAAAAATTGCACAAAAGTCCTGTTTTGCCCGGAGTAGTTCCAGTAAGTAAGCTAAATTGTTTTAGTTTCTGTCTTCTCATGGAAGTTGTTGAGGGTCTATCGGAAACAGTCTCTCTACCTTCCAAGGTAGGGATAAGGTTTGTGTACACAATACCCTCCTCAGACACCACTTGTGTGATTACATTGAGTATGCTGTCGTATTTTAGTTTCTGTCTTCTCATGAAAACTGAGGGTCTATCACAAACCTCTCTACGTTCCAAAGTAGGGGTAGGGTCTGTGTATACACTAACCTCCACAGACGCCATATGTGTGATTATACTAAGTATGTTGTTGTTGTGTTCTCATGGAAATGCTAGAAATGAAAAAAAAGTTTCTGTTGGGATCCCAAGAAAGATTATAAATATTTGTAGAGCTGGAAATTTTGTGTCCTGTTCGTTTGTTGCCATTGTTTCAAGATTTCTCATTGTAGCTGCATGTAGAACTTCTATCGGAAATAGCTTCTCTTCCTCCCAAGGTAGGGGTAAGGCCTGCATAGACACTACCCTCAGATCCCACTTGTGGGATTACACTGAGTATGTTGTTATAACTGAATGTAGAACTTGTAGGCCACTACAACACATGTAAGCCAGTGGATGGACCTGCATCCACAGTTTCAGGCTCGGTCACATTAATATGTGTGTAGAGAAATTTGAAGAGTTTCTTTTAAGAATGCATATGTTCCTCATTCTATGAACTCTTGTTGATTCTAGACTTTGTTCACGGAAGTGCACTTAATGCCTTCAATGATGGACTAAATATGGTCACTTGGTCTGAGCTAAATTTCTCTTTTGGAACACCTGAAGACTCGAGTATATAATTGGAACAGGTGACGAGGTTACTGGCTTCAACCAATGTCAAATATTAGAAAGGATCTAAACTGTAGTTTAGTTTTAAGTTCTGTCATTTGTATCACCTGTGTTCTATAAAACTGCAATAAGCGGTGTTCTATATTTGCATGTATTTAGAACATGGAACTGTTTTCCTGAGCGGCCTGTAGAAATTATTATAGGTTTTCCCATATCAGGGTGTGCAATTTCTCTACTTGTACAATAATTTACCTAATTTGATTTGAGTATAAATGCGACCAAAACGTTTGCAGGGAAACAAGAAATTCTCGGTGCCAACTTGTAGTAAAGACACAAGTGTGTGTGTGAAGGGACGATTCAATTGTTCGAAAGATGGAGAATCAGGAATTCCATGTGCTCTTGATGCTATTTTTGAACAATACAAGAACACCATGAAAGAGAACCAAGATGTTTCTGCTCCTAATGATTTCCGTGAGGTTTCCGTCACCGATAATGTCAGAACATCAAGAAAAAGAGGCTTTATTGAAGGTTAGTCATTCTTTCAGAAAATGAATGGGTTGACCTGTTCACATGTTTGTTGTGCTCATCATATTTTCTTAGATGAATTAGCTTTCATGAGATTGCCTTTGGTTATAGTCGTTTCTGAGTATCTAAGCTTGTTTCTGTAACTAACATACATGTGCGGTAAAACAAGAAGCTAATCAGTACGGCTTGTTGTGTCTCTTGACCTTGCTTCCCCAAGCTACTAAGCTGCTGATCATAAATTGCAATGCGATCTTTTGTTAGTTGCTATTGCTTCTCCTTTTATAAAGCTGATATTACATATATATATAGTATCCACTAATATTTCCAATGCCCTGTTGTACTTGGAGAAACGTTCAACTCTAGAAGCCAAAGGGGTTATTCCGCTTGAGTTAAGTTAAGAGCTTTGCTTGAAATCGAGAGTGAGAGTTCAATGTTGGCTACATGGAGAAAAAGGCAAATGGCTTTTCTTCTCTTATTTCCTGAAAGACGATACCTTGAATAAGATCATTGTCCATTTCCTACAACGCCAACAACACCATACCCAGCGTGATCCCACAAGATAGAATCATTGTCCATTTCTTAAGCCCCTTAAAAAGAGCGTTAATCCAGTACTTCCCAAAACAGATGTAAATCCTCTAGATTCTAAATGTTTGAGGATCTCTTTGCCAGGGGTAGAGCTAGAAGTTTATGTATACAGGTTTGCCGAATCTAGTAGTTTTTTAGTCCAAACCTCGTTATATACACAAATTAAATTTTCAACCCAGTTACTAGCACCTTATATCACTATCCTAGAATTTAGAACCCATAAAGTTCAAATTTTGGCTCTCCATAGTCTTGCTGTTGTAACAAAATGAAAATATTCAAAATCCACCACTTAAATACACAACTCTTTTATATCTTGTTACTAGTGCTTGATATATTGGTTTTCTTGAGAAATAACTACTACCATTTATTTTAGTTCCCATGTTTAGATAAAGTACTTTTCTGGTTAATCCAAATACATTTACTCTGGAGTTCTTACATGGAAAATATTATCGAATATCCCAAAATGTTACATGTTCTTGGATTTCATGGATCATATATAGAATGTGGTATTTTCTCAGGAAGTGATCGATGAATTCTTGTTGTTTAGCCCTGACATTTTTTAATGGTTTTCTAGGTAGCAGCGGAAACCAATCAGCTCGAAAGGTTTTGGCCGTTCTTGGAGAAGGTTCAGCAGAAAAGCCTAGAAAAAAAGTGAGAATGCTTGATAACATTGAGAAACCTAGCACTCTCTTCAATCATTGTAAGTCTACTTAAAATAACAATCTTTCACGAAAACATTCTTCTACTAAAACATATTTTACTGTACTTCGAAATGCAAGTTCTCATAAAAATGGAAAATATCATCTTTTTCTGCTTTCAGATGCAAATGGAGGTGGCTGGTGGGATTGCAACATGGAAGGTGTTGATAATGAAGAAGTGGGTTGTAGTGAAGTATGGGAAGGAATGGGTTCTACAACTCTAGGGGGATTGGAATGGCACTGAAATAAGAGATATGAGGAGAGAAAAGACTGTATTTTTGTGATACAACGACAACAACATACCCACTATAATCCCAGAGGTGGGGTTTGGGGAGGGTACAATGTACGTTAACTTTACCTCTACCTCATCGAGGTAGATAGATTGTTGTTGCTGAGACTCTTGATGTAGTAGGATATGTAATCTTATTTACTTTTATTACATACTAATTTTCTTATCAATAAGAAAAACTCATGCAAAGGGTAAAAATAAGTATTGTTAAAGCTTACCTTATATTATATAATATGCATGACACAAGTAGCTATTACGAAACAATTATGACAAGTCAAATTACGTGAAGTGTTTCCTCTCTAGGCTCATGTTCTTGCTGTCACTCCTTCTGAATAAAACTGAATACCCAATCCTCTAAGAAATTGTTTAAGGTAAGTGGAGAAAAAAAATATTATTTTATTCGTGATATATATATATATATATATATATATATATATATATTCTACATATCCTTAAATTAAAAGTCTACTTTATTTTTAAAATTTCAAGTCAAATAAAAATTAGACAAATGTATATTACCTTTTAACTTAAATGTTAAATTATTATAATACCACAAGCATAAAACACCAAAGGTAGTATATCTCCTATATTTTTTTTATTGTATTATGTTTCTTTATTTATATTATTTTATTTTATATTAAAAGGAGACACCTTTTCATATTAAAGGGTTGTGACATTTTCAAAGATTTATAACATTTTTGATGTGTTGTGATCTTTTCGAAGGGTTGTGACTTTTCTACAAAGTTGCGACTTTTTCGAAGAGTTGTGGATTTTCTGAAGGGTTGTGTATTTTCAAAAGAGTTATGACTTTTTCGATAAGTTGTGACCTTTTTGAAGGGTTGTAACTTTTCTAAAGGGTTGTGACTTTAATTTTGATAAGGAACAATAAGAATTTTTTATATACACTACCCTTTGCTGGTTATAAAAAGAGGGGTTTCCTCAAATTTTTAAAGTTTTACATTGTTGTTGTTCTTCTTCTTATAAAACTCAATTTAGTATATCTTCTATGTTTTATATTATATATATTATATTAAAAGAATATATCATTTCACATTGAATGGTTATGACTTTTCCAAAGAGTTGTGACTTTTTCTAATAAGAAACAATATGCACACGCTCATACTATCATTTTTTAAACTTTAAATAGAGGGGTTTCCTTACACTTTTAAACTAAGATATTTTTTTTTATGTTTTCTATTCTTCTCTTCTTAAAAACTCAACTTTGATTTACAGACACTGACAATCTAAAAGTTCAGTGAAATTTGAACACTCCCTAGCGTGAATGTTAAATTAATATAATACTCCAACTAAATACATCAAACTCCAACAATACAATAATAACTAAGTCATGCACTATGAGGAAGGGAGGAGAAAGTATATTTAGGAGGTGTAACCAAGAGATTTTAAGAGTTACTAACTTTCATTAGCAATCATAAGAATGTTTACATTCACTATTCGTAGGAACTTATACTTTATCATTTGTTTTATAATTGCTTACTTAAATTTTTTATTCAATAATATTCACATTATTTTTAAAAATAGTGTAGTGCATGGTTTGATATTCACGTGCAATGCACATGCAGTGCGTCAAAACTAGTATATATATATATATATATTATCATTATTATTATTATTATTCTAATATTTTTATCCAAATATTACTTTTTCATTAAGGATGAGCTTATACTTTTTAACAGCACATTTTTGGTCAAACTACTATCAGTTTGAATAGGGACTAAATATGCTTAGAATTACATTTAAAAGATAAAAATAAACATGTGTATATACATAAGGGGTACTTTTGACTAAAAACTGTTGAAAAGGGACCATCCTAGTAATTATTTCAATTATAAAACCTTATTGAACTTAACATAGCCTCATTCATTTGTTCTGTGCCGTAACTACTATGGAAGAAAACGAAAATTTCTTCCCTTCCCATAAATCATCACCTAGATACTATCGAAGCTGCTCATTTGCAATTCATGTTTGTTGTAATTCAGGTATGTTTCAAAGTAATGATTCGGTTCCATTCTTTTGCTAGCCAGGGCTTGATACTTAAAAAGGGTTGATTGATTGGTGCTTCAACGTGATGTATTGGTTCTACTAGTTAGACACATAGATCTGATTGAAGACTATCGTAATTTCAGTCTTGCCTGCAAATCGTGGCCCTTTGTGGCCACTAGGGAAAGTTTAAACATTAACTTGCCTAGGGTTCATGCACTATGGGAAAGGGAGGAGAAAGTATATTTAGAAGGTGTAATCAAGAGCTTTTAAGCTTACTAACTTTCATTAGTAATTATAAGAATGTATACTTAATTTTTTTATTCAATAATATTCACATTATTTTTAAAAATAGTGTAGTGCCTGGTTTGATATTCACGTGATTGCACGTGCAGTGCGTCAAAACTAGTATATATATATATATATATATTATCATTATTATTATTATTATTCTAATATTTTTATCAAAATATTACTTTTTCCTTAAGGATGAGCTTATACTTTTTAACAGCACATTTTTGGTCAAACTACTATCAGTTTGAATAGGGACTAAATATGCTTAGAATTACATTTAAAAGATAAAAATAAACATGCGTATATATACATAAGAGGTAATTTTGACTAAAAACCGTTGAAAAGAGACCATCCTAGTAATTATTTCAATTATAAAACCCTATTGAACCTAACATAGCCTCATTCATTTGTTTTGTGCCGTTTGCACAACTACTATGGAAGAAAACGAAAATTCCTCCCCTTCCCATAAATCATCACCTAGATACTATCGAAGCTGCTCATTTGCAATTCATGTTTGTTGTAATTCAGATATGTTTCAAAGTAATGATTCGGTTCCATCCTTTTGCTAGCCAGGGCTTGATACTTAAAAAAAAGGGTTGATTGATCGGTGCTTCAACATGATCTATTGGTTCTACTAGTTACACACATAGATCTTATTGAAGACTATCTTAATTTCAGTCCTGCCTGCAAATCGTGGCCCTTTTTGGCCACTAGGGAAAGTTTAAACATTACCTTGCCTAGGGTTCCATGGCTATCACGAGGGTTGATTGAATTCCACAAATGAGTGGGAGATGATGTAGAGGAGAAGATGTGGACATATCGCACAAAAACTTTTCTAATTTCTTGATCTATTTAGCTAGTTGGATATACACCAACTAAGAATTTAGGAGACCATGCTTTTCTTTTGGGGTGCTAATGCTTCTCGTTCGGAATTCAGAGACTTGGTTCAACAGGCTGAGGATAACGCAAGTAAAAAGGCTGGAAGTCCACACTTGTTCTACCTCTTTCATATCAACATTTCACTATGACGAGCAAATGTTCTTTGGAGCAAATTTTTTATATTATATTTTTTTGTAACAATATTTCTTTATAGTATCCAAATGTTTTGTTGCTGTAAATCGGAGTTAATTATGTATGTGGATTAGAAAATGTAAAAAAATCATAGAAATTACATAGAGTCCGATTTGCTATAAAAATTATTGTCATTTTCAATGTGTTTGCTGAGTTTCATGATTTATATAAAATTTTCGTTATTTTTAATGTGCTTGATGAGTTACATGATGAATATATAATTTTTGTTAATTTCAATGTGCTTGATTAATACATGATGAATATATAATTGTCGTTATTTTCAATGTGCTTGATGAGTTATACACGATTAATATAAAAATATGTTATATTCAATGTGTATGATGAGTTACATGATGAATGTAAAATCATCATTATTTTCAATGTGTTTGCATATGCACACAATTAATTCACTTTCTGACATTTTTTCTTTCTTTTTGTTACTTCTTTTGTGAATTAATGGTCAATTCTTATTTCACTCATACAAACATTATAATGAAAGTACAAAAGGTTTGAATGAGACAAGAGATTGAGAAGCAAAGCTGCAATAGTCATAAGGATGGAGAGAATTACCATGTCCAAGGGGAGAAAAGGACTTGGATTAGATCCTTTTAGATAAGACTCTATTAATTTGAATGGAGAATATGCAAATTAAATAATATGATATTTATTATTCATTTGAATTGGAAAATGTCCAAATAATCTAATATTTATTATTTTCAATAAGACCCAAATCTACTTCACTATGTATGCATATGCCCAAAAGAATAATTTCCATTTAATTAGATTTGATGTTTGCTACATGCTAATGGAGGTCAGGTCATGTGACACATTTTAGTGCTATAAACTTTTACCAGTCATGTGAAAAATCGTTGGTGCGCTTTCTTAACTTGTTCTTGAATTTTCAGAAAGTCGAAGTTTATGTGTATATAAGTAATCCAAACTCAGACTACATAGAACGATGATGAAGCTTGATATATCTATTATGAATATTTATTGAATGCAAAAGAATATCTCAGAGGTCTCCACAGGTGCTAATTGCAGTTGCTATTCTTGTTTGGTGTTTAATAGCATATCTCATTGTTATATTTTATAAGAGTGATATAAAGCTTGAATAAATGTTGATCTGATTTATTACATATTAAAAGATCTTTTATAAATTCTAATCCTCCTTTGAGGTTGTTTATGCTATTAATGTCTATAATGATGTGTTAGATACATTTGTAACATATTATCGTATTTTTATAAGCCATCATCTAGGGTTGTGATTCATTTGGTGTTGGGGATTAGTCTTGACCTTTATCATTTCGATTAATCCAAAAAGTTACAATTGTTGGAGAGGGGAGGGGGGGGGACATGGACCATACCCCTATCCAACATATTACATCATAAAAAGCTTCAAAACAAAAAGAATGGGAAAGGAGTAGCCTATACAATCTTCTTCATCATCAAAATATCAAATCAATTCTTAGCCTACAAAAAAATAAATACATTTTTTCATATTTTTTCCTCATGAAAGGTACTTGCCACTTATCTAGTTAAATTAAACATTTGATCTCTTGAGGAAGAGATTGCCAAGTGAAAAAATAGGTTTCATTTACATTAGTAGAGACCATCTTGACAAAGCAATTAGCCACCATATTAGCCACTCGATAACAATGAGTGAAGTTGACATTGACATTAACATTGCTAACACCTCTTAGTATCATATATGCCATTTTTCAGCTTTAGATTTAGCAGTGCTCATGTTTTTCAACATTTTAGTGATTACCAAAGAGTCCATTTCGATCGTTTAAATATTAATTCCCTTCTCCACACACTAGATTTCCCAACTAATAAATATGGGTGAAATTTGAATAACCTTTTGTAAATATGTGTTGAATGGAATTTGTTACAAGGTCATTGCAACAATAAATATCCAAATCTAGCTACCACATTTCTAAAAGGAAGAAAAGAGATCTTAAAAGGAATAGAAGCTCTTCATAAATATCTATAATTCCCTTATGCGTATCTTGTACAAACATTTTTTATAGTTACTTTTTTTTAATGTGTAATGTACATTGATGGGTGGCGGTCAGGTTACCACCCCTAGTCGCCTCTGTACTCAAAGCAAGTGTGTTATGCTATCCGACACCTAACTTTGTCTCTCCCACTCCTTGACTTTAAGCTAAGGCTCCTTAACTTGATAATCTTTTCTCATGTGCATATACTTTCTTATCGAAAATGAACCAACTGCTATTACCAACTTTTTGTGATATTTTTCAAATCACATTAATTTTTCTTAAAGATTTCATTTCAATTGCAATATGAATATTCACCCATATGAGGATACTCCACATATGTCACCGCAGTTTGATTTTCAATTAGCATCATAATCATATTTATGGTGGTCATGCAGAGATATGTATATGAATTCTAACAATCAAGTTCAAGAATATCACGCTTGAAATTCAAACTTTCAACTTAAATTATTCGTTACGTTGTTACTCTAAAACTATCCCTCATGTGAAGAGATTCATTAATTTATTTACATATAGATAAGCTACCTTAAAACCTTTCAAATTTTGCATGGCTGAAATCAGCAAGGATAAAGAGCTCCATTTCTTTGAGCAGTAATATCATATCTTCATTTTCTTAAAAAAAAATCGCACAATAGATCTTATTGATCTTCACTAGATATTTATAAGGGGTTTTCAGGTGTTGTTTATAATATCATTGAGTCATTCAAGCATTGACTTAGTATTCATGATAACATCATTTTTAATCTACGAGATGAATTAATAACAAATCTGTTTAGATTTTGGACAAGCCCTGATAATATGTGAGAAGTCCTTCAATTATTTTCCAAGTGAATCAAAGCTCGTTTGATATGAGTTTATTATTGTCTAACAAGTCATACAAAATATTTAATTTTTTTAGGAATGTGGAGCTTCCATATATTACTCCATATTTTGTCATGTGGGCACTTATGTCACACCATAAAAAAACCTTATATGTCGATTTAGTACTAAATTTCTCAATACATGTTTCACTCCAAGTGTTTTTGTTTACAAAAGTAACATTTTAAATATAAAATGCAATTTAGTTGAGACATTAAAAAAAATAAGTTGCGAAATATATATATATATATTATCCATTAACCTACACATCTGAAACTTTAAGAGATATATAAATAGGGTCAATACCAATAATAAATTTATTAATAAATGCTCCAGAAGCCTATTTTGTCCTTAACATATCATCCTAAGCATCTTTAAGTTTAATCAAATCAACTGAATTGATAAATTCAGAAATGATCAATTTAATATTTTTTTTATAGTCACCGTTAGTTTCGAGGTAATTGGATCAAAGGAGCTCCACTAGGGACTAAAAAGATTTTAAAAAAAAGAGTAAGTTTAAGCGTGATATTACTATTAATTTTTACAGTAAGATTGACTACTTTTTAATTATATATTTTTGATGACTAAACTTTGATTGCTATCTCAAAAAGTAGAGTTTTAAGCTAAAATTGTCCAATTAATCTACTTGACCTTTAAATACCATTCCGAGCATCTTTAATTTCCTATTTTGGATCAAATCGGCCGAGTTGGTTGGTTTTGTCATGTTTTTTTGTAGTCATTATTGATTTTAGGTCTATTCTATTAGTTTATCAAAGGTGGGGGACTAAATATGAATATGATTATATTGAAAAGATTAAAATAAACATATCATCTAAATATTGGATAATTTTGACTAAAAATTGTTGAAAAGGGACCATCCTAGTAATTATTTCAATTATAAAACCCTACTAAACCTAACACAACCTCATTCATTTCTTCTGTGCCGTTTGCATATATAGCTACTATGGAAGAAAACGAGAATTTCTTCCCTTCCCATAAATCATCACCTCGATACTATCAAAGCTGCTCATTTGCAATTCAGGTTTGTTGTAATTCAGGTATGTTTCAAAGTAATGATTCGATTCCATCCCTTTGCTAGCCGGAGCTTGATACTTATAGAAAGGGCCGATTGATTGGTGCTTCAACATGATTGTTTTACTTAAAAATATAATGTAAAAGGAAAAATGACTTAGTTTTCGAAAAATCGATTAAACTTATGATTTAAGAGAAATCGAATTTCCAAAAGGACAGAGTCGCCACTTAATTTTTAGTAAAAAATTAAGAAAAAAATATAAGATTTTTTCAAAAGATTTAAACAGATAAAATCAATTGAAAATAACAGGGTTCGAAGTTCAATGTACATTCCGAGAAGGTGTTAGGCCCTCGGAATGCCCGCTAACTTGCGGTTGACCGGCGATTTGACCAAAATAATTTTGACTAATTTTAAAATTTTAACTTAAGTAAAAGGATTCATTTATTTTAACTAATTATTTTAAAAAAAAAAGTTTAACTAAGTAAGGAACTCACGACTTTGACTAATTTTGAAAGTTTAATGAATTAAAAGAACTCAATTATTTTAACTAATTTTGAAATTTTAACTAAATGAACTCATTTATATTAACTATATATTATTTTTTTTTGAAATTTACTTAGTAAGAAAACTAATTTATTTTGAAATTTTAACTTAGTAAGAAAACTAATTTATCTTGAAATCTTAACTTAGTAAGAAAACTAATTTATTTTAACTTATTTATTTATTACCATTATTATTTTTATCACTTTATTTATTTTAAAGGGGAATTTTCAAAAGGGGAAATAATTTAAGTGTTGATAAGACTAATATTAAAATAAAAAAACTAAGTAATAAAATATATATCTTTAATTCGAAAATAAAATAAAATGACCATTCTTGGGGAATTTAATCAAATTAAATCATAAGATAATCAAAACGTTAGTCAAATATAACAAAATAAATAAGAGTAAGGAGAGGAATATCAAATTTGGGCCTTTGGCCCAAATCTTAGACTTGCTGAAATTCCTTTGGGCTTTTGGCCCCCATTCCTTTCAAGAAATCTGTGTATACGCTTTTATGTATATCCCTGTATACGGGCCGTATTTTGGGTCCGTATTCTGCCTTTTCTCTAAAATATTAGTTGTTGACCTGTACGCCTGTATTTTTGTATATTCCAGCCCGCAACTTCGGTTTTCCACCTGTATATCACTGCGTTTTGGCTTATTTCGGGCAGGGAACTGAGACGAGAACGAGAAAGGACGAACTCTTCCACCACACGATTTCCGCTTGAAGCAATGAACCAAAAAATCCAAGCAAAATGTTGGACTCGAACACTGAAAACTAATTATCCTTTCTGGTTCCTTAGGCGTATTTTTGTGTATATTTTTAGCGATTTCTTGCTTAAGTTGTTCTCTGCTCTATTGCTAAAAGAATAAAAATCCAACTCTCCCCTCCCAACAGTGAACAAGGGAAGCCTTTATAGAATGAAACTAGGGTAGAATTTGAGAGGGAAACGAGTTAAAAACGGGCAGAAATGAGGCTCATTCCAAAATTCAAAACTTGAAAATCTTTCACAATTTGGGACGAACACCTTTTTCTGCAATTTCGCCCCATTCCGGAAGAGGAAAGGGGAGATGGACGCTCTACAATCAACTCCTCGTCCTTGAGAAGCTACGTGGCTCGATCCAAAGCTGTAAGGATGATTGCGCGTGCTGCTGCGACTGTCAATTGAAAGGGATGGGAGGAAGAAGACAATGAGGGGCGTCGTACTGTTCTGTTTCTATTTTGACATTCTCAACGTGAAGGATTTGGAATCCTCTGTTGAAGAGATTTGGGCCGGGTACGGGTACAGAATTGAATAGGAAGAATGGGCTGGAGTTAGTTGGTTGGGAATTGGAAGTGGGCCTGCGTTGTTGAGATCTGGGAATGCTGGCAAATTTAAAAAGAAAGGCCCAAATTGATCTTTTTAAGCTAAACATGTGAATTGGATTTAAGGTTTTGACCATATAGGTCTAAACCATAGCCAATTGGGAATTAAGGGTATAGCCAATCTTAGTTAATTAGGATAGATTCGGCTAGAAGTCAAATAAGACGGGTTAATATAATTAATTTACGAGCTTCTTAATCTTAACGAAGTAAAATAATTAACTTAATTATAAACTAATTACTTAACTCAAAATTGTAAACTATTAGATAACTAAACAAACTAACCAAATATCTAATTAAACAAAATCTTTTTGAGACGATTTTCCAATATTTATAAAATATACTAATTATATACATAATTATATCAAAGACATATTATTATTTAAAAATTATAACAAGTGATAAACTATTTGAAACAACTTGCAAATTATTCTATCATATTTTATTTTATGTTTTCGAAATTTCTAAAATTAATTACGTTAAAACATTTGAAAATTAAGAAGCTCGAAATTAATTATTATCGGGGAGGGTCAAAATTAGGTGTCAACAACTGTCCCTCATTTTACTTGAATTGATACAAGAAATTCGAGGAAAATGAATTTGACTAATCCAATTTTGACCGACCACATCTTCATCTTTCTGAAAAAAGGGTTTTGGTGCGGACTTTAAGATTCATGACCGAACCCCGGAAGTGGATTTTCTACATATCTCAGGCTATATGAGAATTCATGCCACTAGTAGTTCGACACGCTTGATTTGACGCACGATTTGAAAGTATCCAGAGTCATCCCGATATCGGATTATGAACATACCAGAATGCTCGGGAAGAAGATTTTAGAGTTAAAGTTGAATACAGCCGAGTTTTCAACATCGATCCCGCCTATATATCCTGAAGCATTAGGAATCAGGCTGCTTGTAGTTCGACTATATCGGTTGAAAAGGAAATCTATTACGCAAGAATCCTTTGGTTCTAGAGGAGTGACAAGTAAGTCGAGTATGAAAAAGAGGCTTGCAACCTATTAGACATGAATGTGGTGCACTTCACATCCATAATTAAGAACTTACACAGACATAATTCCCAAAGCTCCTGGTGTATTGTCACTCGGATTGGAAAGTTGCTTCCGGTAGAGACCAAAAATTTTCGGATGCGAAACTGAAACCGACAAACCTAAGAAACACCCACATGCCTTTTGATAGGGGTGTGGTTTGATTGTGGTGGAAGTCGATCCTCTGCCCGCGTCCTAAGAGTTTGGCACTCCTCTTTGGACTGTGTCCCAGTTCGCTGCTAAGAAAAAGTTCCACGTTGTGCTGCATCCTTTTTGATGTCTTCCGCACCTGTGGTTTGTTTTGGAGAATTCATCCTTTTGGATGCTCTCGACAAAGACTGGGATAAAACTCATTAGCATAAAAATGCAATTCAAATGGAGGGATAGTGTCTTTTACCATGTTGACACTTAATTGCTCTCCTTGAACATTTGACGTCGACTCCATCAGGTTTGACGTAAAGCAAATAAAGCTTGTAGATTATATTTGCAATATAGTCTTCAGTGTACTCTTTCTTTGATGTCAAAGTAATAAAATAAGCTGATGTAATACGTTGATAGTTCTTTTGATGTCGTTTTTGCAAAGAAAAATGATGCAGTCGATGTTGATCTTCTTGTGATGGGTAAATCTTTTTCTTGTGATGCATAACTCATTTCTCTTACGGTGTATGAATCTCTTTTCGCAATACATGAATCTTCTCTTGTAATGCATGAATCCTTATCCCGCAATGCATGAATCTTCTCTTGCAATGCATGACTTTTTCCGCGATGCATGACTTTTCCGCGATACATGACTTCTTTTTCGCGATGTATGATTTCTTTCTCTTGCTATGCATGATTCTTCTCTTTCGCAATGCGTGACTTTTCCGCGATGCATGACTTCTTTTCTGCGATGCATGATTTCTTTCTCTTGCTATGCATGAGTCTTCTCTCTTGCAATGCATAGATTTCTTTTCTCGCGATGCATGAATCTTTTTCCCGCGATGCATGAATCTTTTCCCGCTATGCCTGACTTCTTTCTCTTGCTATGCATGGTCTTCTTCTTGCTATGCATGATTTCTTTCTTTTGCTATGCATGAAGCTTTTCTCGCGATGCATGATTTCTTTTCCGCGATGCATGATTTCTTTCTCTTGCTATGCATGAGTCTTCTCTCTTGCTATGCATGGATTTCTTTTATGATGCCTCCCTGATACCAAATGAAGATAATGCTTCACCGAGCAACATATGTGATCTTTTGGGTATCTTTTGGGATGGCGGTATCGTCCGAATCGACAATATAATAAACATGACCCTCGGAGTAGTGGTATCATCTCTTTTGACGATACGATATAAATGACTTTCCGGGTAGTGGTGTCGTCTCATTCGACAATACGAATAAAAATGACCATCGGAGTAGTGGTATCATCTCATTTGACAATACGATATAAATGACTCTCCGGGTAGTGGTGTCGTCTCATTCGACAATACGAATAAAAATGACCCTCAGAGTAGTGGTATCATCTCATTTGACAATACGATATAAATGACTCTCCGGATAGTGGTATCGTCTCATTCGACAATACGAAATAAATAACCTTCAGGGCAAGAATATTATCATATCTGATAATATAATGCAGATAGATATCTTCCAGGTATCTTTAGTTGCTGGAAAATAATAATATTTCTCTCTTCAAGGTTTTCATTTGTCCCATCTCCGAACATAATTGCATGTTCGTTATGAACCTTGCCTTGTTGAGAATTTGAATAAATTAATGCTACTCATATTTATTCCCAATTCTTGGTATAAGAAGCATGAAATATTTCCTGCATCCACAGAAAAGTTATCAATTTGGGGAGTTCTTTGCCCTTTTGACTTCTCTATATTCATTGAATGGAAGAATATGCCAATCTTGAGGCAAACCTATAGACCTGCATCCACAGAAAAATTGTTAGTTTTTTACAAAATGAACTGATCTGTGTTGATCTCTTCGGTTGTCTGCTCCTTGTCTTGCTATCCCCGGTTGATTTCTCCGATCTCCCGCTTCTTGATAGATAAGACAAAACATTTTTATGCAAAATAATTGAAACACGTAGGAAAAGTTTTAAGAAAAAATAGATTTTCAAAAAGTAGCATTTGGAAAATGTCACTGCCAAGTGCCATGTCACGTCAAGTTTAATGAACGTCATTTAGAGTTGGTGTTTGAGATCTGTTTGATTACTTGCTGGGAAGTATTCAAAGTTGTTCTAAACTGTCGATAAACTCAGTTGAAATTTTTGAGGTCATTCTCAAAAATTTCTGTCCCCAGTTAACTGTCTTGGTTTATCTTTAATCGTTGGTGATCAAATCACGGAATTTTTGAGAGGACTCTGTCCTAGTTGCAAATTTCAAAGTAATTTCAGTCTCGACTTTGTTGGAGAGATCTCTTTCTTGAGAATTTTGAGTCCCTCTCAAAAATTCTGTCCCAGTTTCTATTGTAAGAGAAATAGAAATCTTACGGGAAATATGACCGAGCCATTGTGGCGCCTACGTATCCCGTTGAGGCAGGAATCAGGTCAAACGTAGTTCCCCCTAAGAATTAACAAAAGTAGGAATTTTACAAAGAAAGCGACCGAGGCCGACATAGCCGCCTACGTATCTCATTCTTGAGAATTCAGGTCGAACGTAGTTCAAAAACATAAGAGTATTAAAAGGAATAAAAGGGGTGACCGAGGCCGACATAGGCCGCCTACGTATCTCATTTTTTGAGAATTCAGGTCAAACGTAGTTTATTACAAAGGGGTAAAATTCTAAACAAAGCAATTACAAGCAAATAGAATTATTACAAGGGAATGATAGAAATACAAACTGAAACTTCACACGTAGTATCTCTTGACAGCATCTGAATTGATTGGTTTCAGCCATTCGGTGCCATCCATCTCCGACAGGACCAAGGCACCTCCAGATAACACTTTGCGAACTATGTAGGGTCTTTGCCAATTTGGTGCAATTTCCCTTTGTACTCATCCTGATGAGGGAAATGCGTTTAAGAACTAACTGACCAACTTCGAACATTCTGGCTCTTACTTTCTTGTGGAAAGCGCGAATCATTCTCTGTTGATACAGTTGACCATGACAAACAGCAACCATTCTCTTCTCATCAATCAATGTTAACTGATCGATCCGCTTGCGAACCCATTCAGCATTATCCAATTCAGCTTCTTGGATGATTTTAATGAGGGTATTTCAAC